>NW_018744626.1:600000-1200000 GCF_001683475.1 Chenopodium quinoa | reverse complement strand
TCATTGGAATTACTCTACACCAAAGTATATGTGATCAATAACAGTATAACACTAACAGTCTATCATATTATCATATAGACCTTGTTAATACTGATATTAGTTTTTTTTTTAGTCCTTTTCTGATCAATAATTACATGAAAGAGCATGATAAGATAATTAAATACTGTTATTGGTATGGTATCGTATAAGATTGTTTAATGTATTTTATAGTTAGTTTCATACAAATTGAAGTACTCCGTAGTCCGTACTATGTATATTGAAAGATTATTATAATGTTCTTGGTATATACTTCGTATATAAACACTGGTAATCTAGACATTCATGCACTCAGATGGATCTGATGATTTGCATGCGAGACAAAAAATTCAGGCTTCATAATTGAGCCAAAATCCGACTTATGTATATGAATTATATATTTATATATTAGCTTAGGAGAATATAATTAATTATGAATGAAACATATTATAAATTGACCGATCTGAATTGTTCATGAGGCTTCTCACTCTCACATGACAATATATAATAATATTGATTATTAAGTGTTATTTTTATTTACCTCCGATCTTAAATGAGTCAGTAAATATACAAATTTATACATGAGATATGACACGATCAAAACACAAATTCGTACATGACACACACTACAACATTAATTGTTACGTACTATTGTGTAACACATTCAAAATTAATAGTAATTTCGTCATGAAATTGAAGATAATTTTGAACCACCTTGATGTCCACCAATTATTTATATTACATCACACATGCTTCGTATATAAGAAACATAACTGATAAGTACGACTAAACGAAATAATCGACTAGTACAAATAATAGAAGATCACAGCAAAGTAACAAAAGTAGAGTTAAAATAGATTTTTTTTAAAATCCAGTCCATGTAAATTGAAGTTGAGTAAACTGCAGCAAATGGGATCTAAGCTGTGTACGTAACTATCAAAGTGGTCACATATTAATGTATTTATCATATGTTTTGGCCTTTCTAAAAATTCCAATTTGTTACACTATTTATTGATGTATATATGCTTAATTAGCAGTTGTGTACGTAAAATCACTTCAACTCAACCTCTCTATCATTGGCCCTTTGAAGTTTGAACTAATGCAAACAATAATGTTATGTGCAATTGTGTGCATGCATGTCTAACTGATGTCTAAGACAATAATAAATAAAGGGATTGATATATTTATTTATATATATTTATATTTATATATATATATAGCTATAATTTAATTTACGTTAAGTAAAAATGCAAATTAAGACGCGATTATAGTCCTCAAATTTTGATATATCAGCTATATGTGTATAAAAGAATATATAAAGCGATATATTGAATGATTTTTTATACGGATTACAAAGCATAATATAATAAAATGTGTAAAATATACTAATAGTCGAAGAAATCATCGCAAAATAACTAATACACTAACAATATATTGAATTATTGAGTGATCAATGTAAAATAGTGCTTGATGAAGTAAAAATAGCTCACATAAAAAATATTCCAAACTTAGATTAGCATTTTCTTAAACAAATTAATTACTATTGTTTCGGGTGAAAACAATGGGACCTTGTCGAAGGTCCGATGAAGTGGAGAAGACTGGATTCGGTCCAAGTGATGTTGGGCCGAAGATTTTCTGCACAGTAAACACACGTAAACTAGCCTCGGGGGTGTTGCCGAGGAAGACCCCTCCGATGCTAAAGTCAGTACAGTGTGTAGAAAGAGAACACTATGCAAGAGAATTAATTGCTTGAGGCTTTTCTTGAATGAATGTACAAATGTAATATTGATGGCTTTTATACCTTTGCATATATGGAGAAGTTGGGCCTTAGCCCAATTGGCTTGCCTTGAGGACTGATCTTTGACTTTAGCACAATTGGAGAGATGAACCTTGACCTTGGGCTTTTAATTGGATCATTTAATGCCTAGGCCCAATTGGACTAAATTGGACCCAAACAACTTGCCCCCCAGACCCGATTTGGAAGGATGACGGGTCGGGTTTGATTTAATCAGAAAAGGAGGGAAGTGAATGATTTAATTAATCCAAAAATTTGAATTTAAACCGTAATTAATGAGATAACAACAGTTAAGGCGGATAATTGTGGAAGTTGGACGGATAATGGGCAGTTTAATCGCAAGGTCGTGTGTTTAACGGTTACTTAGTGGGGTATTTAAGATAAATTGAAACGCGGACTCCCCGTATTCCCATTTCTGGAGATATAATTAGAGGCACGTCATCTCTCCTCACTTATTCACCAACACAAACCCAGAATTCTCGAGAGAACCCAAGAACCCGCATCAAAACTTCGCAAATTCCCCGAGCATTAAGCTTAGAAACTGAGACTCGCCACTACCAATTCGTAAATCGGCAACTTTCGCTTCAGATTAAGGTAAATTCCTTTGATTTTAGTTTATTTTTCTTCGAATTTGAAATCCTTCCCCTTTTTTCGACTTTTTTCTTCGAAATTATCAATGGCGAGAGGAGTTAGGGGTAGAGCCCGTGCTCCAAGAAGAGCAAGGCCAATTCCCGATCCCAGGAACAGGATTGGGACCTAAAATGGACAAAGAGCAGAGTCTGACCCTGCTGAAGGGATTAGGGCGACTCCAATTTCCTCGGCTCCTCCTCAGAGAACGGAGGGGCCGAGCGCTTCTGGGCGGGACGATGAAGTTCCCGCTGTCCTTTGGGATATCCTTCCCGGGTTTTCAGAGTGGGAGGATGCCGAAGTAGCTTCGGCCATGATAAAGAACCGCCCCTACTCATGGTGGGTGGAGAATGTCGAACAGTATCGGTTTGCCGAACAAATTGAGTTGCATTACGGCATCCTTGAAGCTGATGGGTATTGGTGCCGAATGCCCGTGGCATCCGATAGAATCCATCGTCCACCCCCGGGGTATGTGGGGGTGTACACAAGACAACTTCAGTATGGGCTGAGGTTCCCTTTGGACGTATTCGTCCGAGACTTGCTGATCCATTACAATATTTCCCTATGTCAGCTAACTCCTATTAGCATCCGAAGGGTGATGACATACTTATGGGTCTGCAAGTTCTTCAGGTATGTGCCGAACCTGCACTGCTTCAAAAAGCTTCATCGGCTAGTGCCAAATATTCAAAGTGGGCACGGAAGTCATGGTTCTGGGTGGTACCGGATTGAGTCTCGGCCCCAGTACCTAACCATGTGGCCGAACGAATCTTCAGACAAGGACTGGAGAGGTCAATGGATTTGGGTTAGGGCACCCACGGACCCGGGCCACCCTTGCGTCTTCAGCGCTCCCCGGTACCTTGCTGAGCCTGATCCCGACATGGGAAGTTTAGGTCCCCCCGCAGATAACGGCCCAGATCCGAACCTTAATCAACAGAATATCTTCGGCAAGCTGCCGAACCGGGGGGGGCAGCGGCCGAATGCAGCATATCCCGGAGACTTGGCTCCCCGATACGCATTATGTTTTCCAAGAGAACATGCTAGCAGCTGTCGGCCTCAGCCGAAAGTTTAAGGATGGTAAGCTTCTTCGGCTGGGGCCGAGGCCTTTTAATTATCTCTTTTTCTCCTCTTTCACTTCGCTTTTTTATGTTGTGCCAACCTAACTGAACTGACCTGTCCCCTTTTCTTTTTCAGAGCGGGACGAGACCAACGTCGGCATTAACTACGCTCGTCTTGGCGTCAACCGAGAACGAGTTGTAACTGATCGAGCCCCCTCTATCACTGAACCGAGGCATAGAGAAGTTCATCTAGACTCTTCCCACTTCCAAATTAAGGTTGTTGCTCTGTATCAGAGGCAGAAGCCTTGGTGGAAGAAGAGAGATCCCTGGTTTCAGCTGCTGGACGAAGAAGCTGAAGCTGCCCGTACGGCCGAAGAGGTTGCACGGGTTATTGAAGCTTGTGAAGGAGGAGAAGGGTCCTCCAGGGCTGCTGAAGAAGAAGCTGCAGCTAGGGCAGCTGAAGAAGACGAGGCTTTGCTGAAGACCTCGGTGAGCTTTCAGACTTAATTTTGTCTATTTCTGTTTGTTGTTTTGTTGTTTTTGTTTTTTTTTTTTTTACTCACATTCTTCCTCCCCCCTATCTTTTACAGTCTGAAGAGAGTAATAGACACAGAGAAGGGAAAGCCCCTGTTCGTCCCGAAGACCAGATACAAGAAGAGTCCTCAGACTCAGACATGGACGAGCAGCCGCTTCAGAAAAGGCGCCGAAGAATGGCCATCATCGGCCCCCATGACTTTCAGCGGAGGCCGATGACCATCGGCGTCGAAATAAGGGAACCCGAGGAAGGCAATGGATCGCCGAGGGTTCCCCGGCCACCACCTCAATCACCTCCAAAGACCCCTCCGCCACCTCCCGAGATGGAGGTGGATCAGAAAACTCCCGAACCTAAGGGAGGGGTCCAAGAAGAAGTTCAAGAGAGTGCTGCTGAGCACAAGAATGAGGATGTCGTGATGCCCAGTGCTGAGGGTTTCACGGCAGACATTGCAAGAGAGGTTGAGGCCTTCGTCCTCACCCTTGAAGAAGAAGAAGTCATAATAATTGACTCTTCTGAGAAGGAGGATGCTGAGCCATCCAAAGTTAAAGAAGCTCCATCGTCATCCTTTCCTTCCTTCCAAACTCTGCAATCTGGAGAGATGGGTTTCTCGGCCCCCCGAATTCCAATCCCAGATCACATCTGGGACCTCATATGGGGTCAGAACCGAGAAGGTGCTGCAGCCTACTTCGGCGATTTTGCTGGCATGTCCGAAGTAGATAGGGCAAGAATCTGGTCGCTGAAGGCCACTGCTGGGATGGGCGAATCCAGCAGATCAGTTCCTGACCCAGCCAGGTCTAACCAACTGCTGATGATGCAGGTGATTTTCCTTGCCTTTATCTCCTTTAAAATTCAGCTCTTTAATTATCATTATTACTATTATTTTTTATTTTAACTTGTGCTCCTGTTTTCAGTTCGTGCACAATCAGACTCTCACTGTAGAGCTGATAGATACCCTACAAGATAGGGTAGACGCTGCCGAGCACGACAAAAAGGTAGCCGAAGAGGAGTTAAAGCTTGCTAAGCTGAAGCAAGCAGCAGCTGAAGAGAAGCAGCAGAAGGGTGAAGAATATGAGAAAAAAGCTACTGAAGCCCTCAAAACCTTCTGCGATGCTATGGAGAAGGAAGTTTTTCCCCCACTGATGGAAGGGGAAAAATTCCTCCAAGAGCACATGGGAGTGGACATCTCCAAATTCAAGGCTACCATTGAGAGCCGAATCCAGGAAGGAGCTGCTGCACAAGCTGAAGTGAAGCAACAGCTAGAAGCTCTTGAAGCCAGCAGAATGGCTGCTGAAGAGATGCTCCAAGCTAGGGATGTCCAACTCTCAGAGGCTGCTGCTGCTGCTGAAGCTTTGAGAGCTAAGCTCCAAGAAGCTGAGGATCAGCTGATGGCCAAAAAGGAAGAAGTGGCCCAGGCTCAGACAGAGGCTTCCCAAGTTCAGCAGGAGCTGAATGAGCTGAAAGGTTCCTCCTCCAAGCTCGCCGATGAGATGAAGAAATCCAAGGAAGACTTGGAGGAGACAAAGAAGAAGTTGGCTGATGCTGAGGCTCTACTCAAAGTCCGTGTCTATACCCAGGAAGAATATGAAATGGGTTTCAGAAACGGGTTCAGAGTGTGCCGAAGAGTCTGCCTTCATGCTGAGCCGAAGTTGGACTGGTCCAAATGTGTTGAATGGGTCCAGGATCCCGAAGACCCTCATATGAAGTATGCAACTCCAGTCGAAGCTGAAATCCTTAAGGCTGAGGAAGCCGAAGAAGAATCTGAGAGAATGGAGTTGGAGGCTGAACAGAGGGAAAGGGAGGCTCGGCAGAGTGCAAAGCCTGCTTCTTCTGCTGCTGGGGCTGAGACCACCATGGGGCCCAACAATGCTGACCAGTCTGATCCTCGGTCTGAAGCATAGGAACTCGGGCAGTCGTCTTCAGAATCTTGCGGTTCATCATGCGCTCAACTTTAGACTTGCCGCTTTCTGAATTTTTGCCTTGTTTGTTTTTTGCTTCAGCTTGCCTTGTCGTACAAAACAATTTATTTTTTTGCTTCTGTACGTATTTCAGCAGCTGTTATTTTCCGCTTGTGGGCGGCTGCCGATATAGTTTTTTAACTTATTTGAACTTGTAGCTCAATTTCTGAGCATGAATTATTAATTTGATGTTCTTTTCTTCAGCTGCTTTGTTTTTGAATGCTTTACTTTTTCTTCAATTCTGCTGAACATAAACTTGCACTGGTAGTGCTTCTTGCCCCCCCCCCCCAGAAATTGAAGTATGGCTTCAGCTGAATAAACAATTTCTTTATTTCTTAAAAATGGGTATTCGAAACACAGGGCCAACTGAAGGCAATGCTTCGGATAATGGCTTTCTGGGATACAAGGCTCAGTTAAGGCAATATCCCAGAATTGTCCATGGACTCATGCCTTTGGAGAACAAATCTTACTGAAGCTTGACTTCAGCTGAAAGACTAGAGTTCTTTAAAAAGACGAGTTTGTCAGCAATCTGAAACCCAGTTACGCGAAGGCGAAGGTTTCAGACGAGGCTGAATAAACAATTTCCAACAGTTGCTGTTATCCTTGATTTTCTGTCTATCATTGAAAAATGGATATCCGAAACACAGGGCCAACTAAAGGCAATGTTTCGGATAATGGCTTTCTGGGATACAAGGCTCAGTAGATAGAACCAAGAAAACTTTGAAAGGATAAAAAGTTGCAAATATTTATATAAATGGCGGCTCCAAGGCCTTTCATTAGTTCAAAATGTACTTACAAAGATTGTTCTGCCCCGAAGGGTTTACACATGATATTTTTTCAGTACATCAGCGTTCCAGTGATTTTTCAACTCAGTTCCATCCAACTGCCGAAGTCGGTATGTCCCTGGCTGAAGCTCATCATAGATTTCATAAGGCCCTTCCCATGCAGCTGAGAGTTTCCCATGGATTCGGCCTTTCTGAACTGCAGCAGCATTCCGAAGGACAAGGTCTCCAATTTTAAGAGGCCTTGCATGGACCCTTCGGTTATAAAATTTGCTGACTCTCTGCTTATAAGCAGCCATTCTGTCTCGGGCTGAGTCTCTTACTTCGTCGAGGAAATCGAGAGATTCCCTCATCAGTCGCTCATTCTCAGCCGAGAAGTGGTGCACTCGTAGGCTCTCAGAGCCAATTTCCACTGGAAGAACGGCTTCGGCACCATACACCAGTTCAAAAGGTGAATAGCCCGTTGCCTCTTTTTCAGTTGTGCGAAGGGACCAAAGGGTTCCAGGGAGCTCCTCCAGCCACTTGGACTTTTGATCTTCCACCCTCTTTTTGAGGGCATTTAGGATCTGTTTATTTGCAGCTTTGGCTTGTCCGTTACTTTGCGGGTGGCATACCGCTGAATATGCCAGTTTGATGCCGAACTGATCTGTATACCGCTTCAGTGGTAAGTTATCAAATTGCCTTCCATGATCGAAGACAAATACTCTCGGGATGCCAAAACGAGTGATGATATTCTGCCAGATAAATTTTCTAACAGTTTGCTCTGTAATGTTCGAGGCTTCTTCGGCCTCGATCCATTTACTGAAGTAGTCAACACCAACTATCAGCCATTTTTTCTGGTACACAGCCTCTGGAAATGGTCCTAGTATATCCAGTCCCCATTGGGCAAACGGGAGTGGATTAAGGATCGGCTGAAGATCCCTTGCTGGCTGGTGGATAACTGGAGCGTATTTTTGACATTTTTCGCATTTCCGGACCAGCTCCTTAGCATCTGCGATCATGGTGGGCCAGTAATATCCAGCCCTCAATGTCTTGTGGGCTAAGGTCCTTCCCCCAATGTGGTTCCCACAGATGCCGAGGTGAATCTCCCGTAGGATATAATCTGCATCTGTTGGTCCCACGCATTTCAGCAATGGGGCTAAGAAAGACTTTTTCAGAAGTTCCCCCCTGAAGACAATGAACCTTGAGCTGGTTCTCTTCATCTTGGAGGCCAAAGCTTTATCTTCGGGAGTTTCTCCCCGAAGTTTGAAAGCTAGGATGGGGTCCATCCAACTAGGCTCTGGGTCAGCGCAGCACACTTCAGGTGCTTCGTCGACACTTCTCTCTCGACGCACTTCTACATATACAGATCTGTTCAACTCGGTAAGAGTTGAACTGGCAAGTTTGGAGAGTGCATCGGCTTGAGTATTCTGACCCCTTGGGATCAGCTGAACCTCAAACGTTTTCAGCTTTGCAATGACTGATTTGGTCTTGGCAAGATAAGCTATCATGGAGGGCTCTTTGGCCTCGTAGCTGCCGCTAATCTGATATGCAACTAGCTGAGAGTCTGTTTTCAGGCAGACATGATCGGCTTCCAGGGAGATGCACAATTCTAGGCCGGCGATTGCTGCCTCATATTCGGCTTCGTTGTTCAAGGCCTTAAAAGAAAATTTTAGTGCATACTCGAAGGATTTGCCTTCGGGAGAAGTTATCACTACTCCTGCCCCCGAACCGTTTTCGGTGGAAGATCCATCCGTAAACACGGTCCAGACTTTCTTTTCATTGTCTAGCGCTTCTTGGTATGAGCATTCGGCCAAGAAATCCGCTAGAGCTTGAGCCTTAATGGCAGCCCTCGGACGGTAGCTGATGCTGAATTCGGTGAGCTCAAAAGCCCACTTGGCTAGCCTACCAGATTTTTCAACCTTGCCGAGAACTTTTTCCAACGGCTGATCAGTTAAGACCACTATCTGATGGCAATCAAAATAGGGCCTCAGCTTCCGAGCAGCTACTACTACCGCGAAAGCGACTTTCTCGAGTAGAGGGTAGCGAGTCTCGGCATCCGTCAGTGTATGACTGACAAAGTAGATCGGTTGCTGACTTTTGCTTTCTTCCTTCAGCAGTACTGCACTGATGGTGGCTGGGCTAACGGCCACATACAGGTACAAAGTTTCTCCTTCTGCTGGGCTAGCCAGCGTTGGGAGTTGAGCCAGATGCTCCCGAAGCTGTTTAAAGGCGTCTTTTTGCTCTTCCTCCCAAACGAGCTCTTTTGTTTTCGGGAGTTTCAGGGCTTTGAAGAAAGGTAACCCCTTATCCGAAGCTCTGGAAATGAACCTCGAGAGGGCTTCCATTCTTCCGGTGAGCCGCTGAACATCCCGCTTTGTTTTCGGCTCAGGAAGGTCGAGCGCTGCTTTGACTTTGGAGGGATTGGCATCAATCCCCCTCTTGCTGACTATGAACCCAAGGAATTTCCCTAACTTCACGCCGAAGACACACTTCTTCGGATTCAGCTTCATTTGATGCTTTCTTAAGGTGGCGAAAGTTTCAGCCAGGTCCTTAACATGGTCCTCAGATTTTTTGCTTTTGACGATCGAATCGTCGACATAGACTTCCATGTTTCGGCCCTTTTGATCGGCAAAAACTTGATCCACCAGCCTTTGATAGGTTGCCCCCGCATTTTTCAATCCGAAGGGCATCATTTTGTAATTGTACACCCCAGCGTTCGTGACGAATGTCGTCTTTGCTCGATCGTCGGGGTGCATGAAGATCTGATGATACCCCGAGAATGCGTCCATGAAACTAAGCAAGGCATGGGCACTTGTCGAATCGACTAGCTGATCGATCCTCGGCAAGGGATAAAAATCCTTCGGACAAGCCTTATTTAGGTCCGTGAAGTCAACGCACATCCTCCAGGTACCATTGGCCTTCTGAACCATCACCACATTTGCCAGCCATTCTGGATATTGGCAAGGCTCGATGAAGCCTGCCTCCAGCAATTTTTTGACCTCGGCTGCGATGTCTCGGTTCTTATTAGCGGAGTAATTCCGCTTCTTTTGCTTAATTGGTCGACACGTTGGGTCAACATTAAGCTTATGGGAGATGAGGTCTGGACTTATCCCGGGCATATCAGCTGCCGAGAAAGCAAACACATCTCTGTTGTCCCGAAGGAGTTGAATAAGTTCACAACGGGTGTTCGGATCAAGGTCCATCCCGATTGTTACACATTTCTCAACGTCTCCTTCGGCCAACTCAACTGTTTCAGTCTGTTGGTCCATGTCCATTGCTGATGGACTGGACTCTTTAGAATCTGGCCTGCTGCCTATGTCAGCAGGTGTCCCAGTCTTTTTGTTCTTCGGCTGGCTCTCTGAGTCTTGCTGTTCAGCTGAAGAGCTAGCCTTTTCCCTTTCGGGCCCTTTACCTCTGGGTACAGATCCTTGGGCCGAAGCACTTAGGCCTTTCGGCTTTTTTGTGCTTGGCTCTCTTTCTTTTTCTTTCTCCTCCTCATCCTTGTCGTCATCTGGGCGACTATTGGATGGCTTGAGGTAGTTGCACCTTCAGGCGTCCTTTTGGTTGCCCTGTATCCTTTCGGGGAAGCCAGCGTCTGAGACGTAAATCATCAGCTGATGATAAGTTGAGACGACCCCTTGGATCTCATGAATTATGGGTCTCCCCAAAATCACGTTGTACACTGAAGGAGCGTCAATGACCAAAAATTCAATCATGACGTTCCTGGCTGCCTCATCGCAACCGATGGTGATAGGAAGTGTCACCTTCCCATCTGGATAAGTTGAAGCCCCGTTGAACCCGGATACCGGGTAGGGTACCGGCGTAAGGTGCTTGGGCTTCAGCTTGATTTGATTGTAGGCCTTTCGGAATAGAATGTTTGCTCCGCTGCCACCGTCAACAAGGACCTTACTGACGTCGTGGTTGGCCACCGTGGCGATGATCACCAACGGATCCTCGTGAGGGAACGTTACCCCCCGGCAGTCGGCGGCTGTGAACGTCATGTTCGGCACCTGCCATTGGGGAGACTGAATGTCAGCGTTGTTCACCTGGTGAGTCAAAGCCCTAAGGTGTCGCTTGTGCTCCCTCCGAGAGCATATTCCTTCCGAGATAACATTGATCGGAGAGAATTTCCCCTCTGGCTTTTTACTGTTCTTCCGGGGGAAGTCGAGGTCTTGCCGAGAGTCCTTTGCTGACTTCTCGGACTCTTTTTTCTCGCGGTGATCCGCGATGTATTTTTTCAAGTATCCCTTCCGGACCATGTCCTCTATCTGGTCCTTCAGTTGGATACACTCCTCAGTGTTGTGTCCCGGAGATTCGTGGAACTCGCACCACTGATTTTTATTTTTTCGCTGATACCACTCTGGGAGTGGTCTCGGCTTTCGGTAACTCTGCTCCTCCTTCGTCACGCTGTAAATTTTGGCGCGTGGAAGAGAGAGCGGAGTGTAGGACTCGTATCTGCCTGTGTATGAGGCAGATTTTTCCTTCTTTGGGTCGCTGGCCGAAGATTGCTCCGAGGCCTTTGACTTTCCCTTTTCCTTATGGCCTTGGCCTTCAGACAAGGGTATTTGTTTTTATTTCCCTCCCCCGAATTGAGGTTGGGTTTTCTCTTTGTTCCATTCTTCGGCTCGGATGAACTTATCCGAGGCATTCAAAGCTTCCTCCAAGGTCTGCGGGGTATGCATGACCATGAAGTCTAGGAACTTCCCGGGCTGAAGGCCATTCTGCATTGCAAAAACGGCTAGCCCCTGGTCCAGCTGAGAGACGCTGGATGACTCGTTACTGAAACGGGTCAGATAGTCTCGGAGGCTTTCGGTTTCCCCCTGTTGCAGACTCATGAGTTATGCAGTAGTCTTCTCTCGGCGGTTTGCCGTGGAAAACTTGCTCCTAAATTTGGAGGACAGATCATCCCACCCTGTTATGGAGCCTTGCTTTACTCCCTTGGAGATCCACGCTTGCGCGACCCCCTTGAGAGTGGTTGGGAAATATTTGCACCAAGTCGCTTCGGATCTGGGGCAAAGATGCATATGAGTCTCATACGAGGCCCTGTGGTCCTTCGGATCCGAGGTCCCGTCATATGTGATGTGCGACGGTATTTTAACCGTGGGCACGTGCTCTTCCAGTATCCATTGCTCGAATGGCGAACTGGCGGGTAGCATAACGGCCTTGCCCTTGTTCCTGGCCGAAGGGACCGCGCTCCGCCCTCTTAGAGAGGTAGGAGTGGTTTTCGTCCCTGGCTGGGAAGTCTGGGCCTCGGCCGCAGGGAACGAGAGGCGACTGTGCACGCTCGGTTCCTTGCCGCCGAGTCGGTCGAGGACGATTCGGCGAACAGTCTCAGGTTGTTCTCGGTGAGTAGATTCTGGCCGAGAAGCTGAGCTGCTGCTCTTATGCGTTTCTGGTCGGGAGGATGAGGATCCTTTGAAAAATTGAGGGTTCTTTTTCCTCTCTTTTTCAGTTTTCCAAGTATCCTCTTCCCACTCTTCCAGTTCCCGGGAGGAAGGAAGCTTCCCACCATCATGGTCTAGCTTCCTCCGTTGATGCCGGGTATGCGGAGGAGTTCGATCACGAGGTGGTGGCATATTTTGTGCCCTCATTGCCTCCATGAGCACTGCCAGCGCTCTTGCCACCTCCTCCGAGCTGGGCCCCGTCAAAGGGGTCCTCGGCCGAGTATGGGAATGAGAGCGCACAGTCGATGGTTGGCTTTGGGGCACTGAATGTGTCCTATGATCGGACTCACCCCTGCTAGACCGAGAGTGACTCGGCCTATGATGAGAGTTATGAATTACGGGAGAAAGGGAATCCTCCCTGTATGATCCTCCCCCCGAGCTGGCACCCTTGGGAGAGTTCCAGTCCGGCGAGGGTGATGGTGTAGGGGTTTTAGGCTTTTCGCCTGCTCCTTGACGGAGGCCTTTGCTCTTGCGGTTCTTAGCCATTGCTACTAAGATAATTGCAAGATGATCTTGGTTAGAAATTTGGCTTAAAGATTTTTGAAAGTCGTCCCCACAGACGGCGCCAAATTGTTTCGGGTGAAAACAATGGGACCTTGTCGAAGGTCCGATGAAGTGGAGAAGACTGGATTCGGTCCAAGTGATGTTGGGCCGAAGGTTTCCTGCACAGTAAACACACGTAAACTAGCCTCGGGGGTGTTGCCGAGGAAGGCCCCTCCGATGCTAAAGTCAGTACAGTGTGTAGAAAGAGAACACTATGCAAGAGAATTAATTGCTTGAGGCTTTTCTTGAATGAATGTACAAATGTAATATTGATGGCTTTTATACCTTTGCATATATGGAGAAGTTGGGCCTTAGCCCAATTGGCTTGCCTTGAGGACTGATCTTTGACTTTAGCACAATTGGAGAGATGAACCTTGACCTTGGGCTTTTAATTGGATCATTTAATGCCTAGGCCCAATTGGACTAAATTGGACCCAAACAACTATAATAATAATAATAATTAGGAACAGGAATCTTAGCAGTTGGCACATGACCTAAGGAAAGGGGGAGAATTGTGGGGGAAAGTTTAATAATTAATTAAGTGGAGGATATTTAATTAATTGGACCTCCAATTTATATAAAAAGGAAATTAATTATCGACAACAAAGAGTGTATAAAAGACAAAGCAATGAAGCACCCACTGCATCAAAAGCTGAGGAAAGTTTGGTAATTAAGCTTCCTACTACGTACTTACTATATTATATCTTATATTAATTTTTTAATTAACACTTAAATTATAAATTAGTGTCAACTAACTTAGACAATAAGTTTTGCACTCCAATCACTAAAAACATACACATATACCCTTCTCATTACTTTCACCATGCATCAGCATGTCACCCCTCTTTTTTATTTTTATTTTTTTATCTTTTTAAAGTATTTTGTAATAAAGATAAATAATTGCATATTAATTTATACAAGGTATTGTTTGTAGCAAAGTAATAATGTTGCATCTTTCAAAAAAAAAAGTAATAATGTTGCAATTTCTTATATATGAGTACTTTTTTAGTGCAAAATACAATTAGCATAAAAGTATAAAGTCCATGGTGGCTGGATTTCCAAAATGAAACTAATAATAATTATTGTAATGTTTTCCAAAAAAAGAAACATAATTGTAATGTAATTCACAGTTTTACAAACTTTTAAGTGGTATGGTGTATCAATGACCCCGTGTGTTTGGAAATGTAGCTTCACTAATGCATTAAAGTGATAAAACACTACTATGCAATATAATGCATTATTGATACATACAAATTAAATTAAATACAAGTGCTACGTATGTGACAAACTTTAATAAATGTAACGATATTAGATGCATGAATGCTCGATCGTTTTAAGACAAAAAAGGGTACCCGAACAGCCAAAGGGATCACCACTTGAAGATACAAGCATACAACCTACTTAATTTCTTAAATAAAATGATAATATAATTGAGAATTTTAACACTGAAATGACATGCCGAATATTGTAAATAATTGTAACAAATTGTTCATAAAGGGCTATAATATATGATAAGATTAATTTAGAAAAATATCAAGATTGTCATTATATAGCCCCAATGCCCTAATGCCTATAATTATAAAATAGACAAAAAGATTAATTGGTTCCAAATTTTCACAAAAAATAAAGAAAAAGAACAACCCATAGAAAAGACTGCTGATTGCAAATGGTACATATCATTAGCTATTCATCACAAAATGGTACTAAAAAACACACAAGATCTAGCATGAAAATTACTAGGGTCCCACTTGAAAAGAAGAGTCTATGGTACAATGAAGTGCATTTTGCTAATAAAAACATGTTCATCCAATCTGATGATACATTATAGTATTATACTACAAAGTTTAATTATATGGTTATTTTTTCTTGAAATTGAAACATAAATTGCCCCCTTTTCTCTCCAATTTTCTCCTATTTTTTATGTTGGTCCTAATTTTTAATGTCATCTTCAAGCAGATCATGTGTATAATGGCCCTATGTGTTGTTTTCTGTAACCAAAAAAATGATTGTGTTTTTAGGCCTTGGAAATTTATCATAATGTATATGCAACACATACATCATACAAAATGATGGCAATTAGTACAGTAACATGACTTCTAAATAAAAGGATAGTGAAAGGTTTATTATCGCCGTGGTAACGTGGTTTAAATTGGCTTGGATACGACCCTGCATGCTGACATGCCTCCCTTATTAGGGGCGGAACTTCTTTGGGGCCGGTATAATGATATATTAGTATGTATATATGTTACTTTGGTGTTTATATATAGACGAGTGTATGGATGAGATGGTAAAACCCTTAGCTTTCACCTCCGTTCAAGGGGCTCCAAGAGATTGAAAATCCAACATTGATAATATAAATAGGCCATGTATTTGTGCGCGCGTACGCACATACACACATACTCACACTCACACAAATTATGTATTACTGGTAGATTTCAGCTCTTCTTTTTTTATTCAAAAGGCTCTATTATTATTTAATTTGCAGAAAAATTAGCAAGAGTGCATTGCTCTTAGCCAAAATCATACAGTACGTTCTATCAAATTTTAAACAAAAAAACCACTTATATATATATATATATTATTATCTAAAACTTATCTTAGTTTTTTTAAAATGCCTACCACAAAACTAATGAGTGTTGCTTCATAATTCATGTAACAAAATAAGTCAAAACAAGGTAATTCAAGTTGAAAAAAATGGTGTCTAATTAATGTCCAATGGAAATGCGTAAAATGTACTCGGTACAACAACGTTACTTAGTGAGTTAGTGGCCCCTATACAGGCCGGCTAATTAGCCAACAAATGAGGCCAAGACAACCGATTACCTTTAAACATGTCCACAATCCACATGGGGCAACGCTCTACAATGGTGTTGTTTCTCAATTTAATCAAATCTTTCACTTATTTGATGGGATGCTTTATTGGCTTTCTATGGATTAAATCGATCTTCTCAATGATCAAAACTTGAATGGATATAATTATATAATCCATTTGGTATGATATATGAGCCTATGAGTAGTTTATCGTTTCAAGTGTGAATGTACTTAATTATTTGCGCATTTTATTTGAGCTGCGAGATTTATGTTCTTGATTTTGTGGTGTGGATAAAGTCGTTCTCTTCACCACGTCGACCTATCATACAAAAGGTACTTGTAGTGAATAATAAGACTAGTTACCTCATAATGAAGAGATAGAGGGATTAGAGAATAACTAATATATAAGATTGGTGGGTTACTCCACATATATATTGACATATATATCATCAAAAGTATAATTTTCGGGATGAAATATGCTCAACTTATATTTGGCCAGACTCTCCTCTAATATGAGCTCATACACAACCTAATAATCATCAAAGTAGACAATCTCATTCTATTATTAGAACCCAAAAAGGGAGGTAATCCATTAGATTGATTGTGGGGATACAAAGACAATAAAAAGCTCCTTACTACCCTAGTTAACAAATTCTCATCATTATATTCAAACCACTTCAATCAAAGGATTATCTCTTTGGTTAAAGATTCTTCTACTAGAAATTAAATTAATTACAATAGTGGAGTGATATTAGTCAAAAGACATGTTACAAAGTTAAATGAAGACGATGACATGCAACTTCAAGATAATATTTATTATTAAGTGCTATTATAAGTCCTCGATGATTTAATAAAGTGTTAATATAAAATTTGTACATGGGGACGATTAAATGTTCATGCAGCTAAATAATGACCAGTATAATAAAAATGACTGATTTACAAAGTGGATTAATGATTATAAACCTTAATAGGATCTTAGACCAGTCAAGTTCAAGTTTAACTAAAAAAATTTGCTGCCCCCCTCCTTTTCTTGATGATTGGATGTACTTTCAAAGTGATTCTTGAAAATGGATTATTGGGGTATATAATTATACATAAATTAATGACAATGTCATTAAAAAAGAAGGCATTTACCAATACCTTAATTTAATTGACCAACATATATGTCTCCTCTTTGTTTTACCACGTCTCCATCACACGGAGTAATTTTTATAAATAATTATATATTCTCCTTCGTGTCTTAAAAATTGTCTCCTAGTATTTTTTTTTTTTTTTTTATCTAATTATTAAGATTTGAATTGATTGAATTGAACACATAGATTTATTTTATTGGTACATGAGCAACATAAAGTAGAAAGAAATTGTAGGAATAATCCCTTTTTAGATGACGTAAAAAGAAATTTACGGCATTTTTAGGAGAAAAAGGAGGATTACCCAAGAACTCTTCTTGTTGTGAGATGTACTTCGCATACACTTTCTTTATCAACAATTGCTAGATTCAACTAATGAATGGTTTGTTCTTTAGTATATGATTTGAGACAAGTGCAAAGAACAAACTTATATCACCCTTTAATATGAAACTTTTGACTCAAAAACTTTTTTTTTTTGTTCATCACCCATAACTTTTCATTATCCATGCTCAAAAGATGAACCAAAAATAATTCATATGAATAGTACAAAAATGGAAGGTTCATGGTCGAAACTAACACTTTTTAAAATTAGTATGATTGCGTCAATGCACATTAAAAATCAAAACCACTATACTGATTTATATATATATGTTTATTACTATGAAGTAACACTTTATATGATGTATCTATTATTCTCCCCTTTTCTCTTTTAACGTTACATTGATGAGCAAATTTTGATTGAACTTTCCACGGTATAATGGAGATAAAATTGTGCACTTAATTTTTTTTTAATTAAAAGTCTCTCTTTTATTCCTTTGGTGGATTAATCTTTCTCCTTTCGGCTAGATAGAATTGAACACTACAGAAGAATTGAACACTACATAGTATGTTTGAATGTTGCTAATATGGTATGCATACATATTAAAGGTTACTCGGCTCTTTGCATATAAGAAAAGGTATTATGCATGGTATCAACATTTTAGATTTGAAATACTATTCATGCATCAAGTAAAAAATTTGAATTTTGGAATAAGTGTGCTTTTATTTTGAAACGAATTGATATAATATATGCCCCGAAGAGTTGGCCACAAATTCCTATGATCAAATTTGTGTAGCATTAATAAAGAAGGCCAGTATATTTCAACATGTCTGTTATACGTCCGATTGTAAAATTAATATAGGAGACGAGTATTTTAATTTGTCTGTTATACATCATTAAGAAGGTATGTATTTGTCACTTCACAGTTCACACTATTCCTCCTAGAAATGTAAGCTAGAAAAATGTAAAAACACTTAACTTTTGGTACACACGGTTTGGTGCTAAATTGCTAAGTAATGCCCATTTTATTTTGGTGAGAAAATGTAGTCATTAATAAGCCCTCTTAATGAAGGAAATTTCTAATATATCAGAAGAAAAAATAACAAACAAATTAGAGTTAATACTCAAACTACCTGATATTAAATGGCCTACATTAGCTATCCTATCTGATGGACGATTTTGCCTTTTACTAGATGTATTGGATACTCTAGTTGTAAAAGTAAGTAAGAAGGGAACGAAAATCTTTGATAATGTGTTCGATCTGTCGAGGTACTGTTTAAATGAATTTTATTGCGTTGATGAATAATAGATTATCACCTTTAATTTCAATGTCTAGATTGCCATATTGAAGGAATGGTTGGAATCCTGGCCTTTACGAAGAGTTGTAACTTTTACTACTTTGGTGTTGCCAAGGCTGAACTTAGAAGCCTTGATGAGCACTCCGCTACTATCTATAATGACTTTTGTTACTACTGAGTTGTTGCGAATTAACTATTAAAGTTAATATTTTGATCAATAGGATGACCTAGCATTCCCTATTCTCTCTCCTAAATTACCCCTCTTCTATTTTTTAACTAAGTTATTATTTAGCACTCTCTCCTCATGAGTCATGCCAACCAAAGTGATCAACCAATGGCTTCAATCTAACCAATCATCAAAGTTGTGAGATTTCAACACCAATTTACTCCTTGGATCAGGTTAGGGTTCAAGCTAATCAAAATACTTGTAAGTGGGTTGAACACTTAAACTAGTGGTGTTCAGATCAGGCCTAAGTAAATTTCAAGTTGGGCCTGATTTAATTTCTTCTGGGCTTTGGAAGAATTATTGGCCCAATTTTATTTTTATTTTTTTTAAAATGTGAGTAGGACTGTAGGAGTTACCTACATACGTGATTGTGAGATTAACTCTTTTTTTTTTTTTTTTTTTTTTTTTTTTAGGAAATTGTGAAATTAACTTTAGTCCACCTATTCAGTAGATTATTTTTTTATGGGTGAAAAAAATTACTATACTGGGGAGGTAGTGAAAATATGAAAAAAATAAAGATAAATTAGGTTGTATGGTATTGTAACTTGTAAGGATTAAAAAAATAGTTTTAAATCAATACACAACTCGTCACAATAATAAATAGTTTTAAGACCCGGGTGATGTCCCGAGTAAATACATTAATTCCATAATTGAAATCCTTATTTATATTTAATTTTAATAAAAATGACATATAATATGCTAATTAGTTATTGACCCGAGCGATGTCCCGGATCATCATAAATTTATAAGTTTGATCAAATCAATTTAGAAGAGTTAATGTTGAACAATATTAATAGCTAAATGAAAATATAATAAGAGGTTAACGTAAAAAGGTTTTCAATTAAATTAAACACTACTCCGTATTATGTAGTATTAAAGTTAGACTAATAATTCCTTCAAAAAAAAAGGTAGACCAATAAAGAGTTTTCAATTTGTTAAAGACACTAGACATTAATACAATTCAATATGGTGAGAGAAGAGGGATGAATGGATGATACATAAAATACATGTAGCGTACATGTGGCATATGGGTGACACGTATCGTTAGCATGTTGTCACATGAGTTTTACTAGATGGTTTAGTGGCTAACAATATACGGAGTATTTTTAAAACTTAAGACTGTGGGTTATACTTCTTAACAACACCTATGAAGGAGAAAGAGGTTATTTGTCAAAAAAAAAAAAAAAAGTTTAGCTTGGTAGTACTCAAAGAGATCTCTTGGAGAAAAAACAGTATAATCAATTTAGGGTCTGCTCTAATAGACTGAAATCAGCCGAACTGAATATTTTATAAGAGAAGGAAATTAGGAGCTGAATGAAACTGAAAATAAACGTATGAGAACAAGCCCTTACTCCCTTCGATTTTTTATTATTATTTTTTTTATTTGCATCACTTGATGACACAAAATTTTAGAAGAGTTATACAATATCGTGAGTGGGTGAATAAATTATTATAATAAAAGTAAGATGGCCTGGTGACCATGAAAGAGAATGTATGTGAGAGAAGATAGATAATTTTATTATTTAAGTGGGGACCATGAAAGAGAGAAAAATGATAAAATAATTTGAGTGGGGTTTAAAGTAAGAAAAAAAGAAATAATAAAACATAGTATAAAGTTACCAAATATAAAAGTGATGCATTTATATAAAAAAACACCTATAAAAGGAAAGTGATGCAAATAAAATAAACGAAATGAGTACTTTTCAGCATACTTACTAACGCATGTTTCTGGTGTGGCTAGCCACACGGTGCAACAAGCCACACGGTGCGGCCGGGGGCCACGTCAGCAAACAAGTAATCCCCTGACAAAGTAACCCCTGACTGACTTAGTAGCCCTTGACCAAGTAACCCCTGACTGACCTATTAACCCCCGACCTAGTAACGCCTAATCGACCTAGTAACCCCAAAATAACCTAGTAATCCCCGACCTAGTAACCCCCGACCAACCTATACCACCTGCTGCACATTCACTCCCGTACCCGCTGCCGCCCCACGCTGCCAACAACCATGCCACCACCAACTGTCGTACCCACCGCCCCACACCATCACCACAATTCACTTAACCCACAACAAAACCACACCTAAACCACACCCAACCAGACCCACACCACGATAGCACCAAAACCACACCCAAACCTTATCCACCACTAGATCCCCACCCAAACCACACCCACACCATGACATCACAAACTGAAAACAACCGGAAAAAAAAATCGTTTTAAAAAATTAAATGAACAAATATCTTAAAATTTAATAATGGCTTCAAATTTCACTTCGAATATGATTAAAAAGGCAAAATTCGGCGATTTAATGTTTTCATGGATGAATTTGGCCTTAAAACCTCTAGCTTGTAGGAGAACGAGAAAGTGGCAGCGGTGGTTCATATTGATTCGTTGATTGCGATATTGGAGGGGTCAATTGTGGCTATGAGTGGCTGGAGTGCATAATGGTGGGCTCGATTTGGGAATAAGGAGAGAGAAAATGGATGGAGAATTAATGGTGATGCATGATGTGTGGGTTGGTTCGAGAAGAAGAAAAGAGGAGAGAGAGAATATTTGTAGTGTTAAGAAAAAAAAAAGTGGTTGGCCACACGGTGTGGCCAGCCACATATGAAACTTTGCTATCTCCAATTACTATTTTCGTTTCATATTATTTGCAACAATTAGACATTTTTTCTCTCTACTTTATGTCAAATTATTACAAATAATATGTAACGGAGGTACTAGTAGTACTTTATGTCTTTATAAGTTTATATGATGATGTTGTTCAGTTGTTGGGGTAGCTAAGGGCTTGTTATATTCAAATTATTTTCATTTTAATTCAGTTCAATTATAATAATTTCAGTTTAGTTCTTAATTTTCTTATCTCATACTCCCTCCGTTTTTAAATATTTGCTCCACTTTTCTTTTCCGGCCATTTTTAAATACTTGCTCCATTTCCTTTTTCGGAAAACTTTTACAATATATAATTCATTTCTCACACTTAGTGGACCCAACATAATACTCTCTCTCCTCCTATTCTTCCACTACTTTTACTTTTTTTACAATTTTTTATTCTATATCAACTACCCCAATATCTCCATATTTTATTATTTTCTTCAATTCTCATAAAACTCCGCGCATGGAGAAATGAAGCAAGTATTTAAAAACGGAGGAAGTAAAATATTCCGTTCGTTTCAATTCAATCCACCTCCAATAAGTTCACTTCAGTCAATCAGATCGAGCCTTGGCTTGCTAAGCCCTTCTCAAGAAACGGTGTCGTACTAAGCAACATTCTGAAATTCAAGCATTAATCTCATTTGAACTCAATTTCGAAGTTGAAAATGGCGGGCTAATCTTTCTCACTTTCTCTCTCCTCTCTCCTCTCTCTTCTTCCCTCCCATGGCTTCCTTCCATACCAGAGCAGAACGAACTGTACTCTCAAAGTTATCGGAGCTTCGAACAGTTTGCGACAAAGATATCGAAATTCATCACCAAAATACTGACTCAATTTTCGCCTCTTTTGAGAATTTTCTACAATCACATAGATCCAAAGCTGAACTAACTGTTCATAATCAAGGTATTCTTCTTTAATTTAATGCTTTAATTTTGATTTTCTGTTGTGATTTTAGGGTTTACGCTTTTGTGTGTGATTATGTGTGTTTGATTAGGGTTTATCGGATTATCAAAATAATTTTGGTTTTATTACGAGTTGACGAATTTTGGGAGATATCATATATTCATATGCTTAGTTTGACGAATTTTGTGTGAATAATATTCATGAAATGATTTGAATTGCAGCGAAATTAAGGAAACTCAAAGTTGAATTAAGAGAATTGGAGGATGAATTGGTCAGAGCTTTGGCAGGTATGCCTCTTTAATCATGTTGAGGCGGCCTTTTCGCTTATTATTCGACATTATGGTGTAATCATTGAATAGTGACGATTTCTTCACATATAATTTGATGTTCTGGTATCTGCCAATACTCTTGTATTTTTCTTCGATGCCTTGTGGATTGATATGTTTTGAAGGGTTTACTGTATGTCTTATTACTTGCACATACACGACATTAATAAATCGTGCGATTCTTGTTAGTAGCTTAACTTATGTTGGTTGCAGCATATCACTGATCATTAGTTCATTACACTTTGTCTGTTGATTGTGGAATGTGGCATATGATTAATGTAATAATGTGAGCTTCTTCTCACGTGGTATATCCTTTGTTTGTACCCGAGTTACAGTTGTGGGGTGATACATGTCATACATCTATTTTAAATTTTGCTTCCTTCATAAGTATTAGAAGCTAATTAGTATAATACTTGCATTTACTTATGATTGTATTGCAAATTGCAATGCATGGTTGGGGTGGTCCTGTGGCATAGGAGTATATATATTGAATGGGGCATACACATGTTTTTATTTAACCTCGCATACTTTTATTGTTTACATGCTTCGTCATTGTTGCTATTTTGAAGCCATTCCCTTATTTGTGCAATTTCCCAAACATTTTTTCACATGGTTTTGAATTATGGAATTTCATCTACCAACTACATTTTGTTACCTTTTAGCATTTATTTCTATAACTGTTAATTAGTTACACAGTAGCACTGTATAAGGATTGCAATTAACAAGCATTTTGTTGCAGTTTTCTATGTCCTGATGTTATGTCTGTTCACAGTTAAGACACGGAATGAGGCCAAGCGGATTGCAATAACAGACTCCCTTTCTGAAATGATTGTAAAAGCGGATGAGCTTCAAAAAATTGTACAAGATCAAGCATCTAAAAAAGATGAATATGCTTCCATCCTATCTGAACAGTCAAAAGGTAAATGTCTTTACTATAGTTGAACTAATTTATGTTTGCTGAATATAGTTATTTTACTTATTTACAGAGTTAGTCTGTTAGTAGTGTATTAGGTTTTGACTCCGTGGAGATGTGAGTTATTAAACAATTATGTGGCTACAAATGATTTTGCTAGATGGTTAATGATTATATAGATTTCTTTGTACTAAGTGGAGTAAGTATATCACATACTTCCTCTTCCAAAATAATTATCCACATCCCTCGGGTTAAATATAGAGGGTATAATTTTTTTCCACCATGGTCAGTTGCTTTTGAATTGTGAGTGATTATCATACAAAAGAAACAGTTTTAAAGTAAAAACCATGCTATGTTGTAAAGTAATTGCTTCACTATATAATCCCTCTGTCATTCCGATTTTTTTTAGCTCTTCCAAAATTTTTAACACCTTTGCCAATGATTACATTTCAATAATGTCTATAATTACATGTTATTCAACCAATCAATCAAAGCCTTAATCCCATAAGTGGGGTCGGTTACATAAACCAAATTTGATTATTCCTATAATTACATGTTATTGAAAGTTTAAAAGTTTTATATTCTAAAAGTACTCATCGAGATGAATCAAACAGAACTCCACTTGACCATTTTTTTTTCTTATATATATTGGAGAGAATTTAAGAGATTCTCTTATTTTATTGTGAATAGTATATAGATTCCAAATAGGAAGAAATTTAGGATCAGAGGGAATAGTATGTATCCAATGCTTATTTGGCTCTTGTTATAGCAGTGCTATGGTTTTTTTTAATCTTAGATGATCAAGCTCTATATAGCTAAGTCAGTGTTTATGCTTTTCTATATGTCATGTGCTGAAAATAAAGCTCTATAGAAAGTAAAATGTATTTTCCTACTATCAGTTCTCCACTTCTCCTCCTTGTATGAAGTTTGTCAGCATACATATGATGGTTATCCTTATTCCTTGAGAATTTCCTAGCATCTACCTTATGGTGACCCCGTGTCCCTGACAAACAAAGAGTATCATTATTCACACTTGAATGGGGAAAAACTGAAAAAACAAGAAAAGCGAAGGGGATTTGATCATTTGAGTGAGATCATTTCTTATCTAGTACAATACTGATATATTTCAAACTCATGGATTTCAATGACAAATTTTATTGTTTATGGGTTTTATTTTGTAATGTTTTTATTTTAATTTTTGAGATTTCTATATCTTTCACTTTGTTTTTTTATTTTCATTAGCTATTGCTGAATCTGAAGAGAATAGTGGGGAAGCTTCTAAGAGCAGAGAAGAAATACAAGAGGCATTTAAATGGTACAACAGGGTACTTGGTTTCCGTATTGATGGAGGACATGGTAATTTTAGGTTTTAATTGTTTTGTGGAGAATGCGTTCTTGTTGCTATGCTGTCATTATAATTTTATAACTCTTGTAAATGTCTTTTTTGGGGCAGGTGTTACATTCACATTTACTAACGTCAACAAAAATTGTCCAGCTGAGGAGTATTCTTTCACTGTTCGCCATGCAAGTGAAAAGTATACTTGTAAGTGCTGTGGTGTAAAGAATGTGAAACACATTATTGGAGTAGCTAATAATTTTTTCCATTGACTTTTTTCTTTACTTGTGATGAATATGTTGTTGCAGTGCTTGGTTCTAAGCCACACTTGAAAGATATTGAAGAGCTGGTCCATGAATTAAACAAGAGCAATAGCCTATTCAGATTTGTTAGAATTATGAGAGAAAAATTCCAGGCTACATCATTAGGTACTCTCAAACCCATAATGTTGTCTTTCGTTAAAAGCATAGATGGTAAACCTGACATTTCTTTTTTCCTGTGTGGAAGTTGTGTATAATAGTCACATGATTCTCTGGTGGTTAGCTAACTTGCAAACTTGTTGGCCTGTTGCTACATTTTTTTGAAGCTGTTCACTTGTTGCTTAATTTGAAATGATAATAGAAATACTCTTGCATCAGTTAGCTCGACAAATTATTTGGTTGGTTGATTATTCTAATGTATGGTATTTTTCTTTGTTTCTCAGGGCCAGTGTCTCACTTCATATATCAAGATCAAGATTGTACCAGTATCTCATTATCTGCTCCAGTTTCCTCAGGTTCAATTTATAGCAGAAGTAAATCGCCACTACCACTTAGAGAAGTCAATGGAGATACTAAAAAACTTGAGCATGGAAAAGGCGCTAAATCACCTAATCTCTTCCTATCTCCTCGACGCTCACCTCGTCTTTTGGTAGTACTTGAGAATACCTTTTATTCTTTTTTTTTTTTCTGTTGTTTTTGCTGTTCCTTTCTTTTCCATTGAGGTTTGTGTGTGGCAGTATGCTTGCACAATGAAGTGCATACATTAACAATCACAACTAATTAAAATTGCCTCTTAGACAAACAAAATATTTTCTCATTGATTGTGTATTTGTGTATTATGTTTTGGCTAGTAAAAGAGAATTGATATAAGGATGAACTCATCTTCTTCTTAGGCCATGAACTCGTAGGTGACTAGACGTAACCTAACCTTTGCCTGTGTATTTATTGGAAGACATTAGAATGACCAACGAAGTATTATAGATCCTAGCATATATAAACTTTGTTAAACAAAATTTGTCCTAGCTTTTTCTTTATAGCATTGTTAGAGTCTGTAACAAGTGTTGCTTAATAAAAACATATTTAAAGGTAAACCTTGTAATTTTCTAAATAAAAAAAAATAAAATTCCTAGAATATGTTTTTTAGGAGCTTATTTTTAAATGTATTCTAGGTTATAATGTTTTCTTAAAACAATAATTTAAAATAACATATTTAAGGACCTTATTGTTTTGAATATGTTTTTTTTTTAAAACCATACTAGTATTTTAGGACCTCATGGTTTATCCATTTATGATGCTTCGGCAAGGATCAATTGATTGTGCCTATATTACACTGTTGGTGCTTGTTTTTGAATAGCTGTTTGGCCGAGGAAATTTGGGTTTTAATTCCACAGGTTTGGTGGTGGTGAGTTGTGAGTGATCGTCCAAATTTCAGATCATTAGATGGAATCTGGAAGTAGCATATGAATGTTTTGAGGAATTTGGAACTTTTCTCACTTTAAATTAGGGTCATTTTAGCTTCAATTTATGAAACAGAACTAAATCAACTTTTATTTTGGTTGGAAAAGCTAACACTGATTTTTATTGAATATTCTGAAGATTTTATATCTCCCCCCCCCCCCCCCCAAAAAAAAAAAAAAAAAAAATTGCATTATCACTCTGACAATCTCCCTGTTTTCCGGTAGTATGTTAGTTTTCGGAAACACCACATATGCCTCGTGTTGCTTGGCTTCATTCTTGACTAATTCAGCGAACAACAATTGTATTTTTATCTCATTTGATGTTCTTCTGTGAGTTCTTATGAATGTTTAAATATATTTATCAATAAGTATTTGGACTGTTTCATTGTTTCGAAGTGTATTCTGAAGGCAATTAGGAGGGTGAGAGTTGGTTATACTTTCCGGTCTCTGTTTGAAATTGTGATAATAGAATGCTATGGATTATGATGTGGATTATTAATTCAGTGTTGCACTTGCACATTGCAGGGTAAAAAACCTAGAGAAGGATAAACATATGCTGTCCCCAGAAACTGGGGGAAACGTAATTCATGGGAAGGAATATCAACTGCTAAGTTACGTGGTAACATCGGGCAGATTTGCTTAACAGGTTGTGTGAAGCTTAGTCTAGTTGTATTTAGTATATCTAATTGTATTTACGCAGTAGTTCTTTTTGCATATTTTCTTCTGAAGACTCCAGACTGCAGCTGCTGCCAAGATGTTTTAAGTCCTTCAACTCCTTTTGTGCTGACGGTTAAATATTTGTCATACGATGTGCCTTCTGTTTCTTACTTTCCTTCAGTCCTGTCATTAGTTTTGAGCACTAGGAGTCTTACACTCGATGGACATAGCGAAGTAAGTTTAGGCATGGTAGGTTCAGTTACACTAAGACATACTGTAATGTTCTTATAATTTGGAGTTTTTTACAGTAATATTTATTGTGTCAGGAGTTATTAATTTTTTACGGTAATAAAACAAGTCTTTTCCAAGCCGAAGATGGTGAATAATTGATTGCAATGAACAAAAATATAGCACGAGTTGCTCTACAAAAATGTTAAAGAACTTTCAAGAGTAGAAGTACTGAAGTAGTAAAACAAAATACTACCTCGGATTCATATCATATGCAACTTTGGTGTATTATTTGTAAGATACAAAAAATTCCAAAGTTGCTTATAATATGAACCGGAGGTAATATTCCGTATATACAGTGAAAAAAAAAATTAAAAAACACAAACTATTAGTATCACGTGTTACCTTCTAATAATCTCATCTTTTCTTTTTTCACTTTAGATTATTTTTTAAGGATACAACTTTATCCTTATGTTTCTTCATAATTTACTACCGTTCTTAATCTTGTCATAGGTCAGTAACATATGAGCTCATAAAATATGTTAACATGTAGCATATTGCATTATCAAGCCACAAAAACATGTTTCTTCATATTTTACTAGAACCGTTCTTAACCTTGTCATAGGCTTAATAGTGCAGTATATGCAATATGTTTTTGTGATGGCACTATATACTTGGGCAATTAATATGCAATGTTGTAATATAATGCTTTTCCCCTAGGGTTTGTGGAGAAAATGTAAACCAAAGTTACAACTATATATATAAACAAAAGTTTAAACCTTAGCTTGTGCATATTTTGATGAAAATACTCAACAAAATCATATACTGATATACATTATTCGCATCAATAACATTTTTATTGATCCATTTGGTATCGTACTAAAGTACTTTGTATATATACATTAGACATATTTTCAACTAACTACGGACCAACCAGTGGTACGGTGTACAGATCGACTAATAGACTGATTCTTTTTTTATGATTTTCCTTGAGAAATAACCAATAAACCAAAGAAAAAAGAAACAGGATTTACATCTATAATTTTTCTGCTAATTAATGTAATTAAAAAAAGTTGTAATAGTACTTAAGAGAGTGAAGGGTGTTGTAATCTCCTGCAGATGAGAGTACGTGTATGCTTCCAAAGTCTCAAAGCTTGAGAATGATCAGCAGCTAAAGCTGAACAACAAGTTTGATTACAATCTGCAAAGTATTTTCCACTTACACCTTCTGTTTCTGGACATAGTGCTACATAACATGTTGTTGCTGCACCCTACAAAAATAAAATTTATACATTCATAAATTTCATTAAAAGAATCAACTTTATATTATAATTTTTGTGGCATGTCTGATTTTTATTTTTACAGTAATTATTGATGTTGTATAGTGTATAAAGTATAAAGTTATATCATAACTCTTATTGCTAAGGTGATTTTGTTTTTACCATGCAATATATGTCAGTACGTGTGCAAGTGAAAGTAAGCATCTTTGATGAGACTTTGCAGTGCATGAGGAATGAATGAAAGATGTAAAAACTAAAAAGGGAGATTTTAATGGATATGGGAATGATTTTTTGTTTTAGTGTCCAAAAGAGGTTTAGTTGAAAGGTTGTATTTTTGTCAAACTTGATTTCAGTAAATTTAGTTAGCAAATTAAACGTGAGAACGGAAGATGATGGTTTTCATTTTTAGTGAAACTAAATCACTCTACTAACAGAAATTAGAGAATGTACGTAGAATATTCTCATATTAGATTTAAGATATTGATCAATCCCTTCAATTGAGAGAATATTCACATTCTTAAACCCAATATACTACGAAGTAATAAGATGAAAATGATCGATTAAAATAGACGGATTTTTAAATTGAGCTTTTACACTTGTCAATTTGTCATATGGTAACACATGTAACATCAGTTACTTTCATGTTTTGTCTATCTATAGTAGGAAGTAATACATACATTTATTTTAATGATAATATTGATTTTGTCGAAAATGCACTAAATGTATGAAATTGACGTTATATAAGCAAAAAAATTAAGGTAATTGAGACAAACCTGTGATGTGGTCTTGAGCAACTTGGCTGCTAGGAAATACAAAGAATCTGCAACAAAGCAATATAATCCATGATGATTAACATTTTGCGGTTGAGAAGGTTTCCCATTTATCTAATAACACAATTAAATATATTTGGAAGGATAATGTTAGTGATTAATTATTTAATCATGTACTGTATTATACATAGTATAGTACATTATAAACTATATCTGTCAAAAAAAAATAAAAAAAAATAAAATTATATGAATATTATTGGACGGATAATGGGAATATTAATGTGATTAATAATAATTAATCACATATTATATGATAATATATATAAATTAAAAGGGGTGACAAAGCATGCCTGTAATAAAGCCTTTATGAGCCCTTATAATTCCTGTCTTCACTATCCCTGGATGTACTGCGTTGATTGTTACTCTTTCATTTCTTTCCTGCATTTTTAACGACAAAAGGATAAATTTTTATTAGAAAATTAGTCAATTTTAGAACACCAGTGCTCTTATAATCATAGCTTCTGTTTTGTTTTTTTAGGCCACCTTTTCTTATCTTTTTGACTTTTCTTTTTGTTCTTTTCTTAGTTTTATTAATCTAATTTGATCAATATTATGGCTATTTATTAGATCATTAGCTAGGCTAATCTAATGTCATGTCTTAGCTAATAACCTAGTGATTAATTATTCACACATCATTATTAGCTAATCTAATTTCACAAAGTTCACTAATATTTACTCCCCATTTGGATTATTAATGTTGATAATTTAGGGATTAGCAATATTTTTAATATAGTATTAACTCGGTAATTTACATCCGTTTATTTAATCACAATTGATATATTGTTATGAGAAAAAATGTCTCGATGATAATTAGGGTTAATGAATACCGTAATTGCTCTACATATATCTAGGAAATGGAGCCTTATGACAATGTACAAGTGGAAATTAGTTATCATTCTACTAATTCCTAATAAAATGATACATAGTAATATAACGTAGATATTTATATAAAATCATGTAAAATACTCTATTTTTGAAACAGAAAAGAGTATGAAGTGCTACCTTTAATTGCCTTGCCATTTCTCTGGCATGCATAATGTTAGCCAGTTTTGATTGCGCGTATGCACGTGTGCCATTATAACTACAATGTTGAACCAAAAGCATAAAGTTCAGAAAAACATAAAAGTAACAAAAAAGAATTGGATAGTATATACATACAAATATTAAAAAAATTTACTTTTTAAAATCATCCAATAATTAATCAACATATTAAAATGGAGATAGTAATACTAATTCCGTTTCATAAATATTGCCACATATAAAATTATACAAATTGTGATTAACGCAAAACTTTAAGGTCAATTTTTGTATGTGGCTGGTCACATGATGTGGAAGGGGTTCCTTGTAGGGTGTTACTTGTATTAAGGGGTTCCTTGTAGGGTGTTACTGGTTTTGGTCAGGGTGTTACTTGTATTCATGGGTTACTTGTAGGGTGTTACTGGTTTTGATCAGGGGTTACTTGTAGGGTGTTACTGGTTTTGACCAGAGGTTACTTGTAGGGTGTTACTTGTTTGGTGTGGGGTTACTCAAAATACAAGCAATTCATATAAGTAACCCCAAAATACAAATAACACCCTACAAGTAACCCCTGTCGCACTGAAAAACCTCTGGAAGTTTAATTATTTACATCCTTAATTATGTATAAGTAAATATTATAAAATACTTTAATTTTAAAAACATAATAAGAATAATATATACAGGCAAATCTAATAAGATTTCAAATGAACAAGTTTATGCATGTAAATCATAATATAAGGTTATTAAAGGAAAGTAATTTATTGAATACTCGTAGACTCGTAGTAGAAGAGTCCAAATGTTGCAATATTTGTCAAACAGAGGAAGCAGGTGGACTATAATTATAAAAAAATAAATAAATTGATAAACAACAAAATGAGTGGGAATATTTACTTCTTAGGATTGAGCATTTTAGAAAGAGAGAAGTTATCTTTCTTCACCCATCTGTGAGTTAAAGAGGAAACATTTACTATTCTTCCTTGAATCCCTGATTGTGATGCTGTCTCCACCATCTTTTCTAACAGTAATTCTGTTAGTAAAAAATGTCCTGCCAACAAAACAAGGTGGAGGTAAATTTTCCATCACTACTCTCCTACAGTATTATGCATAATATTTTATTTTTTAAAAAAAAGTTCTTTTTTTTTTGACTTTTTTTTTTATCATAGTGAAAAAAATCCGAATATAATACTTAATTAAATTAACTCTTCCTGGCTGGTTTATTCATTAATACGGAGTATGATATAATGATAGGCATTAAACATCAATGATCAAGTTTGACGAAAAGTTTGACCATAAAAGCTAAACATGATCACTTTGATGTATAGACAAAGAAATAAACACATTCGATATTCCATAATAAGTTAAATTAATATCGTCATGGATTTTGCTCCTTTGTTCAAAAGGATAATTATATGTTTTGACATGAAAATTACTTGCGTCTCTTCAAAGTTATCTAATGAAATTGGAATAAATTGTAGTAAAAATTTAGTTAGTTGTTAAAGCTTTTGGTAGAATAGTAACTTGCACAAGACTAGCTAAAACAATAATGTGGGTTGTTGGTAGATGTCGACTAGTTAAATTAGTACCTTTATCAAATATAGCATCTAAGATTTGGCCTTTTTTGGATTTCAAACTCATTTATATTGCTACTTTTTCTAGTTGTTTCTAAATTCATATTAATAATCCAATATCACACAAAGACATATGCGTAGTCAAAGAAATATGCCTATTCAACTTAAATATTTAGTGATTTTAGAGTGAATTTATTAGACAAAGTTAAATTTAGGCAATTTACTTCAAAGAAAAAAGAAAACCTAAGCAATTTTACCATTGAAAAAAAAAGTTGGTACGTTTTTATAGGGAGGAAAATGCATGGGGACACAACCTTAGCTTTATAATCAAAATAGATCACAAAAGATTTTATTTTTCAATAAAAGTGAAACAAAAATCTTACCAAAATAATTTGTTGCCATTGTAAGCTCAATCTTGTCTTCAGAAAATTCCAGCTTTTGAGAAAATACTCCAGCATTGTTTCTGCATATATGAAATTATGAACCATATAAAATCCCCGATCTTTAAGAGACAGATGAAGTATATATGACATGAATACATATACACGTACTGAAATCATGCAATAACACTTACATGAGAATATTTAGAGGTAAATCAAGAGACAAAAATTCTGAACAAAATCTGCTAACAGATGCCATTGAACTTAGATCAATCTCCAAAATTATGATTTGAGCATGAGGTGCTTCTTTTAAGATTGCTTCTTTAACTTCAGCTCCTTTGCTCAAATTTCTTGCTGCAATTATAATCCTTACTCCTTTCTTTGCTAGAACTCTGGCTGTTTCTGCTCCAATACCCGACGTCGCGCCTAATTAATTTAAAATTAATTATAATTAGCACCATTTTAATAATAATGCTAATCCAAACATGCAGTTAAATTATTTGCATGGAATTGACTAATGTTATTTATTATAACTAACATTGATCAAAATATAAAAGTACTAAGGCATGGAAAAAGCTGTGATTTTTATTTGATTAATTAATTAAATTTGCTAAAAGTGGATATGAATTTTTAATACTAGTCAGAAGTTTCCATAAAAGCTGTGATATGCTCTGATCCAATAAAAGATTTCAATTCAAATTATTAGATTATTATAAAATTTTATTAGTACAAATAAAAATGCATGTGTATACATTACACGAACAATATGTAGTATATGTTACACTAGCTAGCCTCATTTAAGGCATGTATCTATTAAAAACAATAATATTAACAACATAGTTGTTCATCGATCGATCTGAGAAGACGCAAATGAAAAATTATATGAAATTATTTACGAAAGATATAAGATAAATCGAATTAGTTACCGGTGATGATGGCGGTGAGAAGATGAGGTGGACAAAAACAATGTTCGGTAACTTGATCAGCAGTAGAATTAGAGCCATAACCACTTGGACCAGCAATTCCAGCCAAGTATTTCAATGCTGCCTTCATGATATTAGAGTTGTGAAATAGCCTATTTTATGTGCTTACTAAATTTGTGTATGAAGTTTCAAGTTATTGTGAGATATATATTTATATATAAAGCAATATATATAGTAGTATAAGGTATAATAATATTTTTTAAATTAATTAATTTTGTTGGTGGTCCAAAGGAGCAAACATTATTTTATGTTGCCTCATAGACCATGAGATACCAAGGTGGTCCATCCCCAATGATATTGGCCCTCATATGTCTGTAACTAGTATGTATTCTAGTATATTAGGGAATCCTACGTAAACGTCACACCTAGTGGTCAATCCGCGCTACATTTTGGTTCAATAGGGCGCTTATCCTTATCATATAAATTTTCTTAAAATAAATTATTCGTAAAAAAAAATAATGGATAGATTGTGCATGTTAATTATTAGTTCGATGCATTGTGAAACACCTAATTTTATCGGTCTGTGTAAGATACACGTAATATGTGTGAATTTCATAAGAATTTTTAGTAGAAAAATAAATTGGAATTTTGGAAGGAAGCTATAATAAGAGTGATGGAGGTGCAATTGGTAATCTCCACAATAAGTTGTCGATTGATCTCCTTTAATTATTTTTTTTTCTTTTGTTGTTAAACTGTTCATACTTATTGGTTTTCATTTGTTTTCCTCTCTTTTTTTCTTTGTGGCAAGTGAGATTACTTGTTACTTTCCAGGCTTTCTTTTGGGAGTATTAATTATTTGCTATTGGAGTTTAATGAGATTAAAGAGAGAAAAAAATATGACATGACATAAAGATGTTTTTACTTAGAGTGGTAAAATAAAGTGTACATTTCCAAATTAAAATATTTTATGACATTTTTATGCTTGTGAAAATCTTATGGAAGACTTCTAGAACAGACTATTATTTACATTTACTTTGCCTAAAAGCTATTCTAGACATAAGTGAGGGTGAAGTTACGAGTGTTAAGGAGTACTTATACTTTGTGATTAATCTCTCATCATGAACAATGTTTATGCTTCTACAATCTCCAATTGTGAATCAAAGTAATTACAACGCATTTTATATATGGTCGGTATTGTAAGGTAAATCAACAGTAATTAACTAACCTAAATTAACAAATTAACAGGGACATAGTTATTTTGTATATACTTGGTGACCAAATCGATGAATTATGGTCATATATGAATGAGTCGTTTATTCCGATCCTTATATGTGAAGTTGGTATCGTATCGGACAGTATTGTATGTTGTATACTTGTATGTACTTGAGTGTGGATAGATTTGTGTTATTCTAAACTCCTAAAATGAATGGACAATTTTTAGAGGATTATTTTTCGTGTTTAGCTAGTCAATTAATTAATAAATTAACTCTACTCATGAATAATGCTGTAACAAAAAAATTTTAAAAAAAAAAAAAAAAGTGAAATGGAAAGGTTGAAGAATAAGACATGGTAGAGGACTAGAGGGTGACTTGGCTAGCAATAATCGTCAAAATTGTCACCATCAAATTTCAATTTCCCTTAGCCATCTAACGACACGCTGAAAACCAAATGCTAATGCTGTCTTAAGGGAAGCTTCATCTTTGATTTGTTTATCTAATTAATTAATCCACAAGACAAGCTTAATAACATAAAGAGTCTTTAATTAACACTAATGCTAAAGGTAGTATTGCTGTCACGTTTAGAGACCGAGTTTTGCTTAGGGTTTTTCTTTGTCAAAAAGGTAGTTGAAATTAATGGCTAATAATTTTAAACACCTTTATTTAAGGGTCTCTAATCAACGAATCCCATATAAATTAAATTAGATGGTTTCACCCTAATTTACCTCTCTCGGCCAATTTTAAAAACCCCTCCATTTGAATGTTATCTGTACTGGACTAGTCAACAAATTGGCGTGAATTTAGTATCGGTCGTGGATGGTATATGTGTATCCAAAACTTAAAAAAAAATTTAAAAAAAAAAACTTGGTAGAAGATAAAAAGGAACATGTATTTAATTGACAATTACAGTTGCCATACCGACTCAATAATCCTAAATCCGCCTGAACAACAACTTATCGCATAAAAACTTTGTACAAAACTTAATATGTTGATTAGTTGAGACAATCAAGTAAATTGAAGTTAACGCCAAATATTTAACCAACTAATTTAATTTTCTTAAGAAAAAGATTATATTAACCTTTCCTTCATAGAATAAGTAGGTGCAAGTTAATATTATCAATTATTGTAATTAATCATTTGTTTAGCTAAATTATTTAATTAATTGGTAAATATCCGTACCCTTTTATTGTTTTCCTTTTTCCTACACTAGTAGGAAAACTCTACAAAATCACAGTAGTCTACATATATAGTACCCCAATCAGTTAGATGTAGATTGATCATCACAAAGTGAACAACATAATTTAGCATTGTAGATTTTTGTTCCCCTAATCTATAGTAATCTAACTAGGTTGCGACAAAAAGATTAGGCCTAACAACATTTTATAGCAACTGTTTCAAACAAACCAAACCAACCACAATTTCTTTGCCTATATAACTATAATACTGCCTTTCTCCAGCTTAATCATTGAATTTTTATCCTATAGCTTTGATTTGGTTACATAAATGTACGTCTACTAGTCAAGAAGCTCATGGCATATAATAATATCGATTACGTTTTCGCTTATAATAATAATAATTATCGTTTAATATATAATTCTATGCATTTTGATCGTATGTATTACACCATGATGTGTTAATTAATACAAGAATTTATTTAAATTATTCATAGTCAATAATTGTGTATTATTGTTAAGGTCTTAAGGATATTAATATGAGAATCTTCAAAGTTTAACCTAAAAATCAATAGGGATATGTTATTTAATTTTTGGATTTGAATCTTGAAAGCAAATGCATTCATAAAATATATGAAAAGTGTAGGTAAGAAATACATCACGCACATTGGAGATAAATCATAAACTAAACTAAGTCATTGATTGTAATAAGATGGATTTCTCATGCAAGATATATATGAAGATAGTAATAAGTAGACATACATATGATTGTATGAACTTGCATTTATATATAGTCCATTTCATGTCCATCTATGCTAACCAACCGTTCCGATCCACATTGAACACTTTGCTATTTGTTCATTACTTATGTGTTTATATATATTGACGAATTATGTTATAATAAGAGGTTAATTTCGTTTACTGTCAAAACATGGTCTCGAAAATGTGACAAAATAAAAATTCCTGGTTATATTAATAAATTTCAACTACATTACTAACAAATCAACACGAGGATTACTACTTATATGGCAAACTAAATAGAATCAATCTTATTTAATTAAACTTCCTTAAATTATTGCTTAATAATCATAATGATATAAACACACATCAAATTACTACAAGCTGATCTAAGGATGTTGATAAGACATGCAACACGGTTTCATTTTCATAAATTATAAAAGCAAGTCGTAAGAGGAGACATGCTTGGTTCCTACTTATAATGACCAACGCAATAACTACATATTGCCTTCATCAAACACACCCCATTTTTAAGATTTTCAAGTATTTTTCACCACACGTGTACATATTTATAAATAGCTGTAAAATTGAAAAAGGAGAGTAAATAAAGTGTAACAATATAATTTCTTATACTACAAACATAACATGCATGAATGCAATTTTTATCATATGATTCAAAATTATGAAAAAAAGGGTGGTGAATTTTTATTTGTGGGGGACAAGTAGGGTTATTTTTTCTACTTGCAACCGTGTCACTCACGTCTAATTTGTCCTTATATTTTTGGGCCAATATACAAATAATTATATATAACCATTTATTTATTTATTTTTAATTTTTTTATGTGATTTTCTAAGCTTTGACAAATAACGAGTTGTTGGGCATTGTAAGAGAGATATATTGAAGTTGACTCATCAATAAAAATGGAGCTTAGTGTGTAAGGTGTAAAAATTAATGTGGGACCTACCTAGAGAAATGGAGGGACCCTATTGGTCCCCTAACTTTAATACAACTTTCATAAGCATGCTTCTAATTTTTGAGGCACTTTTACTTGTAGTTTCACATGTGATGATCCCTTTTCTTAGATTCAATTTAGGTATTCATTGTTATATTTGTCTACAAGAATATAAAGTGGAAGGAAAAAAACACAAGCTTGGATTTGATTGTGAAAAAAGCCCATTTTATTGCAATGAATTTGAATTTTGGTATGAGATTAGTGTGATTTAATTTGTTGTGAGAGTATATAAACTTATCTTGGATTTCAACCATCACCTTAAACTCTTAATTGAGTTGATCCTTCAATATGATATCAAGACTCAAGAGCCAGCGTGAATACGTGACATGAAGATTATGGGTTTAAATCTCATTCACCCCTCATTTCAAGTGGAATTTATTTTAATTGTGTTGGGTATGGGAAAGTCTAAGTCGCATCCACATTTCAGGCTCAATAGGCTCTCATGTGAGGAGGTGTGACAGCGTGATAGGGTGTATAAACTAATCTTGGATTTCAACCACCAACTTAAGCCTTTAGTTGAGTTGGTTCTTCAACATTTGGAATTAATTAAAATGACATGAAACACATAAACTTATTTATAAAATCTATATATATTTCCTTAAACATCGTAATTTTTTTAATGAGATAAAAATGATGTTGTAAAAAATAAATTTTGATAAATTTCGAAATAATATGAAATGGGTCTGGGCAGCCCGAACAAGGAGGAGGAGAGTTTGGTCCACAAACAAGGCTTTGGAGCTTCCATACTAAAATCAATTGGCAATAGTAGGAGTAAGTGAGTAACTCCTCTACCTTATAAAGTGGAATCACCTCTCCTCTTTCTCCAATGTGGGACACGCACAAGTGGGCTACAATGGGTTTCAACACTCCCCCTCACTTGTGAGTGTCCTTAGAACTTAGAGCACACCAGAAGGTACAATATAAATCTTCTTTGGGAATGAACATCCAATAGAGGCCCCTTAACCAGTGGCTTGACAAATGCCTAGTTATAAACGGTCCAACAAACCTGGCTCTGATACCATGATAAATTCAAAATAATATAAAATGGGTCTAGGCAACTCGAACAAGGAGGATGAGAGTTTGGTCCACAATCAAGGCTTTGGAGCTTTCATACTAAAACCAATTGGCAATACTAAGAGTAACTCCTCTACCTTATAAAGTGGAACGACCACTTCTCCTTTTTCTCCAATGTGAGACACTTACAAGTGGGCTACTATGGGTTTCAACAAATTTATCCATAAAAACAATATTATTTTCCAATAAAACTCGTCAATATATACTTTTAAAGAACATATATAACAATATTTAAGAAAAATAGGGTCTTGGCCTATGTATTATGTTGCTACGTATACTGGTTTATGATTGCTCTTATCGTATGTAGTTAAGAATTAAGATCAATTTCTTGGTCACAGAATTTTTAGTCTACACCAAATCTTCGTTCTTGCTCATTTCGTATAACTCATTCCAAAAATTATACCATTAATATCAATAGTTACGTACTAGTAAAACCATATGGAAAATAAAGTTAATAGAGCTTCCCATTGGTCTCATACTGTACATTCAATTCTTTGGCATATCAATCAATTCCAAAACTTGTGGTGCTTTAAACCTTTTATTATTCTAGATTTTTCAAACTATTTCTGTGTGAAACTACTTTCATGCTGCATTGACATGTATAATATAATGGTTTAAATGTCTCATTATTAACAATATTTCAAAGTATATTTATGTGCATTATAAAAATAATCTATTAATAAAGTATGTCGTATTTGTTTTTTATTTTAAATTGAACAAATAATTCAATTGGTACTAACGAATTTTATTATCATAATTTAAACAAGTTAAATTTACTACATAGGATAACATGAATAATTTTAGCGTATATGAACCTTATAAATTACGAGTTTAAAAAAAAATGGAAAATTAAAGTTTTTTCTAATTGAGCATAATAATATAGATAAAATTAAATCTAAAATGAAATTTTAGATTATTGATATAATATGATTATTGAAGCTAAGGAGACATGAAAAAACATTTGGAGGTGACACAAATATAAATAGCTAACACATTCGTGAAAGAAGTCATTAATTTCAAGCCCACAATATCTTATGTCTTGTTTATATTTCGACTTGACTATTTCTAATCACTACTTTAATACAAGTGATCGAAAATTAGCAATATTTTCTTGTCTTTTGGTGTTAGTTGTTTCCAACAACAACAACTAGTACTATATATATGAAAACGAAATATTTTGTCTATTTTTTACCTAATCCTCTACAAAGAATTTATTGATTTAACAATTTCAAAATTAAATAAAATTAGATAAAATAATTAATTTCTTTTTTTTTTTTTTTAATTTCACCCTCGTCAACTAATATCGGTGGATAACGTAAACAATTAGGAAACATTATGGGACTTTAACCACAAGAAAATGTCTCTTAAACTTTTACCAAAGTCAGTGGTGTATACTATACATTTTGTTCTCTCTTTTTTTAATTTTTATTTTGAATTTTTTTTTTCTTAATTGATGAAATTCAACCGATTAAAGCAAAAAAAAAAAAAAAACCTTTTATACCGACAATTTCTAAATATTTCTCATTTTAATCATTCCAACTTTTTTTACCTTTTTAATTTATGCTTTTCCAATTTCCACAAAGAATAGTTTGCTCTTCATAATTATTAAAAATGCTTAGCCAAGTTAAAACCCTTTTTATAATTGTTATTATTGATGCTTAGCCTCACGTGTCATCTACGAATTGTGGGGTGACATGTGGTTATTGAAAAGAAATTGGACCCTTCATGGCACGTGCTAATGGAGCTAATCACGGGGGAGAGTGGAGCATAATCCATTATGATTTATTCTTCTATCATTATATGCCACTATTAATTATCATTAGACATATTGTTAACCGATTTACCAAGCAATATATGGTGAAGTTGACTAATTGATTAGTAGAGGTTATACATTTTTTACCTCTTTGATTTCAAAGGTTGGATTCCTACCAAATTGGCGTAGTAGTTTTTAGAGGCGCAATTTGAAATTTTGATTTTTACTCCGTCTTATATTAATAATAAAGACTTAACCTACATATAATGTTAAAAGGATTTAATTACCTGAAAAGTAAAGGTGTCTCGATATGATTCTGAAAGATTTGGGAAAGTTTTCCTTCCTTTGACATTACTATTGGCAGTAAATATATACAAGAGTATAGCATTATCCTAGGCAATATTCTAGGAACTAATTACATCAGTTACGCTAAACATAAGCAATAAACTAGGGAGATAATTTCTCTAAAGATTATCTCTTTGACTAAATACAAAAATATGTACCATATATTTAACAGATTCTTGTAATATTTTTCTTCAATTCTTATCATATTTTTAAAATAAATGTATTAGTAACTCACTAGAAAATAATAAGGTTTCATCATGATGTTGAAATTAATTATTGTTTAACAAATGATAATCAACCAATGATGTCTATTCACATTTTGAACTTATCTAATCTTTCCTCACCATATTGTGTAGATTAAATATGTAGTCTAATCCGAGATATTATAAACTAGTGTCTAGTAGTATAAGGTTGTTATTTATTAATGATGAGTTAGTACTCCATGCAATTAATAAGAACCTAAATAATATAGAAACAATCGATAAAAAAAAAAAAAGATATAGAGTGTGCATATGCTATGAGTTTTTTTTTCTCTTCTTTCCAATCCTGTACTTGTATTTGAAATTTTGAAGAATATGTTTTAACGTGATATAAGAGTCTATTTAACTTGACAACTAACTTTCATTAATTTAAACTTTGAACGTATCTTTTTTTATTTAACCTAAAGTTGGACTTATTAGTCATAAATGTAACTTATATACTAGTTGTTAAAGAATATGAAGGAAAAAAAAAAACTCTAAACTTATATCATAGAACTCGATGCAATTGTGAATATTATTTGAGCTTCTTGGACAGCCTTAATAAGTTTGCTATGTAATCACATTATTCACATTTTACGACTAAAATAACCTATAATTATCATATAAGTTAAACTATATGATTTCTACATGCATGAAGTCATTAACCATCTAATCATCATAAACTATATAGTATACAATTAAATAAAATTATGTGCACCTAACTACATTGAATTAAAAATTAAGAATAAAGTAAATTGATGATAAGAACTTTTAATAAATAAAGAAATTCCTAAGTTCATGGAAAAGGAGCAAAAAGATAATTAAATGGTTGTGGGGGTGCCCTACGACGTAGAAAAATGGATTTGTTCCTTGCCTAGGGTTTAGATTATACCACCTACACGCCAGCATATCTTATAATTAATTTATAATAAGATAATTAATTTCACATAAACATATATGATAAATTTAGAAAGATGTGATTATTGTGTATATAAACCCTAATTAATTGAGTAGTGGACTGGTGAAGAGGATCTTCATGATACTATAAATTAGCATGCATAATACGAATATCCTTGGCATTTTGGTATGTCACGTATATCCTAATTGACTAATTGGTGAAGCAAATCTTGTTTTGTAGTGTGTATTAGAAAAGCTAACCTTGTATTATTTCATATCCAATTATTTAGAAATGGAGATCGGATATGGCTTAGGAACGATCCACGCTAATCATGACAAGGAATGAAAAAATATACAAGCAATTTGTATTGTCTTAAGTTCATCGTGATAAAAAAATCGGGGGAAAAACACCGGTAGTACTATTAAAATCTTATTGTGTCTTTATCCCTTTATATTTGTATACGTACATACACAATATAATTAGCAATCCTTTTTATACGTGAATGATCACTTAAGTAAGAATGACCGGTTACTCGGTTAGGGAAAAAATTAACACCATCACATAGTCCATATTCATTTAAATTTCATATGCACTATATATAATTATTATGGTACCAAAAGTACGTAGTATAAACTATAAACGAATTGAACTTTAAATTTGATTATTCAAAACAATAATACATACTTTTTGATGAGAAGATGAGACTATTAAATGACGAGTTGATTGTTATGTTGTTTTTGTCAACAAGTTAAATGTTTGATTTAACGAAGATGTTTGAGATATGAGGCAAGCATATGCCTCAAGGCCCTAAGAAGTATATTAAACCCAACATTATCAATGGTGACCACGATTTGATGTGATCCTTAAAGATAACTAGTGATGACTTTTGGTGGGTTTTCTTTTGGTTCTTTGTGTTTAACCTACTAACATAACAAAGAATTAGTGAATGGATCGATCCATAACAAATAAATGTCCAAATCAAATTTGCATTTGATGTCGATTAATGTGATGGTGTGTGTTGATGATATGAAATCATCGGATGACCAATAAAGGCAATTCGACAAAATAAATCACAATCATGCATTCATGCAATCATGCCTATCAGTTAAATATTTTGGCTATGTAATTCCTTTTTTTTTTAAAATAAAGTTTTACCCTATTGGCTACTTGTATTTTTTTTAATAAGAAATTGGCTACTTGCATAGTTACATATAGGGCAGTGCAGAGTACGGTCTAGACCGCACCAAACCGCAATTTTGCGGTTTGGTGCGGTTTGCGATTTGGAAATTACGGTGCGGTTTTCAAAATTGACCAAACCGCAGTTTTGCGGTTTGGTGCGGTTTCAAAAAAATTTCAAGCCAAACCGCACAGCAAATCGCAATTTAACGCAAAGACTCTTATATGGAAAGAAGACTCTTATATTGTATTTATATGTACTGAATTGTGTGGGTCATTATTAAGAAAACCAAAGTTTTCCTTTCTTATTACTCTCCGTTTCTTGTGCTTTGGAGTTGTAATGGAGTGGTTGTGGTTTACTTAATGATTTTGCTCCATGTTTGCCTTGGCATGTTATTGGGTCACTATTAACATTGAAGTAAAGCACTACTTCTTTATTGAATTATTTGCATAGTTGTACAGTTTCTAAGTAAAAATTTCATAACAAAAGATTAGCAAATAATCATTATTTGTGAGGTAAAAAAATTATGGAAAAACCGCAAACCGCACCGCACCAAACCGTATTTTATGGTGCGGTTTGGTGCGGTTTGTATAGAATTGCGGTTAGGTGTGGTTTGAAAAAATCACAAACCGCAATTTTGCGGTTTGAGATCCAAACCGCACCGTGCACAGCCCTAGTTACATACTCCCTCAGTTTTTTTTTTATTATTTTTTTTAATGTGTTACTTTGACTTTTGCACTATTCACATACCATAGTTGACTTAATTATTTCACCTCTATAAAATAAATACGGAGTGAATGTTACTCCGTATTATATAATACAGAGTATATCATTAGACTAGTCATAATGTCTTGTTTCATAATATAATTTTGCTACAATATTTTTACAAATAGACAATTAAAAATATTAATGGTTAAAGTTGTATCTCGGCAAATGTGTTTTTTTTTTAAAAAATAATAATAAAAAACAGAGAGAGTATTTAATAACTTTTGTCTGTATTTATCCTTTCAAAATGCTTGTAGAACAGAGAAAGAAAAAACAAACAAAGGAAAAACTTACAAGTAATTAAAATTTCTAAATTTGAAACGACATATTTAGGATTCACATTGAATTTGCAGTTAATTTACTCTGAGCTTAAAATTATTATTTTTATTATTATTTTTATTATTATTATTATTATTATTATTATTATTATTATTATTATTTTATGGGAAAATATATTGAAGATTGGTTTTGTGAATTTGTGCCAATCTCTTGGGTTAGCCAAACAAGCCATTTGGCCCAATTTCAAATGAACTCATTTCAAATAAGCCCTACAGCCCAACTTGGTGTTAAAATGTGCCAAGTTGCCAACCCAACTCAAATTGTTATAGTTAGTGGTCAATGCCAACTCAAATGTGCCATCACATATTTTACTTTTTCTGTTTCTTAAATATAATATTTTTTGGATGGTCCACCCGGTTCATCTTTAACGCTATTCTAGATTCCGGGATCAATTCTGGGTGGTTAGGTTTCAGTCCCCTTCCGATTGTTGTTGTGGGGGATCAAACATGAGTCCTTCCTACCAAATATAGTCCCAATCACCACTATACGTCTACACCAACATCCAATCGGTGTTTCTTAAAAATTATGGATACGGAATAAAAGCAGTAATTTGCATAGAGTATGTGAGTACTTTATACATCAAAGGAAGATGTTAGAAATAAATGCCTTTTATTAGGCAAAATTACACTTGTTAACATGAATTATAGCTTACCTACAATCATTGTCATGAACTTGTCCATATAGTCAATTGACATTAACTTAAGTCATTAAAGAAATACAAGCACTTAGCTTACATAAACATTATTTTTAAAACACTCAATTACGAGACAATGTCATTGAAAACCATTCAAGTGTTGTGATTGGATTTAATTGTTAAGTTCATATTAGTGGACGATTTTAGTACGTACTTTGTATAATTATGCAAAACAAGGTCGTATGATATGACCATATCGATGCTTATAATTGAGTTGTTTAGATCAATTACTATGTATTCCGTAATATAATTTTTTTGTTATTTTTTGGACAATTTTTTTTTTTTGGAAATAAGGACAACTTAATACCCGTTCAGTGCTTTATTAAATACTTACTCATCCTAATAAGTTTTGCTCCTTATGTACTCTTGGACACTATGTACTCTCTATGTATTCTTGATTTCTTGGACACAATAGGGCCTGTTCTGATTGACTAAATTGAGCTGAGCTGAACTGAACTTATTAGAGCTAAACTGAATTGAACTTATTAGAGTTGAACTAAACTTATTGGAGCTGAACTGAACTGAACTGAATATTTTATAATAAAAGGAAATTAGGAGCTGAGCTGAACTGTTCTTATTAGAGCTGAACTGAAAATAATCGTATGCGAACAGACCCTATATTCGGCTCGTCACTCTTTCCTGGAATAAAATAAAAATAAAATAAATTACTCATCCTATTACCGCAACCCTTTGATGACCACCGTCAGATCCACGCTAACCTCATCACAAAGCTCATAGCATAGTTAACTGCGTAGTCTCACCCACACCAGAACATAACTCTAAAACCCCTCTTTTCTTCTCTCTCCAAAAAAATTCTTCACAACTTCAAATCTCCCTCTACCTCACTTCTCAACTAGGGTTTTAATGGCTACTTCACATCTCGACGATGTAATTTCTTTCCCCTTTTCTCAATTCATTTCTTTTTATCATGTCTTCTGTTAATTACTCTATTTTTAATTGAATTGCTTTAATATAATGTTTATTAATTTAATTTTGGTAGGATGATGATTTCGGGGGAGATTTTCCCGGTAATCAACGCCCTGGTAATTGATTTTTTCCCCCCCTTCATTTATGCGCTTTTCAATTGGGATTAATGGGTGGAATTAATTCATTTTTTTTATTGATTTAGTTTGCAGATATTAAGTTGTTGAAATTAGTAAATGTTGATTGTTTTTCTTGAATTTTAGGGGGTAAGCGGGGTTTCGGGGAGCTTGATGATGATGAAGATGATATATTCGGGTCGAAAAAGGTATTTCTACTTGTCTATGATACTAAACTTTATTGATTTTTTTTGGGTTTTATTGGATTGAGGACAATTTGATGTTTAGGGTTATTGAATTTATGTGCATTGCAACCTTAGTGCTGCCTAAATTTGTGGTAAGGTAATGTTTATATGTAATGTACTTTTATGAGAATAATGAGATGAAATGGGATATGGAAAGTAGCTGTGGAATTTAATGGTAAAGGTCTTGGTCGATGGGTTGGCGATGTGGCATCCGGTATGTTTTTCATAGAAGTATTTGTTTGGGACTTTGGGGTGGGAATGGGGGTGGAGGGTGAGAATACAAGTGGGAGTACATTCTATCGAACAATGTTGCCAATGTTTTCCCTATTTATCTCGACCTTAAAGATTCATTATGATTATTTGGTTTCTGTTTGTTTTGTTTACATCACTTTCTTTGTTGATGACTTAGGCGAACAATAAATTTGAAGAGACGGCTCCTGGTGTAGCAACAGGAATGATACTGTCCCTCCGTGAGAGGTATTTTTGCCGTATAAGCTGTAACTGTTGTTCATCCGTTCCATTCAATTTTGATTTGAATACTTTATTATTTTTACTCAGTATTCTTTCTTGTTCCCAGTCTTCAGAAGTGTAAGGACGATCTCGCGAAATATGAAGTATGCGTTCTTTTTACTTTTCTTCATCTCCCTCTTCTTTCTGAACTATATTTTGTTTTGAATGCTGACACTTGACAGTTGCCTATACTCCTATATGCTATTTTGCATTCTGTATGAGAGATGAGGGGGTACGTAGCCGCTAGGTGTTCTAATCTTTCTTAAAGTGATGTGAATAATTTGGTATGGGGGAAGCTTTTTGAGGTGCATTAAGAGGATTGGGTTGGTTCTTCAAATGTAAAGGATTGGTTGCACTCTTTTCATACCTTTATCATAAGTTCCAATAAAGATCACTGATCAAGGTTATTTGTGAATTTTTTATAGGCTGATGTTAAAATTGTGAGATTTTTTTTGGTAGTTCCAAGTGTATCATTTTCTAGGTGTATAGGGTATAGAAGTTGTTCTTGTTTGATATGACCATGGTCATTGACCTTATTAGATATGGAATCATAAATATACAAAGTAACAAATGATCAATTGCATTTGTGGGCAAGAGATTTTGAGGGATCTCTGGATTCTGTAGTTCACTTAAGTGAGATTATTGAGATTTATTTTCACTAATATGTAAAGACCTGGCTAAATTAATTATGTATAATGATAATGCTAGTGATTTACTTAGTACAATATATTGAAGATGAGAATTACATACTTTAATTCGTGGCTTTGAACCAAATTGGATTTTGTCAAAGTGCATTAGCAAAGCCCAAGTTTTTTTCCCTTAAGTGATCTCTAGAAATAGAATATTTGACCTATTGACCTGTTTAGTGGAATGCTTGTCTTGTAGTGTGTTTTTGCATCTTTCTTCCCATCATCAATCTGTCATTGTTTTTACATCTGCAAAGGATGACCTAAAAAAGAACTTTGAATCAGTAACTAAATTCGATTATTGTCTGCTTAAGTTTTTCTAGTTGACTATTGACAGTTGGTTAAGGGGTTACTTAGTTTTGGCTGCTTTGTCTTAGATCGAACTGGAATCTGCAAAGTCCGAAATTCAGAAATGGCATTCTTCATTTCAGGACGAGTATTTTATATCCCCAGCTACTACTCCAGGTCAGTCATTATTTTTAGCTTATATTTTGTATTTTGTTTTGTATATCTTTCCATTTAACTGTCTTGGAGCTTTTAATTCTGGTTGATATGAAAATCTTCGTTATTGTTCCTGCAGAACCAAAATTGGTGGTTAACTATATCCGGACCTTAAGGTCATCAGACAAGTCACTGAAAGAGCAGGTTTGTGCTTTTCTCTTTACTATCTTTATTATATTTTTAATTTTGGATGGTGAATAATTAGTTATTTCTTCTTACCAGCTAGAAAAAGCAAAGAAGAAAGAAGCTGCCTTTATTGTGACATTTGCCAAACGAGAGCAAGAAGTGGCAGAATTAAAGGTCAGTTTATATTCCCATTTGTTTCACCTCGGGAATCCTGAGCGTAGTTACTCCATTAGGTTAGAAAGGCAATCACCCTCTTTATTTGCTTTCATATTGATGATTGTAAATGTCTAAAGATTTTTACTTGCTTTTACTTCTATGGAGCTAAGAAGTTGATCATTACCCTTCTCCCATGCTTTATAATCTTGGATGGGGGCACAATCGCAGAACCACTTTTGCAGTTAATGTGGATGGTTGACTGCTATTGCAGCTTGATATGTCAGCTGGTTAGATCATTAACACTTACCATGCTGTGAGGTTTCTCAAATTCCTTTACAATGGTGATATTGGCATGCAGTCGATTATAAAATTGGAGCATAATCAATATATAGACCTAGCTTGACTGTTTGTGATAGTATTCTCTAAAAATCTAATATGCACAATAAATATATGGACCTACCTTGACTGTTTACAATAGTAATCTTTTTGAAAATCTAATATTTAAATCCCACTTGAGACTGTCCTACATGTTCAACAAATGTGAAACTTGAAAGTTGAATGAGCCTCTAATAAACAATTCTTCCAGCTCTGGATTCTAAGAAATTTGGCCAATTCTCTTAGTGAATTATCTTTCACATTCTTTTTTGCTGTAAGCCTGTAAGTAGCAGAGTAGACTAATCAATGTTCAGTAGGGCTATAGGATTGCCTGTTTTTAACTTTCATCGGGTAAGGGTGTGAGGTGGATCTGAATGTGCTCCATTAGAGCAATGTTGCCAAGGTAGTATTTTGGTATTTTTTTTTTTTTAAAAAAAAAAATCACTTTTGGCGGGGAAGATTTGGTATGCAAAAGTAGACCTTCAATGGATTATGTCATAGGATGAGAAATAGGTTTATGAGGTTTATAGAGATAATCCATTTTACATTTCAAATATTTGTTGTTGATTGATACATAATTATATCTGATCGAGAGAAAAGCAACTTATAATTCTATATATTCTCTCCTGGAAATGATCTGTGGCTGTCTATGTTGGTCCCTCTTTCTTGACGTCATTTATGGGGATTGGATTATTAAGTGTTTTCTTTTTATTTTGTGTGTGTGTGTATTGTTTTATTGGTTAACTGTAATCTGGAGTATTTATCTTCATGCTTATCAGCTGGTGATTATAATTCCTGCTATTATCTAATTTCAGGCTGCAATTCGAGAATTAAGAGCACAACTAAAGCCCCCATCTTTGCAGGTATCTATGAGCGCCCTCTCTCTCTCTCTAGTTTTTTTTTGGGAAGGCTACCTTTTTAGATATGACGATATGTTTCATTTTATAATCTATATTTGAAGAAGATAGGGAGACAGTGGCTACTTGTTTAAGCCTTTTATTGTATTGTCAGAATAATATTGTTGATTCTATGGTATGGATGTATGGTGGTATGTACATTCTTCTTAGTCTCCTCAAGGACCCTATAGTTCTCACTCTCCTACTTGGAACCATTGAAAGTTAAACGCTCTTTGCTTAGCTTGTTTATTTTGGCCTGGAAAGCTATAAGTCTATGATCAGAACCAAAAAAAAAAAAAAAAAAAAAAAGAAAAAAAAAGGAAGTTGAATAGGGTTGATGGCTATTGGCATCACTAAAAATGGGGGGGGGGGGGCAACTGTAGGAAGTCGAAGTAATAATAGAATATTGGGATACATGTTCTCATGTCATGTGCTGCGTTGTAGATTTTTAATGATTGTTGAGTTATTTATTTATTTATTTTTCCTACCCCTTCTATCTCTCCCTTTTTAAACTCTTTATGGATAAATTCTCAGATTTGAGAGGTTCTATCTCTCAAACATTTCTCAGTTAGAACATATTCTTGTTCATCATATGTTATATGTTGACAAGTGGACACGTGGTACACCATATTTGCTTGGGCCAAAGGTTTATTTGTTGAGGTTTTTTAATATTGTTATTATTATTTCTCAAAGTGATGTATATTTGATGATTTGATCTTGGGCCAAGGTGGACTATTTTGCTGAAGAGACATCCTAGGGATTGTTTGCCAAACTTCATAGTCTTCAGTAGTTTTGTTAGTTATGTTTCATGAATCATTGTGTTTAACTATGCAGTATGGATTTCAGTATGTTTGATTTTTTGGGTGAAACTGTTTTCCTAAAAACCACTCTACTTTTGACTATGATATTGTTACCACTGGCATAACTTCTATTGCTTGGCAGACGAGGAGATTATTGTTGGATCCTGCAATACACGAAGAGTTTACACGTCTGAAGGTTTGTCCTTGTCACCCTTCTATACTTAAATTTATGAAAGCTTGCTGCTCGTGTACAACTTTTCTGGTTAATTTGCGAAATCTTTTTGATAATGCATTATTTGACGACATGATCATGCTGAGTTCATTCTTGCATTATGTGATAAGCTTCATAATGCTTAAGCAATATGAATAAAAAGAGTTATTAATGAAATTGCATCCCTGCTTGTACATTGTATTCTGATTTGTATTGATATCTTCTCCCTCTATCACTTTTTTGCTTATTAAAAGATGGATACTTTTTTCATACCACCTCTGTTAGTTATTGTTTCCACTTGAAAAGATTGAAGATGCTAAGATTTCAGCAAACATTGTCTGCTATTACTTGCTTTCAATGTATTCATTGTTATCCAAGAGTTTGAACTGTGAAGTATGTTCATTCCATATCCAGGACTTAGTTTGTAAGTAGCTAGTGGTTTGATGATGATATATATATTTTTTGGTTTATCTGAGATTGTTTTGTTATGATATCAGAACCTTGTTGAAGAAAAGGAGAAAAAAGTGAAGGAGTTGCAGGACAATATTAATGCTATTAATTTTACACCAAATAGCAAGATGGGGAAGATGCTGATGGCGAAGTGCAAGACTTTGCAAGAGGAAAATGAAGAGATAGGCAATCAAGCTTCTGAGGGGAAGGTATGCTATTACCTTAGCTTTATTTTTAATAATAAATTTCCTTAAGATCTATGTCGGGAAGGGAAGAGGATAAGTGAATCGACCTAAGTGAATTGGCATATTGCATGAAAAGCTCTTCTGCCCCTTTTATATGCTATGTGAACAGGATTAGCATTCATGCTTTTTATAATCTTGCTTTCTGGGGCATGTAGGTTACAGGCTGAACTTTATTTATAGTGGACCTACCCTATAGTGATATTTATTAAAACTATGATTGACATCTTTGTAAACCTATATGTCAAGATGATATTGGTACGGGTCTTTACTGTACTTGTTGGTTAGATTGCTGTTACCCCTAGAGAAATGAAGTTCTTCGAACGAGGATCTTAGTTTTATGAAAGAAGCCATGTTAGGCCATTGGCTCCAGTCAGTGGTGGTTCCAGGAATTTGCTCTTATGGGTTCGGAATCTCCAACGCAAACAATTATATCTAGTATCATAAGTAAAAATAAATTTTAAAATTGATAAAGCGGGTGTGCGCAATATATGTTGATTTGAGGTATTGGAGGTTCATTTAATTTTAAGGCGGTTCATTAATTAGAATTGAATTTGGGAAGGAAAAGGCAAATGAATTTTATGATTTTGACAAATAATATTTCCAAAAATACTCTAAACCTTTCATCATTTACCCAATAGGCCAATACCTTTAACGATATTACAACTCCAATCAACAATTTCACAACTTAAATCAACTACTTTAATCAATTAAATAACAACTTCAATCAACAATATCATAACAATTTTACAACTCTAAAATTAAAAATCAAACTTCCTTAAGATGAGAGAGAGATTTGTGGGGGAAAAGTTTATAGAAAAATAAAAAAGAAAGAACGTAAAGCTGCTGCTGCCCCCCTGGGCTTCGAACCGATGATTTACTTCTAAACATGTAAGGCATTTACCACTGGGCCAACTGAGCGCATATTATCATTACTTGCTTTGTTTGTTATTTAAACCTTTTTTTTCATGTTAAAAAAAATCTATCCGATTTTTTTCGGATCCAGTATGGGTTCAGCTGAACCCACTGAACCCATACTGGTACCGCCACTGGCTTCAGTTATGATGTCGTGTGTCCCAACTTTTTTCAGTCAAAGATGTTCTTGTGGATGGGAAAGAAGGATATAACAGTAGGATCTTTTGAGGTTGGAAGATGATTTTGTGACAATCTGGTTAGTTTACTTGGTAAGGAGGAAATTGGTGCTTTTTGAATGATGAAGGTTGCCCATTTAATAGATTCAAGTTTCTTTACTTAAGGTTGTTGAATAGCTGGAGTCAAGTGTAACATTCCAACTCGCACATGAAAATTTGTTGAGTTGGTCAACATGTTATATGATAATTTGGGGACAAGATATATATGATACTTGTCTTCTTTTTGTACGTGGATAAAACCCTTTTGTATCTTGCTAACTTATGTTTTAACTCCACAGATGCATGAGTTGTCTATGAAACTTGCTTTGCAGAAGTCTCGGAATGCAGAGCTTAGAAATCAATTTGAAGGTCAGTGATTTGGCTGGAACTCCAGCATCTCTGTGCGCATTCAGAATGATAACCATTTATCTGGGTGGATTTAGTTCTGTGAATTGTAAATCTTTTTATTTAGATAGGCTCAGTTTTACTATTTTTGTGTGATTTGCCTCCTGTTATTGTTTGGTTGTGCGCATTTTAGTTTCTTTGGGTCTATACAACAACAAAGTCTTCGTCCTAAAATGATTTGGGTTCGCCTAACATGAATAGTCATAAGGAACTGTACGATATAAAGAAAGGGACATAACTAGATAATCATTTTAATGAGTTTGAAAAATGGTGAGTAGAGTGAGCAAACGAAAGAGCATCCTAGAAAAATTAAGGGATTGTTAAAGAAAGTTTAAAAGGTTTCAGTGAGGTATAGAAAAGTTTGAGAAAACTTTAGTGGGATTAAATAATAAAATAAATACAAAAATAAATTTAGAAAGTATATACGTAGTATATAATCACGACACGTTGGCGTGAATTCTCTCCCTCCACACCGCCCTATCCAACACCATATTTTCCTCAATCCCCTAAGCACTCATGTCATTCTCAACCACCCTCCCAAGTTTTCTTAGGTCTTCCTCCGCCTCTCGCGATCCCAACACTTTAAAATTCTTCAAGCCTCCTTACCGGAGCGTCTGGTCTCCTTACATGGTCAAACCATCTTAAGTAACTCTCCCTGATCTTGTACTTAATCGATGTAACACCTACTTTCTTTCTAATTATCTCATTCTTCAACCGGTTTATCTAAAAAATATTCTTAAGTGTGTGTGTGTGTGTGTGTGTGTTTTTTCCCCCCCTCCAGTTTGCATCTAAATTACTTAAAGGACTGAAGTATAACTTTGATTTTTTCTCTGCTCATGATCTCTGCTGTTGTCAGTAACCTTGTAAGTTGATTTGGAGGGAAATTGTGCATGTGTACTTCATGCTCAACTTTGCATGTCATCTCATGTCCTTGACAATTGACATTGTTTAGGAAAACTTGAGAAAGGAGCTTATTCTGTTTATAAATTTTGTGCCTTTTCTCCCGCTACATGTGTTTACTTACGAGATCTCAGTATGACTGCTTTGATCTATATGCGGATGCTCTAGAGTGTTCAAGGCCAGGCCATATGTCTTATCTGTGATAAGGATGGAGGTGCCTGACATATCTTATGCTGATGTGGTCTCTTTGGAGACATCTGATCTTATGCTGATGTGGATATGAAAGATCAACTTGGCAAGTTAACTGCACTAGTTACTGGAATTAATTGCCCCCTCCCCCCTCCCCTCCCCCCCCCCCCCCCCCAACACTCACTCACACAAAAAAGGGAATGTTAGCATCTTTGGGTTATGACTTCATTTCTTCAGATTGATATCTTTTTTTTTTTTTTTTGTTCAACGACACGAGTAATGCGTTTTTATATACTTATATGCTCCCAGTTTTCTGATGAAATGCTTCTGTTGCATTTTGCAGGACTATGTAAAAGCGTAGAGGTGCTGACAACTGATGTTGAGAGATCAAATGAGATGGTAAATTATCTATTTATTTATTATTTGGTGGTTCTAAAGCTTCTGATATACTGGATGCCTGTTGATCAGAATATTAATTTTATACCTTGTTTTTCGTGCAAACTATGAGTCTATTACCTTCGTAGATGCGTCTAAAATGTATATATCTCCCTCTGTCCATTTTTTTTTTGTCCCACGGCTAATATTTGGGTCAAACTTAGAAACTTTGACCATAAAGTCTCGTGAATTTATAAGAGATAATATAGTCGTCTGGGATCTTGTTAGATTTATCTCATTGTATATTATATTAATATATGTTATTTATTTATTTATATTTTATCACCTTAACACGTATAGAGATGGAGATATATACATTTTAGACGCATCTACGAGACCGTAAAAGTCAAAGGGGTGAAATTATAGGGACGGAGGGAGAACACTTGGAACTTGACATCCAAAATTTTTTAATTCACGTTTTTGCAGACACTTCATCTTTATAAGCTCTCGTGCAATTCTCCTTGAAGTCTTACCTGTTGAATTGCAAACCATGTAGTTAATACTCTCAATTTTTTAGTTCACATTTTGTCTTCAATGAATGAAATACTCTCTTTTTTAATTAGTTAAAAATTGAGTATTTGTGCCCTATCCCCCTTTATTATTTGATCTTGAGGAAATTTACTCATAATATATAATTGCATGTATGGGGTAATCTGGGTTGATGAATTGTGTATTACTGTCTCCAACTTTTATAAGATATCAAGTAAGCCATCCAACTTTGCAGGTCGTCATCTTACAAGAGAAGTTAGAAGAGCGGGATGCTGAGATCAAGAGATTGAAGCTTGAGCTGCAACAAAAAAACGGAGCTGAAGAAATAAATGATTCAGCTCCAATGGTTACAGATGAGCCACAATCGACTGAAGCTGAGGATGTACCACAAACTGAGCTTGATCAATGCTGAAGTCAATTTTTGAGGAGTCATTTGCATTTTCTTCACCATATGTTACCTGTACATTATTGTTATATCTTTGGTTCCATGTAGACTATCACTATAATTTTGCAGAGAAACATTCTCTTTGAAAAGAAAGTGAAGTCTGTTGGCTCCACTTGTATGTTGTATATTAAGCTTTTCGTTATGGGATAAGGGATTTTTTTTCCCCATTACAGGCAATTGCATTTCAATTGATGGGTATGGTGCTAAATTGCTGTAACAGTTGGTGCATCAATTGCTTTGCAATATGCAGAGTTTAAGTGTCGACCTATCAAACTTTAAACCTAACCCAAATGGCCAAAACCCGTGGTTTGAACAAATTTTTGTGACATACACGGCTGTACATAATAGTGTGAATCCGTACATGTTTATTATCCTACAGATCTGAAAATGCTACATTTATAGTTATAGAAGGAAATTAAAACAACTTTATTTGATAAAACTACCATCAACCATTAGAATAGGTTTTTGAAATAATGGTTTTTTTTGAAGAAAATGTTTACTACCCATTCTATCAAAGAGAAATCCAAAATCTAAAAGAGAAGTGAAGTCAAATTCTTTAACCTCCAATGGATCAACCCAAAATCAAACACTTCGGACAACTCCGCATACAAAAATAATAACCTGAGCCATTTGATAGAATGTGTATGTTGGGAGTTAATTATATTGCACAATCTGAACTAAAGCTTGCAAAAGTTTCTCAGTACAATCTAAGGTGCCTTCCAAATATCTACACTCTTACCTTTAAGCAATTAGCAAATGTGTAGAACATGCCACTCCACTTTCTTATCTATGACTGATGACACAAGTAATCTTAGTCAAATGTCCTATATAGGAGCAATAATACAAATAATACTGCATCCAACAGTTTCCAAGTAAACTAACGCTAAACTAAGGCACCCAGGCTTTGGTAGGATTCGGCAGCACAAACTGTGCTAGTCTCATGACCTAACTGCCAGAGATAAATCGTCAAACTTATACCAGAAGTCTTTTAATTTGAGTCATTGCTTGCTTACTTCATCTAGATTTCCACCCCAACCCAGCAGTACCTTTATTTCCAATGCCTTGTAAAGGTTCTTTCAGCCCATGTTGAGTTTTGCCAAGTCCTTCGCCCTGGGCACAAAAGCGCAGAATTACTCTATAAGTAATAAGGAACTACTAGCACAAATGACATCCATAGTATGCTAAAAGAAACTGCAAAGTAGTATTAACTATGAATGAATTCATTTTTGTAGGACTGATCTGAAGTTGGAAATTAATTAACTGAAACAAGAACCAAAATGTGTTGTCCTTATTATCCAAAACAAGGATGTACCTCTTTCCAGCCCATATTTTTCAGAATTTTTTGGGCATAACTACCAGCTCCAAGGGACATTTCCAAGGCTTCAGCTGCTGCTTCCTCAGTTGGAGGTGGACTAGCATCATCAGCTGACCTTTTCTGCTCAGGGGCTGCGCCAAAACTGCCATGCAGTGCTCTTCTTTCAGCAGCTCTGTCCCTATATACATTGGTTTTGTGCTGGGAAAAGAAATAATGTTCAGAAGCACAATAAGCAGTACTTGAGAATTTGAGATCAATGCACTTTCAGAGAACGAAAATGCTCTAGACGTGAAATGTTTTTAACTTTCTAAAAAAACAAAAGAAATGATATGTCAAAGATTTATTGGAAAAATGATATTTGGCAAGTAGTGCAGGGATCCATGAAAATAATGCAACGAGTAAATTTGCAAAAATGATGATAAATTAGCCAAACACCTAATTAAACACTGTCTCAGCTGGTACACATACCAAAATTTTCACTAGTGATTCATCTGCATACCTCTCATCCAACAAAGGCAAGACTAGGTCATCAGCTGTATGAAGCCAAGTCTAGACTTAATCATCACAACAGGCTGGTTATAATTGGTATATATATCTCCATTCCGGCCTCACTATATCTTTCTTCCCTAAAGCAATGATGTTTCCTTGACCTAATCTAATTTCCCTCTTTCCATTAATAGATTTCATTATCTCCTCTCCTCTAAGTAGTAAGTAGTGCCTCCAAATTCCCACCTCCCCTAATCCCCCATCATCAATCTCTGTCAATTCTCAAAGAGCACTTTAAATGGAAGTCTAGCTCTAAGATGGTTGGTGGACTTGATTCCAAATCCATCCGAAGTATGTAGTGAACTTGTGATATGATATAATCACATTTACATGCTCAATGTGATTGTCAACATTCTTTATACTCTAAAATAACACTTTAGTTATCTTAGTTGATTCAATATATTATAAATGATACAAAACTTCAGTTGGTACATGATAGGGACATACCTTCTCATTAACAGGGGGATCATGGCATGAACTTGTATACTGCTGAGCAATATCTTTTACTGCTGTTTTGGAACCACATGTTTTATTAGTCCCTTCAGTTGATAGCTCAGGAAATCCCCAGTCACTGGTTGGATTAGAAGCATCATAATTCAACAACGTGGCTAAATATCTTGCACTAGGGGTCCGCAGCTTATACACTTGCCCTGCATAACGATCTCTTTCAATAAGAAGGTTGCAGATACATGTTTGATAAGAAAGAAAGTAAAGAGAGTAAAACTTTAAAAGGAAATGACAGATAAAAAATCAGTGAAGGGAAACAAATTATTTCACTTGGCAGCAAAAAAGAATCAACACAAAAATGCTTTAGATAATGATCACAAAAAAATTTGTCTAACGAAGTTGATCATTATTCATTACACTAATTTTTGATGACGAAGTTTGCAACTAGGCTATCTCCAAGGACAAACTGACGGAAATAAAACTCACACAAGTTGATCAATGCCTGAAAGCCAATACTATGATCATAGGATTGTTTTGACGAACCTTAAGGCTATGCTTATTGAACTGAATTCAGTGCTCATTAATCATGACTGGATCAAGGAATTTCACCCAGCTGTAGGGAGGAACATAGAATGGGAAACTGTGCATATTTGAGAGCAAATGTTGTTACATGGTAATTGCTTTCAGGTTTCAGCTAGGGTAAAAATACTAAAAATAGATCAGTAAAGTCCCAATTCCCCAGCAAGGCAGTCATGTCAAAGGGCAGGAATGTATCAGCAGGTTGGCTCCAGCAATATCTTGCCAAACTATTATGAAATCACTTTTCTTTTTTTTTTTTTTTTAATAAGAATGTTAGGAGTGGTTGCATATCGGGAAGTGTGGTTAAGGAAGAGCATGATAGAATATAAAGCATATTGTCAAATTCCTAAATAAAATGAGGTCGATAGCAAACCTGATCTAACCTGCACCAAATCAAGACGAGCCTTGCATATTGGAGCTGTTTTCAAACGACGACCATGAGAAGGCATGGAAGGATGAAGCTTGGAAGAAGGCTGCACTAATCTCCCAACCAGCTTAGCCACTGGGAAGGTTCCTTCCTTTTTTATCTCTCTTTCCATTGACCAATCCCACAAATCTATAATGTGAAACTCTGTCCCAAAATCATTTTGCGGTTGGACAACCTGACCATATTGAGCCTGCCAGCTTTCTTCTTCCCAAGAAGCTTCTGCAGAAGATGGTCACAGGATCAGGACAACAAACAAGCCAATTCATCGTAGACATATAGAAAAACCTTTTCAAGTCAGCCATAAAACTCAATCTGCAAAAATCACACTGGACCTTCAAAAAGGGTCCAATGTGATTTTATAACATCAAACTCAAATGGAAGAATAGACACGCAATAAGATAATCTGACAAAGTAAAAACCGAAAAGAACCAAAATAAATCTGCAAATGTTTGTTAAGGATTGATAAGAGTATTCAGAGAAATTTGAATTAAAAAAAATTAAAAAAAAAATAAACCTTCGTTCATGAAATTATCACTTGAATCCATTGCAGTGTAATGGTCCATACTCAACTCATCATCTCCATCTCCATACAATTTTTTGTTTCCTAGAATAATCAGAAGTCGTCAGAGATACGAAATCTTGATGTCTAATGCTACATACTTCATATGTACTAACATATAACCGAGTAAACTGACCATCAACTGTGGACACAGAACCATCCTTATCATTTGTTTCCTCAGGAAACTGCTGGTAATCAGTGGGATTAGACGCTGTATTTTGATAGCCCGACAAATATAGTTCAATTAATGTCTCTTCTAACCTTCAGAAAATGAAAAAGGGACAACAATTAACAATTTGGAAATAGAAGTATTGAATTTGCTGCAATGATTAGGTTTACCTCAAAGTAGCTGCCTACCATTCTGACGGTGGAGGATTTCCATGCAACTCGCTGCTAGTGCACTCGCCTGCTAGAGAGATTAAAAAGATTTTATCTTTCAACAACATATGAAAAACAAAAAGGGTGCTGGTGACATTAAAAAATAGTGAGTTAGCTCAAGAGTTGTACTCAATGTTCTAATACAACTATCAGATGAAATGTGGTGCACCAATGTTCACAGGAAGGCAAAGGAGGTGAAGAACTACCAGTACTTAAAAACTTATAAACAATAAGACTGCTGCAAACTGTGCAAAGGTGAAGGCGGAACGTAAATTAAGCTACAACTTCATTTTTTAAAGCATTGAAAACTGGCAACTAACAGGAGGAGAATTCAATTAACATACAGATTTAATTCAACAATACCTATTTGCTGAGCTGCATCATCATTTTCTTGGTAATTTAGCTCATATTCCTGCTTACATTCAGCTTGCAGCTGAGATTCACCCTGGCCTTCAGTTTCTGATTGATAACCCTACAATTTACATTGCATAACAATTAAGATGTGATTCTACCATCTATCTCCCAAGAAAATCAAGGCAACCAAAAAAAAGAAAACAAACATTATACCTTATTATAGGAATCAAAGAGTATATAATTTCCATCCTCAAATTTGTAGTAAAATCCATCTCTAGTATTGTAATACCACCCTTCATTTGGGTTATGATAAAACCCACTTCTGCACCCATGTAAATTACTCATATAAGTCAACAACAAATTCACACAATTTATCCATAATAGCTTAACCACCCAAGTTTATTATATATGTATTGGATTCAAGGAGACAGGAAATGATGTAAACGAAATTCGATTACATATTTTCGAAACCCATTTGGGAAGACGGTAACCAACTAAGCTAGTTGACATCCACCACTCAACTAACTAATGGTATCAATTTATGGAAACGGGGCAATTACATCATTTAATCAATCAAAAAAGTAAAAATGTCCAATTTATGAATCTTGCAATATGTTCTTCTTCATCTTTGCATCAATTGAAAAATTAAGATAAATGGGTAATTGATTATTTGGAAATTACACATAAATAAAACTCCCACTAAAATTTGAGTAAATAGGAAGAAGAAGAAACCTGGCATGATAGTAAAGCTGGGAATTTTGGTCCCAAACAAAAGAGTCTTCTTGATTCTGAGTATATTGCTGCGCCTCTTCTTCTCCAGTACAAACCTCAATTTCTTCCATCTTCCAAAAAGAATAAAAATAAATATATACTAATCGTATCTAGAACATGTAATTATAAGGGTTAAACAGATTAACAGATTGGATGAATGTCATTCTATGTTTGAATGTTCACAACAATCACAAGTTCTCAAAGGAATCTCTTGTTATTTTCTTTTAAAACAACGGATGATAAAATGTTTAAGAAAAGAAGGTTTACCATTTTTTTTTTCGTTTTAGGCCCAGTTTGGTGGTACCGTTTGAGGTAGTGGTTAGCGTTTTGACCTATCAAAACACTACTGGAAAAAATATAAGAGCGTTTGGTAAGGTAGCGATTCTAGTAGCGGTTAGCGATAAAGGTAGCGTTTAGGCAGCTTTTTTCAAACGTTAAAAATAGTAGCGTTTAGAAGTAGCGGGTAGCGTTTGGCCAATATTATTACTTTTAAAACAATATTTATATGAATTTTGATATATTTTGGTATTGCAACCGTTACTTTTGCCAAACACTCATACTATTAACTGTTACTTTGATAGCAAACCTCTACCACTACTAATTGACCGCTACTCGCTACCTTAACAGCTACCCGCTACTCGAACACTAAAAGTTACCCGCTACCGCTACTTTTGCCAAACAGAACCTTAGAAGAGGTGAATAGATTCACCAAGATGTTAATTAATAATCAAGAAATGATTAGCACCTCCCAATGATTTTAACAAATTAAAGACATTTTGTCGTGTTTTATTCACTTTGTTTTTACTTATACTATGTATCGAATAAAATAATAAAAAAAAAAAGTTGATTTATCTTATTTTAGGTAAAAGTTAATTAGGTAAGATAATTTGTATGTAATTAGACTTCAATTTTTTTTTCTTTGTATGTAATCAGACTTCAATTTGATTTACTCCTATTGGACCCGTTAACGTGCAAAACGATGGCATAGCTACTACATAGTATAAGATGTTTACATTAGATAAGCCAAACATTTTTTTTTCGCCTAAACAATATTGTGATGCATATAGTTAGGAACAAAGGGGGTATTTAGTATATTCTCAAAATACTTCACATTCCCAATATGAATGTATCATACTTGCAAGTGTATATGTGTAATACTAACAACAGGTGATGTAACAAGCAATGCGTGACTTTTAGTGGTGAGGATTGAGCCTTCCAACCTTAAATTATTACTAAGGGCGTTTTGAGGGTGGAGAAGTCTCTTACCCTTCCTCCCTACTTTTAAAATGTTTAACCTGTAAACTCAAGTAACTCGATAGGGTTGACCTATAAAAGATTTTGATTCGATATGGCATGATAATTTGTCTTACCTACTTTTAACGGTAAATTCAGAAGACAGGATCATTACAATCGTTTACCTTTTTGGAAAATAAAGGTTTTGGCCCAACAAAGAAAAGTGGGCTACATCCTAATGAAGTACCAAAGAATTCTGGCCCAATAGCTAAAATGGGTTACATAGACTCCTAATTACTAGTTGCTGGACATAAAACCACATAGAATTAAAATCTAATCACCAAGTAGGCTACTGCAGAAACACCTAGCAAGATTGTTTCTCCTACTAATGGTCTAATACTTTAATGCATACATTGCTAATTGCTCTGTTTTGTTCAAGTAATAGAAGTTGGTAAAGTGGATCAACCCAAGTTGGGGCCATGCCCTAAATGTTACTCCGTGCCTAAAATGCGACTTGAGCACGACGTATAGCCCAACATGCACACGTTTAAAGAATTTGCAATAACCGCTTCATACTTATTGATGTATGTGCTTGGCATAATGACATAACCTATATAAGCAAGCACTTCAAGAATGAGTAGTACCTAGTGAATGTGCGTTAGTGCACGCCAACTAAATGCATAGTGTTAGATACTTGAATTCTATAGCCCATATAAATTGTATTTTTATACATATGAGATGATATTTGTGAGTTCAAACTTCAAACCAATATCATAAACAAACTTGGTACATTTTTAGGGCAAATTTTAGTGACTGTAATAGTCAAAATATATACACAAGAAAAGGCCAAAGAAGGTAAAAATGAGTGATGCAGAATCATACATACTGTAAATTAGATCAAAGCATGAGCATCTCTGAATTTGGAGAATGTTAGTCTTTGCCTAACCACGTGTCAACTTCCCAGTAGGGGACCTAATTTACCTATATTAAATTAATGGTTTTATAGCCATTCACAAATGTCAGCTTCAATCAATGCATGCTTAATTTTCTATCAATTAATGTTTTCATCATATGATTGGATAATAGTTGCAACTTGTTTTTTTTTTTTCCCATTTTTGTGATGGTTACTATTCCTTCTATGACCTATGGACTATAAGTAAAAAATAAAAAAATAAAAAAACTTCACCGTAACATAATACCACAATCACTTTTACATATTAATACATCGGTATGATTTAATCGGTCATCATGTTAAGATATCATTATATAATAATATACTTTGTACATTGTATAAATCGATATACAATACGGCTTACTATCATTCTAAAGTCACAATGATTGATAATGTTATCAATCAAAAACTAATTTGAAGTAAGCCAAAATTTGTTCTAACTTAAGAATCAGTTCAAGAAGGCTAAACCACACAGGTTTGGACCACTAATCTTAAATTGAAACAGGCTGAAGCAAAGGCCGGCCTACAACCAATGCCCACAAATTAAGTGATAGGTAGAAACTTGGGACCTTATATATGGTCTGTTATTTGTTATTGCTGGTGTTGTTATTACTATATTGACGTCTACTTCGATATGTATGGATAGTTTTCAATGATTGGTATACATTACTATAATATGGAGTAGTTTATTGTAACTTGTTGATAACTAAGCAAGGCTAGCATGCATACGAACGCCATGGTTGTCTAGTTTGAGCTCGAGGCTTATGAGTGCCAGATGTAGAATATTTAATGTGGAAGAGCGTTAAATAAATTTTTTTTTTTAAAAAAAGCTTGTATAAAGACTTGAACTTATAGGCTTTTTGCACAATTTCAATGCTTTACCAGTATAAATTTACATCTTTACCTAAAAAAATTCAATTTTTGGCGGGGCTGGTACCACCCAGACCCCTTATTAGTTGCGCCTCCGCATTGTGACTTGTAAGGACTCTTTTTTTTTTTTTTTTTTTTAACTAGGACAAAACGTGATATATGTTGCAGAAGATTGAGTTAGTAAGTGGAGTCTCCTTATAGAGTGAAAAGGAGTATTTATCCCTATATTTGAATGAAAATTGTCAAAATAAATATGCAACTACTAAATAATTATTACCATTTGAATACATCTTTTTTTTTGTGCGAGTAGTGGGCGCATGACTTATGGAATAGATCGATACGTCTTAGCTTATTTGATAAATTAACATTGTTAGTTATAAAGGCCTCTAGTATTAAATAGTGTTGTATGGTTAAAGGATGAATATGACTTAACTCTCAATGAATTTAAGATCGATGATTAAACATTTGGTCCCAAACATACAAAGGATGCCCACATAATTTAACTACCTTTTAAAAAATCTGATTTTGTGGACCCAAATAATGACCAATCTAAAATCCAAAGGAGTATATATTAATACAATTACACAGGATGAATACAAGTAGGTTTAGTCACTTTCATGTTTTATATGTTATGGTCTACTCTTAATTATAAGTGAGTTTATTAGGTACAAGATTTTAATTTTGGTAAATATAGTAGTAGATCGTTTTAACTAACATGCTCTTTGTCTGCCAAGTACAGTCCCTATCTATATACCTCTGAGCCACTGATCATTATTCCATGTTTTTATATCATGATATGTCCCTATACTATACTATAGCTTATCGTACTTAACTACATAACTAATAATGTCAATTATAGGGGAGTTAATACTTTGTAATATTGTCCAACCAAATTTGAATTTATAATCGTTGATTAATTATAGTTAGGAATGAGTCATACTAACATACACGAGACTCAACATTAAAAATGACTCAACACATCACACTAAATTTAGATCAAGTCGATGATTATTGTTTATGTAGTCATGCATAGATTGAATTAGTCAAAATTGTTTATTGACATATATGTATATCAGTCAAAGTGATGCATTTAAATAGATACGGAGGAAATACTATTGTTAGGTAACATAAATTAAAGAAAGAATACTCTTCCCCTTTCTTTTGCTTGCAGCAAATTGACTTTAAACTATTCACATATGTTAGTTTGTTGATTACTTTTTATGACTTTTAATTAAAAAGATATTTATAATAATCGTGTGAAATCTTGTTGAATTCGTTAACCCATATCTTGTACTCTTTCCGAAATTAGGAACTATGGTTGATAGAGGCAAATATAATATTGTTACTAGTAATTTCATTTCTTAGTCTCATTTTCCTTTCTTATTATTATGTACTTCATTAGGCATGTAATAAGAAATTGTTAATAGAAAACAATGCAATGTCAACTCTTTCCGAAAGCTGAAAAGTGGGGTGGTGTATGTGTTTCACATGTCAACTCACTAATTACTGGTCTAGTGCGAATAAAGGGTGTTTCATCCCACCAACTAAATTAAGTCAATTCCTTAAGTATTTTACTAATTTGCTTTCTATGACAATTAATTTTTAAATTTCTAATCAAAAGTATGTTGTCTTGAGTTCTTTTGACTTGTATTTTTTTCAATTTCTTATTAAATTTGAAGAGAATGTTTAATATATTATGGAAGTACAAAGTATTACTTCCTCCGTTTTTATTTAGTTGCAAGACAACCCTTTGACACGCATGTTAAGGAAGATATTAGAATAGGTAAATGGGTAAATTAATTTACAAAATTTTAACGCCTATAAGAAGAAAGGGATAAGTTGTTACGGTTTAAATTTCATAGCTTAATTCATTCATTTACCTAGTTTAATCCTTTCATCGACAAGCGTGATAAAAAGGAAGTATGTATGAGTATTATTGAAATCAACACTACTAGCTCTTTTAGGGTTGATGTTAGACTATTTGCAAATGATAATATAACAATATAATCCATCTTTATTTCTCAACAATCGTAAAAATTCATAATATTGTTGGTCATTAAAAAGTTTGTTGTCTCAATTATGTGCCTATTTCAAAAATTTACACGAGCTATGTTTTCTTCCACTTATTTTGAATGATGTCATACGTTGTAAAAAATTTTGAGATAATTTTAGGATCTATTTGGATTTACTGAATTGAGTTGAACTAAACTGAATTGAGCTTAACTGAGCTGAACTGAATTGTTTATGAGAGAAGAAAATTAGGAATTGAACTGAACTGAAATTAATTAAATTGAAGAAAACATGCCCTTGGATGATATGATTTCAAATGAATTAGGACAAAAATAAGTGACATATACTCTTAAATTGATTTAATTTCAAATAAGGGCCTGTGATTTACCGAACTGAACATAATATTTTATGAGAGAAGGAAATTATTAAGAATTGAATTGAACTGAACTTATTAGAGTTGAATTGAACTGAATATCTTATGAGAGAAGGAAATTAAGAAAAGAATTGGACTGAACTGAATTAAATTGAACTGAAATGAAATAAGATGAATAGAACAGACCCTAAGTCATAATAAGCTCATATAGTATATAGATTGCATGATTACTCACAAATATCTTTTCAAATCGTACTTCCTAGTTATGAATAAAATAATTAGAAAAAGAATTAGTAAAAAAAAAAAAAAAAAAAGAAAGAAAGAAAGAACATGCCACAAATTATTAAGTGCCTGGTTAAAGATGAGCTTAGCAAAGTAATTGCGACATTGCGCATTTGCGCACACTATATCTTCCATGTACCAAGGAAAATGTTGACTTACCTAAAAACCTTTAATTTTTGTTTAAAGCCGTCCCATAATTTAACATTCTTATTGGGTTGAAAGTCCCACTTTAATTCTAATATCAAAATATTTTAAGTTGTTCCAATCCAAATCAGAAACCCATGTTAGGACATGTATAATTATGACACTTGCACCATCTTATAAAGATCTAATTAAGTGTAGATGTGTCTACATAGTATAATAAAATATGTGCTATGCCTTTTTATAACTTGGAGATAGATCAACTAAATGCAGTTTATTTACAAGTATACTGTAACTAGTGATATATAACTGATAATTCGAGCAAGTAAGATTTGATGTAGTTGGTTGAAAATCCACCTAGCTAATAACCTTGCGGTCACAAGATCAAATCCTCAAAACTTGGATTGTTGGATATTTAAATCTTCAAAGTCTTCAATACATTTATTTGATGTTCAAATAAGGAGAATTGGAGAATAATGCTAGCTTTGATTACAATAATGGAATAAGTAGAAGTAACATATAGATTGAGGAAGAATTTATAAAAACCGAAAGAGAGTCGATCTACTAATGTTATTACAGGTTACTACTTCGTATGTATTTGAATAATGACTTACAATATGTAACGAACTTAACATTAAAATATTAAAATCTAATTCTAGATATTGCCCTACATAAATTTATATGTACAAATTAAGTTTTAATTGGAAAAATTACAAAGAAGTCTCTTCATCTTTGAATGAGAATTAATATAAACAAGCCTTAGCTTGATTGACTCTCTTTCCTCCCAAAAACATCCTCTATTAAGAAAGAAGAAATAAAAATTATGCACTTAAAAGAAAAATTATGATATGTATGTACTCCTAATCCTTTTCTTTACATTATACATTTATAACCCTTATAATTTCAAATAGCATCCAAAACCCCCAAAATATATATATATATATATATATATATATATATATATATATATATATATATATATATATATATATCAAAACTTAAATTCATCCTTGACCCTTTAAATACCCAATAATAAAATATGTACACCCCCACCTCACCACCTTTGTGGGTACCCATACCCACCTCGCACCTACGTTACCGTCCAACGACCAATAATCAACCTCTCTCCATTTGATATTTACTTTTTTACTCATTTGAAAATCTGCATTCGAGCTAAAAATATATAAATGATTATATGAAACAAAATGCACTTAATTACCTAACTACATTGAAAAATATGATTTATTCTTTAATGTGCTTAAACCTAGTATGAGAATTGGGAATACATGTGAGAACTAACACAATTATTATTAAAACATATGGCCTACATTGTATTATAGAAAAAATATCCATCCATGTTTAACATGGCTTTGTAGATGGGCACGTCGCACAAGTATGAGATAGATACAAAGCGAGTCAGGTGGTGACGGGGTTGGGCAAGATAACCTAATATGATGGGGTTGGGCAAGATAACCTAATTCTACATTTTCCCCATCATCTATAATGAATTCACGAGTGAAAATATTAACCATGTATCCATCGTCTCATATCACTCTCTAAACCATTACCATTTTTGAACTTAAGTCTTCACAAAAACCATTTCATTGACATCGTTACCTCTATCTGTCTATGTTTGTAATTTTGTTATCAAATTCAAACATTTTGCATCATATCCTTTTGGACTAATAATAAGGGTAATATAATAGGAGGAAAAGACATGTATACTCTCGATGAAAAAGGAAGTGAGTATGTTAGGGTATGTATAGTATATTTAGGGCCTATTCTCATTAACTAAACTGAGCTGAAATGAACTGAACTGAACTGATTAAAGATGAACTGAACTGAATATTTTATAAGAGAAGTAATGAAATTAGGAGCTAAACTGAACTGATCTTATTAGCTGAACTGAACTAAAATTGAACTTATTAGAGCTGAACTAAATTGAACTGAAAATAATTGTATCATAACAGGGCCTTATATAGCAAGCATAGCTTAGTATAGTGGTAAGGTTTACATCTCACAATTAAAGATTGCACCCTCAAGGTTGTGGGATATGACCCCACTAGAGGCACTTTGGGGTGGGATTTTGTTACCCTTCTCCACCACCCGTCCCCCCTCCCCCCACACCCACTTTCAAAGTGCCTGCTAGCTCGTTAATCCAGCCCGATAGGGCCCTTCTTCCTTACCAACACATCAAGATTATGTATCAAAGATGTGATTCCATTAAATAAATTTACTTTATTGATCATCTTCTTAAAATTTTCTATATATTATAAATTCTTAATGCTATGTGTCTTTTTCTTTAGATTTATTAACTTTTAAACATTATTCCCTTTGATTTTTGTTATTTTGATATAATATATCCTTGCAAGGGAAAAAAAAAAATAGGAAGAGCAAAATGACAGACAAAGTACCTAAATTTATCGTTATTGTATATCATTAATTTCCTCATTATATAATCTCTACATACGAGGAATGGAGGATTAATCTCCAATAATATCTAAAAATATTCCATATTCCCCTAAACAAAGAAGGGCAATTCTAGTACAATTTTAGAATTATTAATCCTATATCCTCACCTCTTATTAGCTTAAACGTACGCCGCGTAAATTAGAGAAAAAGACCACACCTCTCTTCTTTATATAACCCCAAAATTAGCCATGTAATTATCACTCGTACATTTATTAAAATTGTGAGCAAATCTCTCTTTAATCCTACCATTTTTCAAATTTGTGGATATTCATTCGATATGTTTTTCCTATAAATACCTTCAAAATTTACTTCACATTTTATTATTTTGGCTTTTCTTCTCTCGAAAAACAAACCATGCTCTATAAATCTATAATCTCACTTCATGTTACTTTGTCTCTCTGTTTTTCCTTCCAATGTGAGATAAATCAACAACCCTTTTAAATAAGAAACACAAACACCCCATTTCAATTAATTTTTTTCCCTTTGAAATCTTCATTTCTTTCTTTTAACAAAAAGATTTTTTTTTTTCTTTCTTTTTCTTCAACCTATAAATTGAGGAGTTAAACCTGATTTTTTGGAACATTAGTCCCCAATTTACACGTTTTTTTCATTTTTCATAATTAATTTTCTTTAAAATAAAATCTACTCCCTTTTATTTTCTATTAATTGCGTATTTCATCATCTGGGTATTACTGATAAATCTGAAATTAGTTATTTTGTTATTTGGGTATTGTCAAAAATCTAAAATTTTTAACTGGGTATTGCTCAAAACATTCAATCTTTTTTAATAATAAAATAAAAAAATACATATAATAATGGGGAAGGGTTTAGAAGGATGGTCAGTGAGGCATTTATTAATGGTGTCAGTAGCTTTGAATGTATGGTTAGTGCTAAAGTTAGCGTATTATGATGGAAATACCAATTTTGCTACTGAAAGGATCTTTAATGGATTTTGTGCACATGAAAAGCTTCATAAACAAGCTCCTTTTACTTCTTCTTCTTCATCTTCTTCATTGGCGGTTGCTGTAGGAGAGAAGAAAGCTATTACTGTTGATGATGGAAGAGTTATTAACCTTGATCAGTAAGTTCTCCATTCTATTTTTCTTTTATTCCGCATTATTACGAATGTTAGTCGTAATGGGGCAATGATGTAGACGAGATTTGATTGCTAATCTTTTGTACTCCGTATTGTATTATCCCTAGGTTGTATGATTTTGATTGCACTATTTGGGAAATCTTCTAATTTGGAGTATTTCTAATTAACTCCTTTTTATGGGATTTGCATGGTGGGATTACTGTTAATTGATTGACTGTGTCAAGGGGAGGGGCACATTGTTGGAGGAAAAGGGGTATACACATCATTAGAAGATTGTGTTTTTATTAAACAAAGGGTATTTTTGACATTTTCACCCTAATTAAGTTGAAATAGAGTACTATTTGATGTAAAGATTTGGTTAATTTTTAACTTGGGATGTTAATGAACATTAATTGATCAATGCATGGAGGAAGTTGCTTCCCAATTTGTATTTTTGCTTATTTTGAATTTTCTCACTTAGAAAAACAGGAGACAATCTTTTTCTTGGTTGTCCCCCAAGTCCATCCATGGATTCCAACTATATTAAGCTAAGTAACACGAGTTCCTAAGCTTGTTTCTACTTTTACATTTATTTGGGGTTTCTAGATGAATGTTCTTAATTAGTTTTATGGTGCTAGTTGATGAATGCATGGTTTTTTTTTTTTATTTTTTTTTTTTTATTTATTGATTGATCTTTTCTATTTCTTAAGAAGTCTTGGATTGGTTTTAGTCTTGACTTATGATGCTTCCATTAGTGATTAGAATTAAGGTTGAAAGTTGGAATTTCAATTTAGATTTGGACAACCTTTCAATCCTGCCCCGTTCTCTTCAACTAATTTTTACATGGTAAACTCATGATGTTTATTGCTCAAAACTGATTTTTGCTGATCGACTCTAATTTATAATGAACAAAACCTATTTGTATTACTTATTTATTTTTTTTTTATATATAATGCATTAAAATAGATTTTTTGCTGATTGACGCGTATTTTTGTCATACTTTTTTTATTGAAAACTTATCAATTAAGTTGTGTTTAATTCACTATTCCATGAAAAAGGACTAGAAGTAATTAAATGTCCTCAATTTGGATTTGGGGTTTACTCTGATACCACATCATTCAAATCCAATATGGATTGAAAAGAGGTGGAGTTTCTAACAGTTATTCATCCTCAAATCTGCCTTCAAATGTTAGGTTTTGTATTAAAATGAAATACACATGCATACCTATACAAGTATTTGTTGACTTAATTCAAAATTGAACAAACTTCTATCATATGGTTCTCGTATTTAATGGTATAGGTTTGGATGTGAAAGTATCTATTTGATATGCTCTTATGATTCATCTGGTGTAAGTTAGTAATTTGTGGAAAAAGTAATTATTTTGTGAGTACTTTGGTAGTTTGTTATGGAAGGTTCCATATGGATGTCCAAAGTAATGCTTCTCCTCTTGCAAATATGTGTAATTTACATTAGTTTACATCATATCCACCATATCTCGATGTTGATAGTATTAAGGTTTGTAGAAATCCCATAAAAAAAAAAAAATCAAATTTCTTAGACATCCGACATACGTAGACACGTAGTATCATACTACTATACATGTAAAGTTATGCACTAGTTTCAATTTATATTTTTGGTCAAATTCCTTAAATGTATTATTTAGCGGCCCTAGGTCTCAATCCAAACAACATGGGAAATCTGAATTTTAGGTTGTCAAAAACTCGTGAACATGAGGTTGTCGAAAACATAATGCTTTTGAGGTTTTCAAAGTCCTTCTAATTATGTAACAGTTAGGCAACTAATAGGGAGTGAGCATAACGATCACTATTACTTACTTTATAGGCTACATTTAAGACTTGTCTAGCTAGCTAGTTAAGCAAAAAAAAAAAAACTTCTTTAGGCTTTGCAAATCTCACCTCATTGACTTACCTCTTGGTTCAATCATTACAAATCTTAATTTTTTTTCCTTAAAAGTCTCTTAGGGATAGGTGTCTTTCAATGAGACAACTTTTGACATAAGTTATTAACAAGAAAAGAAAGGAAATTGCATTGGGATATCCTTTGTAGGAGAAGTAATTCCAAATTCCAAGCATAAGCATGATGTTGGAATTACGTTTTCCAAGTGCCTTTTGTGCTGCCATAGACAAAGACAAGTCCTTTCTTTGAGGTTCAGATTCCCCATGGTGCATGTTAGAATTTGGCAGCCTTCTTTGTGCTTAGAGCTTGCCTCCTTCCTCTTAAAAATCTTTGATCTTTGCTCTTTTCTCTCTCTAGTTTCTCTCTCTAAAACATGCTCCCATTTTTGTGCATTGGGGTTGGGTCATGGGGGTGGTGGCCTATTTGACCCGCACAAGCTACAATGATTGTGTCAGTAACTCAGTCATGTGTATATCAGCATTGGACCTCAAACTCTTCAAAGTTCCATTTGATGATTTTAATGTTACATACACTTAATAATACGATAATTGCATAATAACCTCTTAAAAATCTGGTAAGGTGAATAAAGGCCAACTTTTGTTACTTCTACCTGTATTCTTTTTGCTACAATAATATTAGCAAGTTTATAGAGTATTGAGTTGGTATATGCATGAATTTGCCTTTTTTGGGACTTTACACCCGATAACACTTTCTTTTTTGTTGTCTTTTGGCCTCTTTGGAAAATCTAAAGATTAAAGAGCGCCGCCTTAAGCTCGTGAACCACCACTTAAAAAGAAACCCCATCTTTGCTCATGTGTGAGCTTAAGCCCCTTTATGTATATGGGGCATAATATTTTTGGGTCCTGTCTAAGGTATCCAATCATAGAGGACGATATCTCTGTCTTTTCATTGTTGATTTGCTTTGAATATGGTCGTGGTAGTTGTGATGTTTCTGCTTGATTCATGTATGCATTACAAAGTGCTAGCATTTGGAAAAAAGTCATCTTTGTAGTACGAAACATTGTTCTAATTGGAATTCCAGTCACTTTCTAATACTATTCGTATGGCTCCCCCTTGTGCACTTAGTGATTTAAAACAAACATGTGGCCATACTTTTTTATTTTGCACATATTCAATCATTGAATTGATGGAGTACTTTGGGTCCACCTGTTGTTGGGCTTCCATACCCCTCCATGCATGGAATATGATCACTAAATGGTATCTATAAAGTAAACTGGTAAGAAATATGTATGTGCTTTTTTCTTGTGGGAGCTTTAGCACTTAAGGTTTTGAATTATTTTCTTTTATTGGTGGGATCGACCAACACTAGGAACTCATTAATTAGCTGAACAGAGATGAACTAAATGTTTAACTTGACCTTGATTCTCCCACTGCTGATATTAAACTTCTTATAAATTTATACTCCCTCCGTCCCAGTTGTAATTCAGCATTGCTTTTAGTTTATGAAGATTCCAAAGGGTGAAAAGTTGAAAACATAAAGAAAGGATGTGAGTCCTAACTTTTGAGAAAAAATAAATTGGATAAACTTACCTATAGTTGTTGATGTTAAGCTTGTTAGAGTTGATGCATATTTTTGGAGAATTTGTGAACTTACAACTAAAATAAATGTATTACATCTCTACATCTTTATAGAAAATATTTCCTCCATTTTCACTCTCTTTTGCCTCACTTAAACAGATAGCAAATTAGCCATGACAATAGAGTCTAGCTCAGATTCACCTACAAGGGAGACAAATATGATATCAAATTTTAATTTACTACTACACAGTACCAATGTTCATAGGATCCTTGATAAAATCTGATCCATTTTTTGTGTCAAAAAAATGTTCATAGGATTCTTTAGGAAATTGATTTTAATGAAGTACAAATAATTGATAACTTTCCCACTTTATTGTGACTAAATGAGACTGTGCAAGTTATAACTTATTTGTCAACTGTTTTCATTTGGATTAGGCATGTGGTGAATGTATAAGCAAGACACTCTTGACCTTGTGTTCTTATGAAAGTAACAAACTTGAATAGTTTATGCACATAATTTCAGAGTTGTATCTAGAGCACTGTATGCAAAATTGAAATGAACCAGTCACCACAGTGAAATTTGATACTGATTTCTGCTGTGAAACTGTCAATACAATAAAATTTGAGCACCATGTTATATGAAGCTTCAAGTTAAAAGTAATTTTATGCTAGTATTTATAATTTCTTGACAATTAAAAGTCTAATATCAGTAATATTATCTAATATTCTAACATGGAGAGAGGCATTATTGTGGAGAGTGATTTTTTTCAAGTTATTGACTTTCTAAAGTTTAGCACTTTTGTTTCTGAAATCTAATATGTTTTTTTATGTTTTAGATAAGATTGTTAGCTGTAAAGTCCCTGTTTAGTTTATATTTATGGAGTCATGTTCGAGGGGAAGGTACTAGGATCACTCATTTTTTAAATTGCTAATTTCCCTTTGATTTTATTTTATACTCGGGTTTGGGTGGAATGATGGATGAGTGTCTAGAAGTGGTGGTGACGTTGTATCAGATGATTCTTGTGTGTCTAGCTCAATAAAGTCACACCCTCCGAGTTCTAACTAGAAAAAGGCATATTTTTTTTAATGACAGACAATTTGGCCTCTAGTATTGTGAGCAATATTCAAATCACTAAAGTAGGGTGATTAATCAAAGAACATGGTTTCATTAAATGCGGCATGTAGATATTATGGCTGATTATTCAATTAGGTTCATCAGTTATTAGGAAGAATGATATATTTTCACTCATCACGGCCTTAGGTGGATTATTCTAACTTTATTTTATTGTCTGGCTGTATAACAGTGGTGATCCGACAATGTATGAAAGGTATTGGCAACAAGCGGGAGACAAAACATCACTTTTGATCTCAGGATGGCATTCTATGAGTTATTTTTCTGATGTCAAGAACCTTTGTTGGTTTCTTGAACCACAATTCGCAAAGGAGGTTATACGATTGCATGATATTGTAGGAAATGCTGTCACAATGGACCGGCACATTGTGGTTGGCACTGGCTCAACACAGCTGTTCCAGGCTGCATTGTATGCTCTCTCATCACCTGGAGGGACAAAGCCTATAAGTGTGGTTTCTTCTACACCATACTACTCTGTGAGTTAACCACGACATGTTCTTTTCTTCTCTTAGAATCATGAGTTGTGATTTGGCTGCTGTTTATTCTTAATATCTTCTAATGACCATAAACTCCGCTTAATTCAGCTCCACCTTTTCCACTCCGCATCAACATATTTATCATAAGACAAAATTCAGAGCTTGCAACCATGAATTGAATTGATTAAAACCCCTTCAATTTTGAATTATTTGTTGAACTAGGAGCATGCTTGTCAGTACTTGGCCAACGAGTGGGAATTTAGGTAGCACTCTTTTCACCTGATTTATGAGTTGGGATAGATGTTAGCTGCCTTCTATGGAGAAGAATAAGAAAATTTCAATGTAGCCACAATTGTTAAGGTGACAAGGTTTGAGTTATAATATAGCTTTCTCTAGGCCTTCAAAATGAGAATTCTAATAATATCTGAATTAAGATTTTGCGAAATCTAGTATATATATATATATATATAGAGGATTGTCATGTCACAATTATTAGCAGCAGAGTTTAGGAAAAATAGATACAAGTTGTGTATGACTTTAAAATTTTTATCTAACCATTCCATCCACAGAGAAATTGAAATATGCTTTAAAATTAAGATGCCATGCAAGTATTTGTTTAGTCAATCTTTTGCCTCACGCATTGCACGAGTTTAAAGCTAGTATTAAATACGTTTGACACTAAGTTAGTGACCAACAATCTTTCAATGATGTTTCTGCTTCTAGATCAAAAAAGTCAAATAGGGGTGGAGGAAATGGAAGACTGGAAGTCAACTTTTGTTTTAATGAAACATTATCATGATGTTAAGAATCTTAATAAAGTTAAATTTTCTTGTCTACTTTACTAATAATGAAATTATGCATAAGACAAAATTGATAAGTAGATGTCTCTTTCTTTTCCGTTCTTTTCATTTTTCATTATGTGTGTTTCTTAGGATTAACATTTACATTACATAATCATGAGCCCTATATTCTGGAATTCCTTTCTAGCTTCTTGTTTCCTCTGTATGTGGTCATGAATGTCTCCACTTGAACTACATGAGAACTTTGGACTTGATAAAGTTGCATTACTTGTATTTAAACTTCTAGGCTTTAGTGGATGATAGCAAAGTTTGATTTTGACAAGCAAAAAATAATTCTTTGGTTGCTATTGTTGTGTATTTCCACCCCAATTCTTCGGTTTATAATATCCTACTCGTTTCAGACGTGCGTCTAACACCCCATTGGACATGGATACTTGGTTCTTGGATCCTTTAATTGCAGGGTAAATCCCAGATAAATGGACCTATATTTGACACTTAAAAAGAATAATGTTTGAAGTTTAATGATCATAGACAAGCAATAAAGCTGAGTATTACCAAAGATAATCTTCTAGTGGAGTCTTGACAAGATTAGATAGCGAGTTCAAGTTACTGTGAATAAGGAAATTTTTGTGTATCAGATGCTGATATTCTGATAATCTCTTTAACTTTCAGTTTTACCGCCAAGTGGTCGAGTATCTGAAATCTGGGCTCTACACATGGGCTGGTGATGCAGCCATTTTCGATAAAGATGAGCCTTACATTGAGCTGATCACTTCTCCTAACAATCCTGATGGGTTTATTAGACAACCTATTGTCAATCGAAGTGGAGGGATGTTGATTCATGACTTTGCTTATTACTGGCCACAGTACACTCCTATCACTTCACCAGCTGATCACGAGATTATGTTGTTCACCGTCTCTAAAACCACTGGACACGCTGGAATGCGTATTGGGTAAGCAGCTGTCTTAACTCTTAGATTCCACCTAAACATTGATTTTGCATACATCATTTTAGTGACAAATGCTTTTGCAATGGGTTAGATTTTAAAATAGTCTCACTGTTAATCATTGGTAAATGAAACTTTTGCAAGGCATAAATCTAATTTTGAGGTACAACACTCACAAAAAATTTGTTCTCCCTTTAATTTATACTCCAATTTTCTCATGCTCTTTACTCCTTACTTGATATGACCAATTACCCTGATATCTGAGATGTATCACTTCTTGTCTACTAGCTATAATATAACATACATATAAGATGATTATCTTTGAGTTTTCCTTGGAAAAAATAGATGTTATCAATTTTCTTATAAAGTGCAAATGCTATGCTGCAGCTGGGCTATTGTCAAGGATAAAGAAGTAGCTAAAAGAATGACGAAGTTCATAGAGTTAAACAGCATAGGAGTTTCCAAGGATTCACAGCTTCGAGCAGCAAAAATTTTGCAGGCTGTCTCTGATAGCTGTGAGCCTGCTAGTGATAGCCGGAACTTTTTTGAGAACAGCTATCATCATGTAGCACATAGATGGCAGCAGTTGAGAAAGGCAGTGGAAGAGAGCAGGCTTTTCAGTACTCCTGAGTTTCCTACTGGTTTCTGCAATTACACTGGTCGATTGTTTAGTACTCAACCTGGTAAATTCATCCTCTGTGTTAAAATTTCTGACCCTTGCTGCTAAAAACTCATGGCACTTTCTGATCATCATTTTATGGTTTTTCAGCCTTTGCATGGTTGAAGTGCAAAGATGAGATTGAAAATTGTGAAGACTTTCTCCGAAGCCACAAGATTTTGACAAGAAGTGGAAAACATTTCGGCATGAGCCTCAAATATGTGAGGATAAGCATGTTAGACCGAGACTCAAATTTTGATCTATTTATTAAGAGGTTGTCAGAAATGCGCTTATGAATCTGAGGAATGATTTCCAGGGAGAGGAAGAGAAGAATCTCCAGACTTTGTATATTAGCAAAAATTGACCTTCAAGAACACTTTCTAACATGTATCTTTGTTTTAGGGCTGTTAAGCCTTGAAACTCATATAGCTTCTAGTAAAGTTATAATATTCCTAGAGAGATTTATTTAGGTACATGGGATAAGAGAAAATGTAGGTTGTAGGAGTGTACTGGATTGGATTGTGAGTTTATACTTTTTGAACTGCAGTAAACAGAAATCTGCAGGATGAATATACACAAATAATTGCATGTCATAGATAAGGCGGCATATATTCCATTACACAAGCACATTCCTCGCGCAGTAGAGGCAGTAAAGCATTTACATAAGAAGTTTGCTGTCACTCTTGCTTGGATTTGTACTCACAAAAATCTTTTACATGTTTAGCAGGCCAATACAGTATAAAAATGAGCATATTGTACAATAAAATCGTGTCAGTCATAAATAATGCAACACCAAAAAAAAAAAAAAAAAAAAAAAGAAATTTTTGGAGCCATAAGGACAATGATATGGGGGATGATCTGATACAACTGTTTGGACTTTTCAGCGTTTCTACTTGCAGGCTGTATAGTTGTCTGCCCTCTGCTAAAACTGTAGTCTATTGGGTTCGTAGTTGGGTGTTTTTAATTTGCGGTTAATAAGTTTAAGAACATGCATAAAAAAAACAGGACTGCAAGAAAGTTTACAGGTAGAGCAAGTGTCAATAATCAATTTTCTTTCACAGATATGCTCAAGTATACGCTAGAGTTCTGATGTTTGGAAGTATGATTATTAACCTCGCGAAAACAAATCCAAGTTACTGTGTTTCATTTGCGTATGGTAACAAAATATGTTCATTCATGACAGCAAATTTGTGTGTCAATTAAGATAAAATTGTTTCCTATAGATAATATTTCACCGATCAAAACTTGTTCACCGCCTATTATGCCTTTTTTCAAATCTGGCTAATCACCGATTTGACTGCTGGTGGCTGCAACATCTGCTATAATTGTTAAGTGCACCAGGTTGATATGCAACCTTGCAACAATTGGCCATCCTTCAAACAACAGAAATTGAAACTGTGAGGGTTGCAGACAAAAGACCAAGCTCAGCAAAATTGTTTCTTATATACTAAGGAAGACAATGCTTACTTCTGCTGTTAATGGATAGCCTAGCTTCTATTCACATGCTGGAAATAGCTTTCAGAACAAACGTATCTCATATTCGCCTGCTGCTGTTATGTATCTTACCCATGGCAGACTCTGGTATCCACTTTTTTCGATAACCTTTAGATACCTCACCTGGAAAAACCAGCAATCACACATTCATATAACTATATAAGTAAGCTCTACTGAGCTGATGGCACCAAGATGTAGTTCGTCTGGTAATAGAAAAGTGAAGATAGAACAAAGAACCTGGATTCCTGAGATGGTAAAATAAGGTATCTCAAACTTGACACGTACGGGTGCTTTTCTCTCAGGAAGTCCATCATCAGAACTTATACTAGGAAGTGTGAATTCTGCCCTCAAGAGATACTCCTAAGAAAGTTTGAGTATAATACATAAGTCTTAATGGCAATCCCAAAATTGCTGGTGCATTCAGTAGAGAAAAAGTCTTACCTTATTTCCAGGAAAAGATCTGATTTTCCATTGAATTGCATCATTCTCAGGTTTATATGTTGCAGTTCCCATTGAAGTCCGGATTTTTGGATTTGTAGCATCAGGTGGAATAGGCAGATCAATCTCAACATTGTTTGCGTAACTAATGACAGGTAAATTCAACAAGAAGACCAATAATTAGATATAACCTTAACATGCTTCTGTCTTCTTTCTAGCAGTATATAAGAAATGAATTGTCCTAAATTCTAACATGCAAATCAAATGTTTCATAAATAGAATATAAATACTTGCCAAGAAAATTATGAAATTATCATTACTCTCAGGTAAATTAATGTTGCAAGAGGAAAATTAACAATTTGTGATAAACAGCTGATAGATAGAGTATATGTCCTTCGCCCTTACACTACATGTTTACATCAGTATAAACAGACACTTCAAAGATGTACCTTCGGTCCTTGAACTGACTCTTCGCTTTGATCATGATCTCAACACGACTTTTTGAATATCTTTCCACTTGAGCTTCAATCCAAATAAGTGGTTTCACCTAATAGCCAACAAATGCTTTTTCTTAGAATCTATACTTTCTATCTATCAGACAGAACAGAAACCACAAAAAGGAGATTTTTAAAGTTCCAAAAAATTTAAATTCAGCATCTCATGCAAGAGAACTTAAGAGTGAGCAATTATGGAATTGAGTCATATACTCCCATACACAGAAAGCAAGAGGAAAAAAAAAAAAAAAAACCTGAGTGCTCAGTCGGTATGTCATCAAGTCGAAGGCCCCATCAGGAGGTATGAAGGATATTGTTCTGTCATTCTCAAATCGTGCCAAACGCACACACCTGAAGAGGAATGTAGCTGTCAGAAACTCATAATTTGGAAAATTCAAGGATGCATGGTTACAAGATGAGGTACAATTGATAAGGGTGAAATGTAAAAGCTATGAGCACATACTGATGAAATTTTATGTCCTCCATATCAATTGCCTTTCCCTTTGTCGTTTGACCTTGAGCCTCCAACAGAAGTCTATCGTTTAGGCCAAGTTTACATTCAGGCATCCCACTGCATCAAGTTCAAGAATCAATCTATTAGTCAAAAGGGAAGAATATTTAAGCAACACAAATCTTTGAAATTAAACCACATTAAGCAACATTTCAACATAAGTGCCAAAAGAACATTTTTACCAATTATATATATGCTCTAAAGTCGACAGTATATTATGAGAAAAGAGAGGCCAAATAAAAACAGCAGAGAAGATTTTTCTTCACCTCAAGTATGCTCTCATCTTCAATGCCCCAATAACTTCTGAACGGATTAGCTGACCATTTCTATTAACTAGTATGTTTACACTTTCTACCACATCCAAGAAAACCTGAATCACGAAAAATAGAGGCTATGAGTAAAGCATCATACAGTCATACTTCACAAACTCATTAGTAGCCTCTATATCTAAGAAGCAGTATAAGAAAAAGATATAGTACCTCATTTCTCTTGTATTTAATCCCTTCACTGCGCCAAGAAACTGCATTTGTCACAGCCATTGGTGGCCGCTGCACAACTTCCATCTTATAAGCATTCGTTTTGATAAACTCACTGAGGATTAAGGCTTCAGTGTACTGAGGGTAACCGAAGTCCATCATTTCATCAAGAAGCTCATACTGAAGGGAAAAGGATTGGAAAGGATAACATCATAAATGCTAGCTATTCAATCAAAGTTTTTCTCTATGGATTAAGATGAGTAACACGTAAAGTCCTGTTTTTTTTTTTTAAAGTTTGCTGTCAGTACCTACCACAACAACAAAGTTGTCCCTCAGCGATTCCTCTTCAAATTCTTCGAAATAATGATTGAATACCTGCATACAGAACAGGCAGCCTAAACAGATATCCTCAACTCCTCAAGCCATGATCATAATAGAATTTACATACACCGCCTATTATCATATATCACAGCCTCAATGGAGAGCTTAAAATGGAATACACCAACTTCAGTATTAACCCTGAATTACAGTAAGAATCATTTGCAATTCCACTAGTAAATTGCAGTCCCACTACTATATATGTTAGCAAAGTGTTAAATTACAAAATACACAGTTTGCTTTCAAGCTCTGAAGGCTTCAAAACACGAATAAAGTACCAGGGACTCATCAGTTAGTTAAAATTTACCTGAACTACGCGATGGAGGAAAAGAAGAAGACTAGCAGCATTGCAATTCTGACGAGAGGCTGCCATCAGATAAAGATTTTTGTGCTGCACAAACATGTATGTTACCCCTTTCTCATGTACCACTGGCCCTTGAGAGATCACATCATCCTTTACTCATATATCAAACAAATTTGTTAGTTTTGTTCCTTGTTCATTCTTTTACATAATTTATCATGATCATACTTATAAATTGTGTTAGACTTGTAATAAACTTTACCATGACAAAATCAAAATATTTCAAAGTACTTTCAAAGTAACAACTGTTTTTTTTTTTTTTTTTAAAATATCAATTTATATCACAAAATCACAAACCAAAAACTATTCTCATAATTTAATGCACTATTCCTTTTAGAAAATGTTGTTATGTTACGAACACCTAGTAATAAACTCACACACTGTCACACGTACCAATGCCATATTTCACAATGATGTAAAAGAAGGGATTGGTTATTTTGGCGGTCTTAGACCACGCAATAATTTGAACGATCAACGTGTTATGAAATCATAAATCTAAATAACAAGAAAAGAAAACCTGTTTTTGGACAAGGGTGGTGAAGAAGCGTTCGGCCTCAAGAGAAGTAACATCACCACGAAAATCGCGCCATATTAGAACTCGTCCCTTCACATCTAACAAGAACAATGCTGATGCCGCGCCTGCCATTTTCGCTTATGTTATATTTTTCTCCTACAATGTGATGTATAAAATGGATGAATGATCGATCGATTTAATATGATCACAAAATTTGAACCACTAATAATAATGTGATCATAATCTTCATCAAATCATACAATGTTTTCTTTTTTTAAGTGTTACTTGATTTGATGATGATTGGATTATTTGGACAACATTTGTAAGAATTTTAATTTTAATTGAGAAATTTACAAAAGTCAAGATAGATGGAGAGGGTGTGTGTTTGTTTATGCTGTGCTCTCCCACTTTCGTAGTTTCTTCTAACGGAAACGTGCATTATTTATGTGGCACGTTATTGAAAATTTTACCCAAGTCATCATTAAATAACTTTTTTTTTTTCCAAACTTTTTTTTTCAACGGAATTCATTTAAGATATACAGTATTAAAAAGAGAATCCAAATGTTAAAATGGTTGGATGATATCTTTTCATTTATATTATTGGTTGTATTTCTTATTTTATTATAGATAGGTCGAATAATCGATACAAATTTTTATATTTGGCTGAGGGGCTACTTTGTTAGCATTTTTATATTTGGCTGGGGGGCTACTTTGTTAGCATTATAAGTGTTACTTATTGATATTACAAGGATTACTTCATCAGTATTATAGGAGAATCTCGATCAGTGCTATTGGGATTACTTTGGTCATATGGTGTAGCTACAAAAAACGTGTTCTCATTATATGATATAAATGTTTTAAATTTTCTCTTAAATTTAATAAATTCGTATAAAATAAGTTTAGTGATAGATAAAATTTTCATAAGATTAATTTTGGAATAATAATTTCCTGACTATGAGTCCAACAAGATAAAATAAGTGAAAAACACATTACTTTGACCATCTAAGAGCACAATCACAAAGCACCATTTCTCTTAACAATTGCCTCTTCACATAAGAAGCCACTTAAAACTTGATATCAAAATTCTAAATTGCACAAATTATGGCATTATTAGATGCAAAACATCCCACAAAACAAAAACATAAAAACACTAAAAAAAAAACATATTGACCATTTTACCCTCACTGACTCAAAAGGCCTACAAGGCCTAATAGGCCCATATTACAACTTTCTTTCATTCCCCGCGGACTCTATCTTTAATACCTTGGCCCATTTCCTTAACTCTATGACCCATATCACCAGCCTTGTCATGAGCCCACCTTGAAACATGATCCATATCCATACCCGCCGCATGACCCATTTCGTACCCCCTAAAATAATTAATAATCCACGAAAAAGCTGAAAGGCCGGTGATCCCAAAACCTCCGGCAACCAAAAAGCCCAAAACAACAAGCCCAATAGTCAAAACAGCCGGTACAATAACCGGGCTAAAGAGAACAAACAACGGTGTCGTAAGCGCGAGCCCAATAAGAGAACCAACAAAAGCCAGCCCAGAAAGGCCCAAAAGAAAGCCTCCTAATGGTAAAATAGTAGCAAATGCAACAACATTTGATGATGAAGGGGCTTTTTCATGTAGAAAATGTTTGAAACTTTGAACTGCTTCTTGACCTCTTTGTTGAAGATCTTGACCTTGACCTTGACTACCTCTTAGATAAATATCTTGGCGATAAGATTGATCTGCCATTTTTTTTTTTAAAGAATGTTTAGTTTTTTTTGGATGAGAGAGAAAATAATGAGAGATAAGTGAGGGTTTATAATAGGAGGTGGTGGTGTGACGTGTGGAAGAAGGTGGACACGTGGTGAGATGAGAGAGTGTGAGAGTTTGCATGCATGAAAAAGGATAGTGAGTGTTTATCTTGTTGGGTAACGGTGTTTTTATATATTGTGAAATTGTATTAAAGTTTTAGTGTAATGTTAAAGTTAAACATATCATAATATCATATGGTATTTGGCAGAGAATTGATAATTAATAGGTTTATGCCTAAATTTATATAGGTAACATATGTTTTTTAGGAGTATTTTGTATTCCTGAGAAAAGTGGAAATTCATTAACGAATGCCATATACCACCAAAAAAAAAAAAACAATTTTGACATGTTTGTAGAGTAAGATCCTGTTCTTTAGAGCTGCTCATTTCTACTTAGCTCTCCCTGTTTTGCTCTGCTCTGCTAAAATTTACTCTATTATGGTCCATAATGTGTGGAAGTCCAGTCTGCTCTGCTCTGTCCAAAAACTCAAAAGAACAAGACCTAAGATTACTTTGTAGCTTGTGAATTTTTGTTTTGTTGAACTCCCTACTTGGCTACTTGTGTTTGTTACAAGGTTCAATTTTTATTGTGAGAGAGACAACCCAGAAATGTTTACATTGTGGGCCTGTTTAATATATTGGGCCGGCCTTGTCTACAATTTGACAAACCATAAATGATTTAAATTGTGGGCCTGTAAATGACGAACTAGCCCAACTTTGTGTAGGCTCAAACAATGTAAATTTTGGACCGACTTATTCAGAATAGACTTGAAACAAGGGTGCAGTACATAATCATAAGTAAATGAGTTAAGTGTTTGTTCATGGTCTTGCTTGTTACACTATATCCAAACTACTATTCCAAGTTTCCAACTAATTGTTGAAATAATCTATATAATTGAACAACAAATTTTGGTTGAACTATTATGTAAATGTGTTATACTTGTCTTTACATTGCTAATATTCATAATCTTATCATGTTTCTCGTAATTAAGAATTTACCATGATTTTATAAGGAGTTCTTTTTTTTTAAAAAAAAAAAATCATACTCTAAGTAAGTGGAATCATGGTAAAAAAATTTGTCATAATAATCGTATACTTGATAATTAGGTATAACATGAGTTCGTTTGATAATAGCTGTTACACTCGGAGAATATACATATTTTATAGCAATGAATGGAGAATCCAAGGAATAAGGTGAGGAATTGAACAAGTAAAGGCACAAAAAATACATTGGAATCAAAATTAAATGAAATGAAAGAAGGGACATTAGAAATTAAGGTCTTAGGAATATAGCGATATTCGAATATGGTGTCTGAAAGGGAGCAACAACAAATTATGAGTGGATGGAAATATATTGTTGTGTTGATAATATTCCAGCTAGAGTTGATTCAAAGGTTTTCTACTTTAATTTTCAATTTTTATTATTTTTTTATTTTATTTTATTTTATTTTTTTGAAGGAATTTTAATTTGGGTGAATAAGCTGAACTTTCTGCGGGGTTTTCTGGATTATGAGGTAAAGAGAGTCAAAGGGGTATAAAGTTGCAATAGAAGCATATAATAAAAACATTATATTAATATTCTATGAATATGAAATGTAAAGAGGATATCGTAATATTCTCCATATCTGTGAATATCTCCAAGGCGGCGACAACTCTTTTATAACTTACCTGCTAGACGTGGGTAGTTGGTCGGTTGTTTTTCAATACTATTTCCTACAATTTTAAGCATTATAGTTTTACCCTACTGATAATAGTGTCACAATGGTAATTCAACCTATTACGAGAGGAATCGTTGATTCACACAATTGGTCATCGCGCTTCGTTGAAAAGCCAGTGGCGTGAAGCTACCGTGTGCCGCAGGATTATGACTGAACGCCTCTAAGTTAGAATTCGGGCTAGAAGCTACGCATGCGCACGTCGCCCGATTGTTGTCCTACAGTAGGGGTTTCGGCCCCTAAGGGCACGTGTCGTAGGCTAAACTCGCGCGGTGGATGCGGCGTGAGAGCCGCCTTGAACTACAATTCTTACCGAGCGGCGGGTTGAATCTTTTGCAGACGACTTAAATACACGACGGAGTATTGTAAGTGGTAGAGTGGCCTTGCTGCCACGATCCACTGAGATTCAGCTCTATGTCGCTTCGATTCATGCCTCCCCCTACCCTATTCCCTAAAAACACCTATATTTTGGAAAACGAGGTTAGCGATGCTTCTTATATGCTAAAAAATGCTAAGTAGTGGATTGAGACAAGTCACAACGCCAAAGTGTTGGGTGTGGGATGGTGCAAGGGGCGTGTGGCATGTGCACAAGACATGTGCACCCAAGGACAAAGCATACAAATAACTAGTTTTGTCGTTTGAGGGCATGCCGTCGTTGCCATAAGACATGATGATTAAGGATGAATGCAATGACTCTGGGAATTATCCATGACTCCAAAGGCCCTTTTGGGAACCCATTGAAGTACTTGGATGCATTATCTTGCCGGGTGAAAAAATGATGCACGTAAGCCAAATTTGAAGGATATAATATATATACGAAATCGAAGCAATTTAGGAGGTATCGAGACTCAGTGTCAAAAATTCACGGAATTGTACGGGATACATTTCGGGGTCATATGATGTTGTTTGGACCCATATAAGACCCTAAGTCGGCTACACAAAGGCCCTGTGAAAGCTTATAACCAATACAAGAGACGTGTACGGAAACTGGCAAATTGGATGCTTAAAGAAAAATTGGATGGTTCCACCCACCCAATTGGACTCCCGGAGGGTATTAAGGTTTATAGGTAGCTTCTCGACAATTTTTGTTTACGGGTAAAAAAAAAAGTCGAAAATTGACAAAATTAAAGGCTATAATACACGCTTTTTGGCTAATTTTGGAGGTTTCGGGACCCGGTGTCGAAAAGTCTTGAGATACCAGGGGATACATCTTAGAGTCATATAATATTGTTTGGACCCATATAAGACCCTAAGTTGGCTACATAAAGGCCCTGTGAAAGCTTATAACCAATACAAGAGGCGTGTACGGAAACTGGCAAATTGGATACTTAAAGGCAAATTGGATGGTTCCACCCACCCAATTGGACTCCCGGAGGGTATTAAGGTCTATAGGTAGTTTCTCGGCAATTTTTGTTTCCGAGTAAAAAAAAGTCGAAAATTGACAAAATTAAAGGCTATAATACACGTTTTTTGGCCAATTTTGGAGGTTTCGGGACCCAATGTCGAAAAGTCTTGAGATATCAGGGGATATATCCTAGAGTCATATAATGTTGTTTGGACCCGTATAAGACCCTAAGTTGGCTACATAAAGGCCCCGTGAAAGCTTATAACCAATACAAGAGGCGTGTACGGAAACTGGCAAATTGGATGCTTAAAGGAAAATTGGATGGTTCCACCCACCCAATTGGAATCCCGAAGGGTATTAGGGTATATAGGTAGCTTCTCGACAATTTTTGTTTTCGGGTAAAAAAAATCGAAAATTGACAAAATTAAAGGCTATATATATAATACACGCTTTTTGGCCAATTTCGGAGGTTTCGGGACCTGGTGTACAAAAGTCTTGAGATATCAGGGGATACATTCTATAGTCATATAATGTTTTTTGGACCCATATAAGACCCTAAGTTGGCTATATAAAGGCCCCGTGAAAGCTCATAGCCAATACAAGAGATGTGTACGAAAACTGACAAATTGGATGCTTAAAGGCAAATTGGATGGTTCCACCCACCCAATTGGACTCCCGAAGGGTAATAGGATCTATAGGTAGATTCTCGGTAATTTTTGTTTCCGGGGAAAAAAAAAAGTAAAAAATTGACAAAATTAAAGGCTATAATACACGATTTTTGGCCAATTTTGGAGGTTTTGGGACCCGGTGTCAAAAAGTCTCGAGATGCCAGGGGATACATCCTAGGGTCATATAATGTCGTTTGGAACCATGTATGATCAGTATATTTTTCCATAAATGTCTGTGGTAGCCTCGAGTTTATGAAATGGGTGCAAATTGTAAACAGGTAAATTGACAGTTTGAAGGCATATTGGATGGTTTTACTCATCCAAATGGACTCCCGGGGTGTATTGGGGTCCATAGGAAGCATCTCGTCAATTTTTGTTTCCTGGCTGAAAATGTGAAAAATTGTCCAAAATTGAAGGCTATAATACACGAATTCGGGTCAGTTTTTGACAAGTTTTCAAAAAATGAACTGAATGTGTGGGGTGACTCATGTGGTCATATAAGGTGGTTTGAAACCATAACACACCTATAAAGATGTCTATAAAGTACCAAATGAGTTATGTTTCTATTTTGAAATGTAAATGAACTATATAAGGATGTTACTCCGTACACATTATACTCTCTTTGTTTCAAAATAATTGATTCATACAAACTTCGCTTACATATTAATATCTCGACCTTATATTTATATAATTAAATATTGATAATTTTTTTAAAAATTTCATATTTATATAATTAAATATTAATGATTTTATTTTTTTAAAAAAGTTTTATTACAAACGCTTGAGATTTGAATTTGTAACGTATTGTATATATACTTTCAATATTAGGGGCCTGGTCTCATACGATTATTTTCAGTTCAGTTTAGTTTAGTTCAGGTCAGCTCTAATAAGTTCAGTTCGGTTCGGTTCAGTTCGGTTCAGCTCATTTCAGTCAATGAGAACAGGCCCCGGTCATGACTTTATTGGATGAAATCTTAGATCATGCATATGGTATAACTCTCGCAACCTTCTTTATTTAGTACTTCATCCGTTTTTAATACTTTTCACGGTATTTAAGAAAAATAGGTTTCATATGATTTAAAACAATTAAAATGGAGGAGAGAGATAGTTAAAAGTATAATTTAGTGGGTCATGAGATTATAATAAGGACGATAGTACAACTTTATTTTGATATAAAATACTTTCCAATTATAGTAGTCTGTTGCAACTATTGTGACATTTCCATTTTAGGGAAGTGTTGCAACTATAAAAAAACGGAGGAAGTATGAATCTTGTCCATGAACAAAATAGTTTTTATTTTCTTAAAGAAAATCTTACTCTACACATTGTAAAATTTAAAGGCAACATACAAGTATGGTTTAATATTTGCCCTACTTTTCTTTAGCTTGTTCCTTTAAGTTAGTTCAAACTATAGTGAGTCGTGTATATATATATATATATATATATATATATATATATATTAAAATAGTCCTACTAAACTTGGTATTTTAGTCTCACTCTCACTAATTTTTTTTTAAAAATAGTCCTACTAAACTTGCATCTTTCATATTTATGTAATAAAATGATTTATTAATAGGTAACTGATTGGACTGCTAATGTAGTTACATCTTGTTGACTAATATAAAATGTTGTCTTATTATAATTTTTATTTGATTATTAAGAAGTGCACATTAGGAATAACCCTTAATAATTAGAAAGGTGGTAATCGATCTCATTTGAATTTTTCATTGTATTACCTAATAAAAAAATTAATTAAAAGATGGTTTTGTTTTTAAAGGAACTAAAGTCGTTGCCTTTAATTATTAGTGGGACAAATTTAAATCTATCACTAAACTAATAAAAAACTTATCAATTTGACCATATACTTATTACATATAAGTCATATAACTTTGAAAAGTTATGATCTTCTTCGTATTAGATAGTGTAAATCAATTGTTTCATGCAAATTAAATAAGGATTTCTTATGCCTTTACTATATGCCGGTGACTTTAATTATTAGAATATAAGTTGAGTATAATGAGATAAAATATATAATGAATTGAAATACATACTAATCATCATTTTTTCATCATTGGCAATCTGCCAAAAGAAGATCAGTGCATAATTGGTTACTTATCAGCCAATAATTCTAATATAATCACTTAATAAATTTGATAGTTGTATAGTTTGTTAGACACATAAACCGTCCTTTTCATATCTTGGCGTGCTTAAAGCTCTATTATTGGATAGGTGAGGTCCAAATCCTAAATAAATTATAATGTTTTGCATATATAATATGATATTCTATGTCATATATATATCCTCCTCAAAATTTATAATATTTTCATAGATTTAGTTCTTCTAATCTAGATTGAATATCATTATTTGTCATATATTTTGTGTATATGATGCATGAAATTAAATACCTTTTTAGGTAAGCCGAAATAATTGATCAATGATTTAGCATTTGATCTTTTGATGTATTATATGAAGTTATGATTACATGCACTAAATTGTGATTTGTGAAGTTGGATATTACGAATCTAGGAATGATTTGTAGCCAAAAGTAGTTAAATTAGTGCACTTAACCCAAGCCTCAATTAATTGATATTTGCACTAGTTTAAAGTGTTGTTCAATGTACATATATATTATTAGTCAAATAACTTATTGAAGTGGTGATGTATAAAACATAGGGAGTTTTGGATTTATTTTGAAAGATAATGTCTTTAATAATTATGTAATTTTATGAATATCATGCTAGTACTTTTGGAGTTTTTGAGTTATCACTTGGAACGGCGGTCGTGGTGGGTGTATATATGTTGTACTTTGGATTTTTGTGGAACATAAGATTTCTTTTTATAAGTTTTAGTAGTATAACATAATGGATATATATACATAATTTATATAATAATAATGAGCCACAATGTCTCATGAAGTCATGCCCCAATTATTCCTCTTTGGTTCATACTATGATACTAACATGAGAGACAATCTTGTGATGATTTCATTGATCTTCTATGTATTTATACAAAGTACTACAGTATGCTAGAATTAGTAAGGTTAATTAATTAGGTATTCAAATAAACACTCATTCAATATTTCATTTGGTTTTCCTTCATGCTTGCGATGCATTATTTTAATTGTTATTATCTTTAATTTTCAATATGCAAATAAAATTATTATTATTATAATAATAAAATAGTATTAAATCGAGATGAATAATAATTATAACAAGACGTGTGCTAGCTACATACATGCATGACTATATTTTTGTTTATCTATAAATCACTAAAGCTTGTTGTAATTAAAAAAGCAAAGAAAATATTAGATAATTCATATTCTATCACAATCAAAGCAGGAAGTTGTCACAGACTACTACTTGAAACTGTCCCAAAAATCATCAAAATAATTCGCAAATACCTTATACAAAACATCTTGGCAATTTTATAGTGGAATGATAACATGGACTATCATGATGTAGTGAAATACTATGAATAATTTAAAGAGACTCAATTTCAATTCACATCCACTACGTTTAGCATTTTCCTTAATTTATTAAGGAAATTCTATTGATTAGAGTTTTAGCTCCTCAAACTTAGCAATTATCAGTGTAAAAAGTTGACTCATAAACTACACAAATAAGTCATCTCTTAAACAAACTAGTTACGTACATACTTAGCTCAATCACAAAAAATCCATATCATGATTTCAAATAGTGGCTGGAACATCTCATGTTTAATACGAGTAACTTTTCAGATTATAATTAACTTTTTTTCAACTACATTATATTGCATGTCAATAAAGCCAAATTGATTGTTCAAAAATTCCAACCTCAAAAATCCAAAACACTAACAACATATACACACACATAGTTGGTGGGGGTTAACTATCTGTCTTTTCTATCTTCTGATCTGCAATTTAAAAGTTTTATCAACTCAATTCTCTTTACTTCTTTTTTACGTCTTCGATCTTCTACTGAAAATAAAGACATTGGTTGATTTTTTTTATTTAGGAAAAAATAATAATCACATTTCAGAGTAGAGCCATACCTTAGTTCATTATTTGTGGACCTCCGTTACATCATATATATAATGACACAATATATGTAAGTTATGTAACAAGCATCAACGTGTCAATATAAGAACCGATTCATTCATTGTATACATAGTTGTGAAGGTCAATTAATTTAGATAGTAATCCGTAATAGTTTAAGGTGGTGTAAGTCTTTGATGTACTGTAATATTTACGATATATTTCCATTGCACATTATGTTACATTCACTGTTAAAATCAACTGTATATGTGTAATTAGTGACCTAAAACCTACTATGTAACATGGTGGACATGTTACATTCACTTTTAAAATCAACTGTATATGTGTAATTAGTGACCTTAAACCTACTCTGTAACATGTATGATGGAAACAATACAATCACACACCCAGATAATATTACCTTTTTTATTGTTATATTAAAACCTACATGTATGGTTGGTATGAAAGCTGTGAAGAACAATACACAATTGACATCCATAATAAATTTAACAAAAAAAATGCATGATATATTTTTAACACAAAATTAGTAGAATGGGAACATATAATTCCAATCAAAGAGAAGATACAAAACTTTAGATCACGATCAAGAGAAGCAATAAAGTAGAAAAAGTTAGCATTCTTAAAAAGCTAACCTATACAATGGAGATCTTCTTAATGTAGGGGCTAGGATTTTTGAATAAATAGCCACTAATCTTAGTTAGTTTTTGTTCCAATTAGAAGTTGATCGATATACCTAATAGAAAGTTTTATTTGGACTCTAGCTTTTTCATGATTATTCAACTTTGTCAAACCTCTAACAAGATTCAATCTTTAATTAATATGAATGATAACAACTTGGCCAAATTAGAAAATAACACCTGTTAAAAGACCGTATTTTGATTTTAACACCTTAACATTTCAAAGTTTTATTATAACACCTACTAAAAAATTAAAATTTTGGTTTCACCACCAGAAAACGGATTCCGTGACGGAAATTTTGCATGGGCCCCACAAATTAGCTTACCCTCCAAATTTCTTCCTATTCATTTCGACTATCACCCAAAATAGGAAAATGGTAGAAAAATTATGAAAAGTGGTCCACCTAAATTATGTATTAATGCTAACTGCCCAAAAAACTGTCTCAATAAATGATTAAATTTAACTCAAATTTAATACTCAAACAACAACAAACAACCCCTCAAAAAATAAACTTGTTCATCATCTCTCTCACTTTCTCTCTCCTCTGCTTGTTCAACGCTCTTTTACAGAGCTGTAGAAATTTGCTCTAAACCAGCTTTATATACTGTTATTTTTCTGGGTTTTTGTTTTCTATTAGCAAAATCGATCGAAAATTCTTCAAATTGCAGCAGATCATGCCATGGTAAAACAGTAAATTACCCATTTTGATTCGTGGATTTGGGTTCGCGTGGGTGAGCTAGGTGAGTCGAGAGTTTTGGTTTCGCGGTGTGATGAGTTTGTGTTCGTGGTGGTGGGTTCGTGGTTCTGGGTTCGTGGTGGTGGGTTCTGGATTTGAAGGGTGGGTGTTTCTAGGTGGCGTCGGTGGTGGTGCTAGGTCGTTCTGTTTAACTTTGGTGGTTTTGTGGGTTGGTGGGTGGTGAATCGTGGGTTAGGTGGGTGGTTCGTGGGTGGTGGGTCGTGGATTTAGGTTCGCGTGGGTGAGCTAGGTGAGTCGGGGGTTTTGGTTTCGTGGTGTGATGAGTTCGTGGTTCGTGGTGGTGGGTTCGTGGTGGTGGGTTCTGGATTTGAAGGGTGGGTGTTTCTAGGTGGCGTCGGTGGTGGTGTTGTCGCCGGCGAAGCAGGCAGGTCGCCGACGATCTGGGGATATTGATTACGATTGATTAATCACTGGATTGTGAAATTGATTTTCTAAAATCATAGAAAGCACAAATAAAAGTTAAAAACATCTTACCTCAGAATGTTCAATGGAGGAGAGAGGTCGAAAGTTGATTCAATGGAGGATTCAGAATGCGCTTCAATGGAGGAGAGAGAAATGGAGGGGGAGGGGGGGTGGGGGGAGAGAAGGGGGGTGCAGTCTGTGGAGTGACTCAGTGAAGCAATTTGGGAATGTGGGCGATAGTCGAAATGAATAGGAAGAAATTTGGAGGGTAAGCTAATTTGTGGGGCCCATGCAAAATTTCCGTCACGGAATCCGTTTTCTGGTGGTGAAACCAAAATTTTAATTTTTTAGTAGGTGTTATAATAAAACTTTGAAATGTTAAGGTGTTAAAATCAAAATACGGTCTTTTAACAGGTGTTATTTTCTAATTTGGCCTAACAACTTTTAATGTTGTCGTTATGCGTGTGTGATTGAAATGTTTCACAAAAAGTTTCAACATGAAACCTTAATGGGCTAACTGTTTGCTCTCTACTGTGTTTTTACACCTCAAATTTATCAAATTAACTGTATTATTATTATTATTGCTTACATACTGTTATTATTGCTTATTCACAATCCAACATAATAGTTTTATGTTTAAGTATGAAACAATACGGAGTAGTTCTCAATCCTCTGGCTACAACTTTATGCACTAATTATACTGCGTGTTTTAAAATCAAGCTAGTAATAATATGGGATGTCTAAAGGTTTTAAACCGGATTCGAATTTGACCTAAAATGTGGTTCTTGAGTTTTGACCAAAAGGTTGAAATCCAGAATAATTTACTTTAATCTAAACTTAAATTAAGTTCATCAATTTGGCTAATATTTTTTCAGCAACCATGTAACTAAAGATGGCACTTCGTTGGGCTAGGTCGAGCCAACACAACCTATCACAAAAAAGCACACATGTAGGTAGGTATAGTTCTCCCCCCCCCCCTCTTTTTTATTTTATTTTATTTTCAGAACCAATAAGATACAGAGCAACACGACCCAATATGACTAAGGTATACAATAACAGCAAAGCACAACACGACACAATGACACCTAAGTGATGTTTTTTTCAACTTCTGAGCAAAGTAGGTGTCAGTAGAGCAGAGCAGAGTAGAAGATAATGATACAACTCAAGAGAACAAGCTAGACTTTAGGTTGCTCTTTGAAAATTTCAGCACCACACATACACATAGTCACATACACATAGCAAGCTAAGTGTGCTTAGGCGTATGTTGGGGCTAACCAGTAGTAGCAAGACACGTGGGCCCGACACGAGACACAGCACACGACTATCTTTAATGTAAGGAGGCCAAAAGAAAGGGAGAGAGGCCGAGGAAGGGAGAGTCATACGACATAGAGACATATAAGAGTGTTTGATGGACGTGACATGCTCTCAACTTTTCAGGAGAAATAAAGAAACAAAGAAAGGGGGGACGGATTTTCCAATCTTTGAATAAATATCCCATTTAATCACTCACCAATTTCAATTTCAAGCCTCCAATTACATTTCTGGAAATTTTAAAGAGACATGCGAATGTGAATGTAACTCTTCAAATGTTACTCATTCATCATAATATTCATATTCTGAAGAAAAAATAAATAAATATTTAATAAAGTCTGCAACGTTAATGTATGTTTCACTGTTTCTTAAATAGTGCTTGTCACTATATTTATTATTTTTATTTATTTATTTGACTGTATGTATGTTGGTACTAATATATATTTAATTAATTAATTAATATGTAGTTTTATATTCTATGAATATGTATCATATAATTATCCCTTGTTATTGCTATAATTAAGCAAACATATGCATTGTCAAACAGTAGCTTAGAAAGGGAATAATCAACCAACTATGCTCTTTTTATGTTTTTGGTCAACAGTCAAAAACCCTAACCCTAATTATTCTATACTTTATCTTTTTCATAAGAATCATTCTCTGCTAATTATTCAATCAACAATCCATGATTTCGCAACTCTAATTAACTAGCTACTTAACTACTACTTTCACTAACTATATAGTATATATCAAGTGTCCACTAATATATGAAGAATATGTAGTGTAATTATATATACTTGTAAAGTTTCTAACAATAAACCAAAGTACATGTTAATTACTCCATATTTTTATCTATATAAATAGATAATTATAATAAAAATATACTTTGTACTTAATTGGGGTAAAAGGTAGTACATAGTAATCTTAAACACATGGATTTTATTAAACTACTAAGCCCTAGTGTAGGCGGTAACACTGTATGTACGTACGTATATATTCAACACTCCTGATTTTTGGTCCAGTATTTGTAGTTCAGGTAAGGGAGTCGGGGGAAAGGTTATAAGAGAATCTCCACCCGGCCTCAAAAGGTATGAAGTAAGAGCCTTATCAAGTGAGCTAATTAAATCTTGTTCGTTGTCTTAATTACCGGGTATGCTTCAACTACTTGGTAATGTATAATGTATATAGTAATTGCAGGTATTTATGTGTTAGCTTTGGTCAGAGTAGATAGTACAGTATGCATGAAGAATAGAATGTGTATAATAAAAATGTAAAGGTACTAAATGGCTGCAGTAGTACTGGGAACTGGTGTTTGTTGAATAAGTAGTCTGTAGATATAGGACTTAAGTAACAGTGAAAGAATTGGGACAAAGAGGCAAGAAATTATTGTATGGGACAAGTGGGAATGAATAACCCTTTATTTTCTTCCTTTTTGTGGATCCAAAAACATGATGAGAAAATCTCAACTGTTACCTAAACCACTGTTTAAGATTAAATTCATCAAGATGTGGGCCCTTTGTATATTTATTTGATTTCGGAAGTTTTTTTTTGTTTTTTTGTTTTTTTGTTTTTTTGTTTTTTTTTTTTAAAGATCAAGATCATATCTAAGGGATCACAATAATGCTTTTAAAGTTCATAGTTTATCTATTTCTTATTTCTAGGCCAAAAAGAGATTTGGGGAAATATTTTTAAATTCTTTCTCATATTGTTGGTAGGGTTTCAAATATTTATGTTAATTTGATCCATATATAAGTATATAATTTAATCTTTAAATTAAAAGAAACAATACATACTTTATAGTGAAACTTGGTCATATCATGTGCCATACGTAGTATGTGAAGTTATTTGAACCATTTCAAACACTAAGCTTGTTTTAACTATTTTTTTCCGAAAAATGTCCATTGCTTTTTACATTTTTAACAAAAATTGAACCAATATACGAAAAAAAAAAGAAAATTGTATATTTGTCAAATTGTAATTTGGAGTCAACTTTCATACTTAAGTGGTGAGGGTCAAATTAGTTGAAGTAATTATTGTTTTACTTCATACCCAAGATGACTTTTAATTAAAACAAGAATTAATAGAAATTTCATGCATAGTCCGTCCTATGTAGTCCAACTATTTGAGAAAACATAACTCTTATAGTTATAAAATGTATGTTATATTGGTGAAATTAAGCCTAAAAAATTGTTTTAGGATATTAAAGCATAAACTATCTATAGTACAATGCATATATAATATTGTTCAATTATATATGCAATGTATAGGATATATCAGCACAATTAAAATAGAACATATATAATATTGCTCAATTATTATCACAAACTTAATTAAAATTATACAATGTATTTTATACCTCTATTTCATTGCACACAATTTCTTTTACTTAGATAATTTTATACCCTTTTTTTGTTATATTATGTCATTAAAATTGGTGACATGTCAACAATTACTACTAAAAAAAATTATTTTTGTATTGAAAAGGTGAAGTAAAACCAAAAGATCAATTTTATTCAAATTTGAGCTCAAAATTTATAAAGGGCTCCTTAAAATTAAAATATTATCATTCCTTTTTTTTTTTTTTGAAAAAATCATTCTAATTTAAGGCAATTCAAATATTCTTTCATAAAGTTAAAAAAAAGCTTATATAAAAAGTAAAGAGATCAAATGAAATAAATTGAAGGTAATTATTTTGTAACTTCATTTTTTATTCATCTAAACTTAAATTAAACCAAGCACAAACAAAGACTTATTATACTCAAATCATATACTCCGTACTTTTTAACTTGAGACAGGACATCTTTTAAAAAATTGCTCCATGTATGATAAGAGTAAATTTTACCTTAAAAAAAAGAAGAAGAATTTAAAGCTATTTAATGAAAATCCATCATGGATTTTTTTTTTTTTTTTTCAAAAATACAGCATTCATATTTGAACAGGAAAGGAGCAGAATATGCATGAGTATGTTGAGGAATCCAGAGCCTAAATCATGAAGAGAAAGGAAATGTAAATGAAGAAAACAGTTGAATTTGAGTACTTTGATTGTGCACCACCACACTCAAAGAAAATGACATTACAACAATATATACTTCATGTATATTCCTGCTTCTTATGCCATATTCATTTATTTTTCTACAAGTTTATCTAACTTATAAATATGCATGTATATGTATGTACAAATATAGTCATATACCACTCTTTTAACTGCTGGTTAAAACCACATACTGTGGGTAAAAAACTAAGAACTTGACACTTTTTGCCAGAATATATGTCACACTTTTTAAACTTAAGTGGTGTTTGTTTGGTGGAGGCAAGCTACCTTATGAAGAGACATAGCTATATATGCTGAGAATTATGTAATGTAATATAACATATATATATCTAGCTATACTTTAGTGCTACTCGAAGTTGATGGCTAGCGATACCCTATAAAGAAGAAATATAAATATGAGCACAAGTTGATCAAGTCTGTCGAGAAAGAGTGTGATTGATAATTAATCTTATCAAAACCCTTTAACTTAATTATTCCGTTTCCATAATTAGTAAGTTTAGATGCTTCAGGACCGGCCATAAGCACTTAACTTTTCGAACTTTGGAAATAAACCATCAACTTAAACAAGTTAATGATCTAGAAGATTAGGGAGAAATATTAAGCAAAGATGTGGTCCTTGAAATTAAGAAACAAAAGCACCAACAAAGTGAGAATATAATTAGCTAAATATGTGTAAAAGGAATATAATTAAGGCTTAGACTTGAGCTTCTAGCTAGGGAATCCTCCTTTAATAATTCACTAAGTAGCATAAATATATACTCTTATCTTGTGTTTACTTAAACCGTTAAACGGTGACAAGTAAGGAGCTCTACTTGCACGCGTATGAATTATTTATTTCCCCTTTGTTTATAAATGAAATGAGCTATATACTATTATTAGCTAATTAAATAAGACACTCTAGTGCAACTTATAGCCCTTAACACACACAAACACACGTTTTTCAATTAAGAACTCTAAACCTCTATCCGAGAGTAGACTCAAGACTCTACTTTGGGTTTTTCTTTTAAAAAAATATCATTCAGTGACTCGAAAATAGCCAAATTTAAGTTACAAGTTGATCTATTATATTCCAATTCAATTCATGTCCAAACGTCAATTATCTTATCACATCACTTGAGTCCATCGCTAATTAATAACTTTACAACTTATCTAAGCTAACCTTTATATGGATCAAAACTAGACATGGGACATAAGATCTTAACTCAAATTCAACAAAATATGTGGAGCTAGCACATAAACATTAGTTTATCAAGAATCTTAACCTATCCATAGTTTCATTAACGGTTCTATTTTTTTTATTTTTTTTATTCCAAGTTAAAAGAAAATATGCGAGTAAAATGGCTAAAAATCACCCAACTAAAGGTCTATAGTTCATCATACCTCCTCATGGAAGTCATCTGAAAGCATGTTAACTTAAACCTGAAACACATAGAGATCATAGATGACAACCTTGGTTTACCTTAGACTAAGCATCAAATAATCAAATTTCGACCATTTCTCGAAAAACCAGCTTAATGATAGGATTTAATTTAAGCTTCTTACTAATCACTTGTAGGAGTAAAAAAGAAAAGCATGCAACTAAAGCATCCAATCAATTAGCACACCATGAATTGAACCCCTCAAATTTAGCTAGGCCTAAAACAATGTATTGATCAAAGTTGACACCTTCAAACTTCAAAGCTAATATATAATCAGCCTCTTGAATGCAACTAAATCATGGAGTCAAGCTATATAGATAGACTAAATCGAAAACAAAGAGAGAATTTTATGATAATTGAAGCATATACACCAAATTTCTAACCATGATCGGTATGTTGAAATGAATAATACCCTTGAGATGTTTTGGGAACCTTAGCTTGGGGACTTATAAGAGGGTGTTTTGGAGAATTATCAGGGGGTATTTCGGGGTTTTTTTTCGCAAAATTAACACAAATATCACCAATTTGAAGTTTCTCAAGCGTATAACACAACACAATTTCATAACCAAGATTCATATAGACCATATATTGCATAACAACACAATTAAAACATCACAATTGAAGGTATACAAATTTATAAATAGTTGAATTATTTCATATATATATATATATATATATATATATATATATATATAAGCCCCAAAAATATGATAACACCCACAAAAAAAATAAATTGGAAATCCAATGACTCCACAACTAAAAAGTAGAAGTTCAAACAATAAAATTAAGGGTAACAACCTAGCTAAAGAGAAGCATATATCAAATAATATAGATAATACTATATGATGAGTTATATAATTCTCACCTTAATTATATATATATGCCATCTCTAATTAGCTTAATTAGCTAGGAAAGCCTTTTTATAAATCAATAAGATCACATGTTACCTTGATCATCATCACCTCCTCTTTGATCAACATTATTCATGTCATTCCACGGTAAATAAGGGTAAGGCTGCATCATCTGTGAGTTAAGATCAGACGGCTGATAATAGCTTCCAAACTGATCAAGAGGCGGCCGAGGAGGAGGAGGAGGAGGAGGAGGAGGAGGTGGAGGGATACCCCCCATCCCCTGCATTGCGCCCGTGGTAGAGTTGATGTCGTTACAAGCGTAACGAAGAAGATCCGCATTGGCAGCATCAAGCTCCTTTTGAAGCTTTTGTACTTGGCGTTGAAGGTAAGAAATGGCTCCTACACAGCCGTAGACGGGGTCCCTGACCCTCGCCTCGGCCTCGTAGGCTAAGGAGTTGACGGCGTCCTCCCTCTGATGAGGGAGGAGCTCGTTGAGGAGTTTGGTGACGTTGCTTGCTCCGAAGATTTTGTGGACGTTGGCGAATTTTTGAGGCTCTTCGGGTGGGAAATAGGGCGCGAATATGCACCCTGGCATGCATTTCCTACGCAGGAACTTGCAGGCTGCACACGGCGAGTTGTAGGAGCTTGATGATGCCATTTTAGTGTCTACTTTCTTCTGTGTCACATTATACAATGTAATAAAGATGAAATGAAAAGAAATAGTCTAATTTCATGAACAAGATATTAAAAGAGATGTATGTTATGAGATTCATTTTTTAGTGATTGGTAAAAAGAATCAAGAATCAAGATTGAATCAAATTAGGTTAGCTAGGTAGAGAGTTTTTCAGAGTATGTTGTAACATGATTTTATTTCTTCACAAATTAATGTTACATACATCATAAATTTATAACTATAAATGAGGTTTTTCATCATTATAAAAGTAGTATATTTGATTTGTTTTTTACTTTTGATGATTCTTTGTTTATCCCAAAAATACAATATAATGGTATATATATATATATTTTTTTTTTCAAACAAAGTTCAGATAATATTCTAACATGGCAAAAAAAGTAAAGAAAAAAAAAAAAAAAACTTCTTTGGTGGATTTATTATTGACAAAATAATATTATTATAATTCCCCAGTTTGATATGCACTTAAAAAACTTTTTTTTTTAAAAAAAAACCCATAAATTAATCAATGAAATATAAAATTGTTGATGATTTTTTGTTAATCACATATAATTCAATGAAGATACAAAACAAAAAAAAATTAGACCTCCCTGGCCTTGTGATTATATAACACATCCCAATTTAAAAACAAAACCAAATTAAATAAAAGCCCTTTTTTGCATTTAATATATTTAAAAAAAAAAAAAAAAAAAAAACTCAACTTAAGAACACTAACACTCCATCCAGGCAAAAAAGAAAAAAGAAAAGAAAACACACCCAAGAAAATTGCAAAAAAGAAGAAGAAAAAACTCAACCAACTTCATGATTTGGCAAATTGATATTTGACAAATCAAATTTCAAAAACAAAGATATCAATCTTAAAAATTGTCTTTCTCTCTCTCTCTCTCTGTCTAATTTCTGTTTCTCTCTCTTTTATACTCCTCCATGTGAAAAAATCCTAAAGAAATGAAGACAATAATCATGATGATCATAAGCAGCTATTATAGACTAACAACAGTACACACACATACATACTCTTCTGATTCATGGGATCTAGTCCTTTTTTATTTTTTTTTCAATTTTCCCTTACTTTCTCACCTCACCTCTTTCAACAACCTAAGCTAACAAGATACTACTACAACTCTATATTATATTTAATTTATAATATAAAGTTTTCATAAAATTCAAAACCATAGGTTATAACTTTCATGTGTTATAACCTAAGCTATATATATATATACACACACTAGATCAGACTTGATGTCTTGAAGCTAAGACAACATCAGCAGCAGTAGTATGTAGTAGGCTATATATTCAAAAGGGTAGGTGCTTGTTTCTTACACTTTACCTAAAAAAAAACAACAATCATATAGGAGAATTTAATTTGTTTAAGCTGCTTCTGCTGCATATCTTTATTATTTTTCCTGTTTATTTCTCTGATCCAAAAATAATAAACCAGGAAAAAAAATGAAGGAAATAATTAAAAAAACAGTACCTCTTTTATATTTTTTTTACACTTTCCTTGTGTTAAGGCTTTATTTTCCAAAGAGTTTTTCTTGTTGTACCCTGATATTAAGAAAAGATAATAAACTGTTATTATCGTTGGTTTAAGTTGTAGATCACTAGAAGTACCGAATTGAACTGAAGTGATTGAGATTTATGATGTGATCATATTAAGAAAAGCGGGTGGGGGGGGGAGAGAAATGAAAAACCCTAATTAGTAGGGGGAAAAAGGAGAGAGAAAATGTGTGATAAGAGGGAAGATTATTTGCAGAGAATGAAGAAGAAATTGATGATATAAATTTATGACAAAAAGGAATGGAAGGAAGGCAAAGAGCATTTTTAGTGGAGGGGAAATCAGCAGGAGAGAGAATTCAAGGCTAAAAGACAAAATAAAAGTGTAATTAATGGGACACTATTTTTATTTATTTTTTGAAAAATAAAATTAAATTTGAGGAGAGGGGAAGAGGGAAGAAGGGAGGGGGGGGGGGGTATAGACTATAGTATGATATGATACTGCAAAATTAATAATATTACTATAAGTGTTTGTGGGGTTGTCTCCATTTCTGCTCCTCTAATCTAGATTGATCTCCTGCTCCCCCTTACTGATCATGCACCCTGAAAAAAAAATTAAAAAAAAAAAAAATTTCTACCTTCAGTCTCGAATCTGATTTTTACTAAACTAAAATTACTTTTAAACTATAAAATAAGAGTAGAAATAAGTCTGATGAAGACAACATATATAGTTTGGTGAGGTAAAAAACAACAAACCCTAACATGGGATCTGATGATTTTTGGTGGATTGAGATTGTAAAAAGATACGTTCACAGACTGTACAGGTTGCGAAGACAAACGAATAATCAACAAGTTGGATATGGCTAATAATTATTTTAGATATGGCCCATATCCTTTGCCTTTCTTATTGTCTTAACCTGGGGTAAGTAGTAAAATATCCTTGGATAATATGGATTATTGAGATTAAGAATATGATAATTGTACTCTCACTTATTAGGTTGTATAATTTTACCTATGAACAATAACCATCCTAATCATTACTCCTAAATAAGGTCCTATCACTTTCAATACTATACCTTGGCCAATTCTAAGAGAATCAAGATGAGATGTGACATATATAAGTAGATTACAAAATCCAATAGCGTTTGGTTCTATCATAAAGATGCTTACACTTTAATTTATTGCTATTATTAATATTGTTGTAGATAATACTATTAACATGGTTGCTATCAATATTATTGTTATAGATACTATTAACATGGTTGCTATCAATCAGTAAGTAGCAATTAACCATCTTTACATATATATACATATACTCATTTGTGGAGGCTACACAAAATGATCCTTTGTTTGTTCATAAATGTAATTGAGAACATTAGTTTGCTTTAGATTATATGGAATAGAACGAAATACTTCATAGAAGCTAGGGTATTGTTAATTCCGAAAGTCATTTTTAAGAGTATTTCTAAAAGTCGCGTGTCTCATAAGAAGTCATTATCTGGACCTATGTCAAAGAAGTTTAACAAATTAAAGTAACATTTTTGAAATATTTTATGTAAAAAAAAACTTTGAAATATTTTATGCAACCTTAAATTCATAGGCAAGGAAACTATTATGAAGCTATATATGATGAATCTAAGGTCTACAAAGTCATGATTAATGAAGTGCATGATGTTATTAAAGGGTGAGCAAAGTAGATGAAGAACACCTCATACAACCATAAACTAAAATATAAGCTTTGATTCAAGGTTATAAATAATGGTTTATCATTTTGATTTGAAAGCGAAAAGAACATTAAACATGTACATTTTTCAAATTAAGCAAGGTAAATTAATTACATGAAATTGTGTCATGTACAAACTACAAAGTGAAAATCTAATATATTTTACAGAACTAGTACATACTTACTCATCATTCTATTTGGCACTACAATACTACACAATCTCTTTTGATGATTTTTGTATGTGCCCTTAACCAAGTGGTTGTAAGAAGCTTAATTATCTAGGTACCCTATAAATTCTTCCAGATAGAAATTATGAAAAGGAAAGCTACCCTACCATGGTTACCAATCTTTTTTTTTTTAAGGAAAAAGAAAATCAAATATAATACATGTAATCTTTTAGAATTAAATTTTTTTATATATTTGCAATTTTAAGAGGTGAACATAATATGATGTAAAAAGTGAAAACATTAAGCATTTAATCAAATACTACTTAATTACAACATAAAAAAGATTAATTGACCCATGAATTTGTCATAAAAATTCTTAAACTAATATTGTATTGTTTCACAAAATAATAATTATAATTAGTCCTCAGCTCCAGGCTACATATATATACAATAATAAGGTTGCCTATCATATATTTAAAATGTAAAGAAAGTTGGCAAGTTGATAATCCAATATTTGTAAGGGTCTATTAATTTATGATTTAGGGCAACTTGTTACTTTCTTTTATCAAGAGTCCAGAAGATCATCTAACTTTGAACTACGAATGTTGGATGATCAACGAGCTTAGTTGGTTATAGGGGGTGATACACAAGATTTTAGATTAAATTAGGTATCTATAATTTGCTCATGATCAACTAGTAGTATAATTTTTTTTTTTTAAGAAAGCAAAAGATATTACTCCGTATAAGGGTGATAAAAACAGTAAAAAGAAAACAAATAAAATAGAAAAAGGTCCCTTTCAGATGCAGTAATTAAAAAACAAAACCACAAAAATAAAGATTAAAAAAGTGGTTTAAAAAAATGCAAGATAATAAGTGAGGTAGTGAAAAAAAAGAGTAAAATTACCAGAAATGGGCATCTATAATAAGAGGGTTGGGCTGTAGGCAATAGGGCTAGAAGAGGGGCCCAATAAGGAAGTAGGCTTATAGGCCAGAACGTGTGGCTACCCCTGCTATGTCTGGGCCTACTCCACTCATTCTAGGACAACCTATTCTTCTGTTCATGCTCCTTCCGTACAACTTTTTTTTAACAAAATATCATTTTTTTTGCTTTCTTTTTTCTATTAGAAATAAAGGTTCACTTCACCTTAATTTCAATTCAGTTCAGTTCAGTTCTGCTCCAATCAATTCAGTTCAGTTCCTAATTTCTTTCTCTCATAAAATATTCATTTTAGCTCTATTCAGTTCAGTTCCTAATTTCCTTCTTTCATAAAATATTCATTTTAGCTTTATTCAGTTCAGTTTAGTTCAGCTCCAATCAGTTCAGTTTAACTTAGCTCAACTCAGTTCAGTAAATGTGAACATGCCTGAACTTTTAACAAAATGAATTTAATTGTATAGATTTATAGCTTTTACGTACATGTTTTTATAAAATACATACTCCATAGTAGAAGTGATCACAGTACACTATCAAAACAAATGCTTATCCAGTAAAAGAATGGAAGCATTTGACTTTTTAAAATGGGATTTTCAGGCAGTATATATGTAATTGATCATATAAATTTAGGATCACCTTATTGGCTGTTTTCGGATTTGAGCTCATGTACTTCTCACAATCCATGAATTCATGTTTATTGCGAAGCAAATTAAATCCTGAAGTGATCACATCAGCATATACCTGTAATTAAAAAAGAAAAAAAAAAGTATAATGCTCCAATTATATTAATCCAAATGATGATAATATACTTCATTATTTTCTGAATATTAATTTCAATTTATAATGCAAAATAATAGAATGTTATGTCAATTTGTAAACTATTCATAATTGAGACACAATCTGCAGGAAGACAAATAGTAAGAATGACTTATAAGCACAAAATTGAAAATAGTATATGATCACACTATCATCAAACTATTTAGTCCCACATGATGAATAAGGTTTGATCGAATGTCTTTACACAAAGAATTTATTTCATTCTGTCAAACCCAATATCATTTCGACACCCTCAAGTTTCAAGCTAAGGTCATTTCTTCATGGTCGATGATTGATTGTTCATGTATACAGTCGATCTATTCGATCATACGTGTACTTGAACCTAAAGTCGTGCTGGAATTTTTACACTTGGACCGAGGTACATAAGTAATAAAGTTATTATACAGGTGTAAAATACGTATGATTAAGATGTACAGAATAAAGTCGATTTAAAATTTTTAACATGTACTACGTGGTACACTATTTAAAAAGTCTTTTTAAAAGACATCAAATATAATAAGAATCAGGAAGATAGAAGAAAGATGGTTATGCTTTACATCTTATAAGGGTGAGATACATTTTTTAAATAAAAGCATTAAAATAAGACGTAAATTAAATAGAAGTTAAATGCAAATGACTTACATTCAAACATGAAGGCCAATTCAGATGTTCATTTCCGATCAATACAACGACAAATCTGTAAGAAAATCACAATAATTTTGCAGAATTACACCTCTATACCACAATGATCATTAGATGGTTGACAAATTCTAGTCACTCTTCTCTCAAAGATTCTATAAACTTGACAATGATTAGAGGACAATGGTTTTGGCAATTACGAAAAGTTATAATGACATTCTCATTCACTCTTCAACAATCATAAGTTGATTATAGAGTGAATGAAAATTTCATTATACATCGAGAAATGCCAGAATTAATTGTCACAAATAATATTCTAATTTATTTAGTCGATAAAACATTGAGAGGTGGTAGTACAAGATTTGAGATCAAATTTGGTGTATTAGGACCCGAACCAAGCATAAACATGTACCTAAGCAAGGGGGTAAGTATACCTCCTAGCTTATCTATGGCTTGCAATAAGAACCCTTTAAATACACAATTTCATGCATTAAATCCAAATTTAGATAATCTAAAGTATTCAAATTAATCAAAAAGGAAAGAGGGAAAATAAAATAAAATAATAATTTTCAAAGTGTTGTATAATTTTTGTTAATGGGATGTATAGCCGATCTATGCAACTTACTTACTACATTATTGAAAACATCAGCTTCTTTGGAGTTTCTTAACCGCCCAAATCCAATCAAACTCAATTGGGCCCATATTTAATCATTGGTAAATTTAGGTATTGAAGTTAGGGTACTTCTTTATTGTCAATTAATTTTTTGGTGCTTAAAATAAGACATCATCAAATGACAGCAATCATACCAGAATTCGATACTTCATACAGCAAGCTAAGATGCTCATTTTACTTTTAATTTACATGCGAGTGGAAAGCTAACTAATTTTCATCTAGTTGTTTGATCAAATGTAGGAAGATGATCTATTCATGCAGTTCGTTATTGATCATCGAAGGTAGAACTATCAAACAACACGACTTCCACATAATTCATAATTTAATTCCTTGAATTTTTTTTATGTCGATCAAACAAGCAATGAATACATGATTTATTCAATTATGAAACCGGTTTGATTGGATTTGGGTAATCCATTTGGCCATAAAATTTCACACTTTAGAGAGCATTACCTATGAACAAACTTGATTTTTTTTTTTTCAACCTTTAATTTCATGTTTTATCTCTCTATGTAGATCATGTATGACTATCTTTTAGTGACATTAAATACAAAGCATATTTCGAAGTATCAAACTCTAAAATGATATATGAAGTAGAAAACAAAATTGTGAGCATTATCATAAATTGTAATTTTTTTTTTTAAAGAGAGGTTAGTTGTTGGATATATATAGATTGTTTAAGTTGTCTCTTCAAAGAGTTCAAACCATCCTAAAAAAGGGTTGTTTATGATCACGCCTACCATTTCCCTTTTGCAAAAATAACCTGCGGGTGAGGTCAGGGAGAATAGATTCCTCAATTTAATGAGAATGACAATAATGTTGGTTGAGGTCCCTAATCATTAGTGATTTATGGTATGATATGATTGATTGATCTCATCCTTTTTTTTTAATTGTTTGAGGATAAGTAGTTGAAAGATAGGGCATCAAGCAAATTAGTATTCCTATCAATGTAATCAATCAAAGATCTAACAAATGATTGAGTCAAATGACTTAATGTCTCTTTTAATTAAGAGCCATCTATTATAGAGCTTAATGGGTTCATTGCGATGTAAAACTGTCATCTTAAGTGTTTTTCAGTAAATGACGACATTAATGACTTAATGATATTACAAGTTTGTCGATGCACAACTTATTATCAATATTAGTTACTGTTGTAAATCAACTTATTCCAACAGTAAAAAGCAACCGTTATAAAAACAAAGAATCGTTCATTAAGGAGAAACTATCACCCAAGTTATTGACTTTACCCTTCACATTTTACGAAATTCTTGAAGATTAATTTATCACCTAGTACTCATACCTTTACAAGGTCCCAACAATTTTCTCTTTTCCCTAAAAATCAAATCCCATCAATAGACATTGGACTCCCTTCCTTCATTTTATATGGTCATCTATCCAATCATAAACAAGAAAATCAAAGATAATACAAAGTTAACATAGTACATGTATCATGCATGCACCATATTCAAAATGATCACAATCTTGAGTTGACATGGAGAAAATCCATAAATGGATTCTTTGTAGATCTTTGTTTGACTTGTGGATTATATACCTAATGGTGGTCCTTTGCCTCTCAAATTCCCAATTTTGCCTTTAATCATATAATATGCCCAAATATAATCAACAAAATCAGATGGTACAATGTACCTTCATATAATACACTTATACACCCAAATTTATTTAAGTATTCTATATTACCAAATAAATTTGGTTTCCTAGCTTCTTCCTTATTTGTATACATTATTCCCTAAATACATACCCTTTCAATAATATTCTTAGTTCTGATTTCTGAATCCTAAACGTAGTAAAATAATTAAGCTTTTTGAAAAAAGTAGACACTGAAATTATGGAAGCTTGTAAAGTTAGCTTGCCGTGTAATAAGGATTGGGCCATAGATCTCGGGCCTGAATTCTTCAAACAGGTGAACATATGGCTGGGCCATGTAATCTTAAAGGAACTTTTTATTTTCAAACCCTTATATTGGCATTATTCTTAAGGCAAACCCAGCACATGGCACTTGGACAAATCAACCTATGAATAGTTCTAAATTGTAAACTGATTTTCGCACACCCATATGACTTGTGAGAGCATAGTTTTAAGGCTCTTCTCACGTAGAAGTGTATCAAAATCAATCAATTTTGATGTGCCTAAATCATTTTCCTTCTAAACCCGGGTTACCTAATATGTATACAAGATCCCAATATGCTACCTAGTTATGTTAAAATAGCCTAAAACTGTCATCATACTTGTATTCGCGCTCCAATACGCGTGTACCCAATGGGGAGGGAGGAGGGAGCAGTGGAGTATTAGGTAACACTGTTTTTAACTTTCCAAAGTACTCTTGGGATCAGCCGTTCTGGTAAAGTCAGGGAATTGGTTGAGAATTTCTTAACTAAATAGAAGGAGATTCTATGATGCAGAGTAAAAAAAAAAAAACAGAGATCAGACTTATTAGTTATTATTCTGATCTTAGTGAATAGTGATCAACTAAGAGTTCCTTAACTTTCCACGGCCCTTGACTTCAATATGGCCAGGAAAGTTTGTAATAATAGTAATAAACCAAGTAGATTCAATGTTAAAAGGAGACAGCAAACATCAAATGACTGTATATACATATACAAGTACTATTGTCAAATTTAGAATTGTAACCATACATGTATATTAGCAAAAGTTAAAGCATATAGTGGAATATAATGATTCAGATTGCTGTACATTCGAAATTGGGAGCTAGTATATGAGATAATGGTTGAAACCTGAGTTTGCCGATAATTTCGCTACTTACAGAAGGTTGAGACATAAAACTGGTCCTTAATTTGCCAAGTCTCCTTCAAGTCCAATTAGAACAGTATCTATGTGGTCCTCAAATTGCCAAGTTTCCTCCCAGTTCAATGATGACACTATCCATCATGTCTAACATGTCTGTAATAACAAAAGAACAAAAAAAAATTCAGATAATTGAAGCTGAGTAAATTAGCAGAACAGCATATCCTGTTATATAAAATAAGCATCACAATATTCCTGAAGTATTAGACCGTTCATCATTCATGTATACCCTTAGATTCAAGAAATATAATTATAAAACAGGTCAATCTTTATTTGAACAAGGTGTTTCATGATTTGAATTTCAATTTAAGTAATGTGCGAGAATGTGATATTGTATTGTATATGGAGGCCACTCTCAGGTGATGTATCATGTATGACGGAAGTATTAATCTTCTATCACAGTATTAGAAAGAATTGAGAATGATTGCATGCCCTCAAGCACTTGTGATCATGTTGATCAAAGTCCACTTTTATAACAGAAAATCAAGATATAGAAAGTAGCCTTCCTGTCCATATTTATGAATTATAACCAAAAGCATACTAACCTAAGATTTTGTCTGCTCCCCTTTTCTGGAAAACAATAAGCATAAAGTTAATATACAGAGAAGAAAAAAGACATCAGCAACAAGAATATTCAAGTAGCAAACAAATTGGAAACCTAAAGAAATACGTGGTACATGAAACAAGATTTTTTTGTTGTTCCACAAAGTAAACAGTCGGCTTTGTTGCAGAACCAGCAAGAAATATATTGTTACAGCCTTACAGGCCGCCAAGCTAGTAATAGACCACTATATCATTTCTATCATCAAGTATTAATGGACAACTTTCATACGTAAATAAAAACGTATCCTGCACATCTCAATTAGAACCTAAACTCACACATGAGAAATCATCTTAGAAGTTCCAATACTTTTACCTGTAAGGTGCAAGATGGTGAAGCATCTAGCAGCTGGATAATAGACATGGTCAAAGATCTGAAAGATACCTCTTTGTAGAAGCGGTTCAGATCTTCTGCCGGTACTTGAGGTATTCCTATAGAATATATAGTTAGTCGATGAAAGTAAATAAAAGCTAACTACGTGCAAAATAGCTTATAATTTTGCTTTGTACCTAGATTAGTCTCAGTGCAACAATCAGCGAGAAGTGCAGAAAAGCTCTGAGGCAATGCAACATCAGTGTTCCCAACAGCAAGATCCTGAGCTGCTTCCTCAGAACATGAGTAAGGATCATGTTCCTGGATAATTGAAGGTAGCAGCAGTGGCCTATGCTCTTCGTCAACCCTTAAACAAGAAGATCAATCATCAATTCTCTATTTTAGCCTTACATGGTTGTTGCTTAGTTGTGCTAAATTACAAGGTGGAAGATTTCTTCAAGAAAGAGATGGTTTCATACCCCTCAGAGCATGAGTAAGGATCATGTTCCTGGTTGATTGAAGGTAGACGCAGTGGCGTATGCTCTTCATTGACCCTTAAACAATAAGACCAATCATCAATTTTCTTTTTCAGCCTTAATTGGTTGCTTCTTATGTACAATTTCTTCAGAAGAGATGGTTTCATACCCCTCATTGAGCACACTGAGTGATAAACTTGAACAATTTCTTCGTTCCTTCACACTCTGTTATAAAAAGTATGATATTAAATTTCAGCCATAGTGTCTACCCTGGTTGAAGATGTATGTTACTATGATTGCAGTAACATTGACAAATTCACAATGCTGATTCACCTTTAATGACTCCATGAATTCCTGTGACTCTTTAGAAGAGGAGAAACGAAGCACAAACTTTTGAATCTGAAACATCACATAGGTCACAAAAAAAACGTCAGGCTCAAGATTAGAAAGCACCAAGACATTATCATAAGCAGGATTTATTTTTAAACAAGTTTTTCAAAAGTTGGAAACAAAGGAGCTGCGTATGAAGAAGTATCATGTTAGCACTGCCAGAGAGTGCATTTTTTATTTTGAACAAGGCTTTGGCTTTGGATCCTCCTGTAAACAGCAGTTGACACTCGAGGAAAACGAGCATCGCTTCCCAAATACCACAACAGCAAAGACACTAATGGCCTATCAGCAAGAATTAACATTGAGCACTGCACAATTTCTTTCCAAAAGTAAATTGTTTCAGAAGACGAGAATTTTCCTAGTCTTTCAGATAAAAATCTGTCTAAGAAGATCACAGAGATGCTGAGAGACAACATCAGGAGCTCATGTATGTCAGGAGCTCATTTGGATAAATGGATAATCATGGGAAAATAGTTTACAATTAGTCATCTTCAGAGCCACATACATCAAGTAATCATCTTAAGATTCTGGACTATATAGATTCTTTGATAAACTGATTGCAAAAAGTTGTCTAGAGCAAAACCTTAAAATGTTAAACAGCAAGTCAGCAAGAAGTGTGTTAGCCATGCATGAAAGAACTCAAAGAAGGCAATCAATGGAAATCCCAGTCTAGAAGCTTGCCTGGCCCATGCCATCTCTGTAACTGGCAAATATTACTCTGCTTCCTCTGAGAGCACATCCTGAATCATCGGATCCCTGTGGCCACGTAAAATTCAGCTTTGAAATGTAGTGTTCTTCCTGCACAAACAAACACCCAGAATAAAAATTACAAACAAATGTTAATGCTTCTGCTGTTTTGTTTCACCAACAGTAAGATGCTAAAAAACCAGTAACATCTTGTTTAAATAGATTCAGTTCCCAGGCAAGAAAAAAAAGAGGGGAAGCTACAACATCAATCTGAGGCAATATCAAGGACCAAGGTTAATTTGTCCATGCTTCAAAGTTACTCAATGGATTTGTATAAATTTAACCCATCCACACAGCTCAGGGGGCACAATCCGAAATAAAGTTTCCAAACATTGTATTTTGAGTGTTGTAAATCAACCAAAAAGAGTACCACAGCAGAAATCATAATTCCTAAAATTGCACTAAGTAACTACATAATTGGACTCCAACCTTAACTTTTTTAATGTGTACATTCTGGCAAAATGTAAGATATAGCCAGTGCATATTGATTAGTGATAGTATGTAAGCATTTCTCCTGAAATTTATGATAAAATCAGAAGGAATCACATAAAAATGATCATATAGGCACTTCAGAACCACTCACTGCCACTTCTACCTAATCAATTCACGAACATAAGAAAACAAAGATTAGAACACTGAATATAGACAACATTATCGTATCTATACAGTTGCACATTTCATTATTGAGGAAAGTCTATGGCAAAGCACCATAATTTGATCTTTACTTGAACTAAGATAAAAGGCAGCAAGGATTTCATACCCCCATATTTTCTTCCTTAGTTAATTATCTATAACATACATACATACATACATACTATTTCAGAAAATTTCACAATCATTCACAACACTTGAAATCTCAATAAATTATCTACAAAATAAGTTATCATACTAATCAATGATACCAAACCCATACATTTAACCTTCGAACCCATCAAAGGTTATTTTTCACTTGTATATTACCATTTCTTATGTAGTAAAAATCAACTATACATTGGATTACAATTTTTACTTAACCCACCAATCTTACAACACTAATCTTTCTCCACCCCATAAAATCTTGTATTAGAACCCCCCCCCCCTCTCATATGAAGTACCCACTAATAAGATCACCCTTAAAAGCCCAACAAAATTAGGACATTTCAGATCCATAATCAATCAAATAACAAACCACCCATCTCATCTTACTCTAACCTTAGGAAACATTAACTTCCAGCCACATTCAATTCATAAGTTAACAACAACCCACATCAGAAATTTACTCAGGGAATCCAAAATACAGGTCGTTTAAGTCCATACTCATACATCAAACACAGTCCTTAATTCCTCGAATGAACAAATACCCATAAACCCACAATTACTCTATAATCCAAACCCTACTAGACTTCAATTGATCCTGATCCGGATCCGACCCAGAACATCCCCTAACAATATACACACAAGTATATCAATCTAAAAAGTTCGATGAATTATGGAAAAATTTAAAGTAGTCGTTGAGACATATAATCAAACAGTTGATGGGCAACCCAGAAGGGAACTCACATAAATACTTTCACCAAGGGAGACAACGAGAGTAGGTTCAGAAAAAGAAAGATCAAAGAGAAGAATATGAAGAGAGACATTGGAAGAAGAAGAAGGAACCCAAGTGCCCTTCAAACGATCCTTCCTGCCAGCGTAAATTGGGCGGAGAAAAGAGGAAGTAGGAGTTGAGGAAGAAGTAATTGGGAAGTTGAAGAATCTAGCGTATTGGATTTTCCAGTAAACATTGTTTATCATTGCTCCGTTGGTGGTTAGGGCGGAACCATTGTCAGCCATTTTCGTCTTCTGGTTTCACCATCAAAGTCGTATACTACATATTTTGGGTGTGCGCTACATACGCTATTTTATTCCCAAAACCCACGAGGGAAATTGTTGTATAGAGTGATTCTAGATTTCTAGGTTAAGAGAGGTGAAATTTTTTATGTGGAGTGTTTTTAAAAAAAAAGGCAAAATGAACATTTAGTTATTCAGTAAAAAAACATATAGTTATTTTATAAAGAACATCTAGTTTTATATGTTTTTTTTGTAAATCTAAAGAACATTTGTAATATTAGTAAAGAACATGATAATATTAAAGAACATTATTCATATAATAAATGTACATTTGGTATAAATGATCATGTATGTATTAAAAATGTACATTTTACTGTATTATAATGTACATTGTATTATATTCTAATGAACATATATGTTATAATGTTGGTTACATGTTTTATGTACATTGTATTATTTGCATCATATAAGTATATGAAGAAAGAACATTTTACTGTATTTTAATGTACATTGTATTATTTGGATCTACAACTTTTTCTAAATTTGTCTATTTGCTTGCTTTCTTCTTTCAAAATATATTAATTGGTTGATCTTCTTCAAGAATTTCATTTTATTTCTCATTGCAACAACAAAATTATATCAAAATCCCAATTAATTTTCAATCAAATCAAATATTACAATTTTCAATCAAATTTATAAAAAACAAACACTCAAACTCAAAATAAACAAGTATAAATGTCGAATTTGGTCTTACCTTTCGTTTTTATTTGTCATCTTGAACTATTTTGGGCTCAAAATTTCGAATTTCTTGAAATTTTGTTTGAAGTTTGAGGAATTTGAATGGGTTTGAAGTTTTGTTTGGAGAGAGAAAGTGAACTTTTGGTAAAAAAAAAAAATTGAAATGAATTGTAATTAATGTATGGTAAAAAAAATTAATTAGTACTATCTATCTATTTCATTATACAAAATTTCTTTTAAAAAAATATATATATACAAAATTGTTATATAAAAAACTGATGTACATTACAAATGAACACTATGTTCTTTTATGTATATGTCCATGTACATTATAAATGACTACTATGTTCTTTTATATGACCATGTTCATTAGTATATATCTGAATGTTCATTCCGCCTTTTTGTATTTTGGAGCGGATGCACCATGTGGATCGTGCATCCGCCTCCATGAACCAACTATTAAAGAGAGGATAGTTAAAAACTGACCTGAAAATAATTGACTTAACGCAATTTGTGTAACCTACTAAACTCAACATAGTGATCTAGTATTATATGAAGTATTAGGGCTTGTTCTGATATACTGAATTAAGCTGATTGAAGCTGAATTGAGGTGAATATTTTATGAGAGAAGGAAATTGGAAACTGAACTGAACTAATTGAAGCTGAACTGAATAATTTATGAGAGGAGGAAATTAAGAACTGAACAGAACAGAACAAACCCTTATACCAGCAAGTGCATAAGTTAATTTCAAAATAATTCAACTTGAGTTGAATTGAACCAATTTGCAATATTCAATTTGACAAACTGACTTTAACTTTATTTTGTACATTTTTTTTTAAGGTTCCAAATCGAATGGAAAAGCATATAAATATACCTCCTCCGTTTTAATTTAATTGACTAATCCCCTTTCGGCACCTGATTTAAGGAAGGAATTAGATGTCTTAAAAAAAAGGGGGGGGGGGGGGAAGGAATTAGATAAACGGTTAAAAATTCTAAAAAAAAGATAGCTACCAATAAGAGGGATGAATTAAGGGTTTACAGTATTGATTTATTTTTGTTTTCGCTAATCTCTTCTTCAAACGTAGTGCATGTCAAATGATTATTAGTCAAGTCAATAAAAAATGAAGAAGGTATTTTAGAAACACTCATATACACTTTGGCATACCAATAAGTCTATGTAAGATTGTTTATTTTCTTCCTCTCTTCTTATTAAACTATATTCCATAGTCCATAAGTCCTTATGAATCATTTTTTAGTTTGATTTTGGAGTTTTTTTTTATACAAAATAGTTTCAAATCCATGTACTACTACATATTGTATTTGTATATAATGAAGAATAACAACTTTTACAATTAAATTACAAATGCATGTACTACTACCTCCATTTATAAAATGAAATGACAATTCTACCCCTATTTATCATCTGAAATGGCAAACCTATCCACTGATGATAGGAATGCGGCTTAAACCCGTTAGTTGAAGAATTCATTGTGGATTTGTTCGATACCAAGCTAGACCTTGTTCGCGCAAGGATTTGTGTAAACTAATGAAGCCATGAAAAAACGAGCTGAGCTAGATTGAACACAAATATATCTATGAGCTAGATTGAACACAAATATATCTATGTTCGTATTCAATCTCATTTATTAATCGAGCTTTAAAATTTGTTCAAACTCAATCAATTTATTAAATAAACAAACATGAACGAGCTTCAATCTAGTTTGATCCCGATTAGTTTATCGAGACACTAGGCTCATTTAATTTACACCCCTAATGAGGAATATGCTCTAGTGCCCGCTGAGGTGATGGTTGTGAGCCTCCACCTATGTCGCGTGCCAACCTTCTAAAACTAGCAGTGGCTTTGTTTTTGCCTTGATAATTTCCGACCCTAACAAATTTCCATTCACCACCTTCGCTCTTGCTTAGCTGCCATCTTTTTGGTCCAACATCTAAAATCAATCAAAATCCAAAGCATATAAGTATTTTTTCAATTTAAACAAACATGTATTATATGAATATCGTACCATTAGCAAATGAAGAGGCACCCGATGTTGCAAAACCATTAACTTGAAAGAAGACTCCTGCTAGGATGGACAATAAAAACAACCATTTGAGAAATAATGTGATCATATCTAGATTAAATAAATATAACGTATACTTTGTATGTATTTATAAATAAAGAGCTCGCTTGATTAGTTTATATCTCTTTGATTTTAGTATGTTTATTTCTGTAATCTTGTACTAGCCAGCATTTTCTGTTTTTTTCTAAGTTGAATGCAAATATTTGACTTAATATTATTTTTATTTACACCCAAAGGTCAGACTAGTCGTGTTAATTGACCTGGTCATCATGAAGTACAAGTAGGACTGTTTATGTCGTCTTGACTTTTGACCCTTTCAACATATCCTTTATTTTATTTTTTTTGCCGAATCTTTCAAGGAGTCGTGAGTAAATCAACAAGGCCAACTAGTCAAGAATCTACAAGGAGGTGTCTAGTGTACTTGGAATATCTGGACACCAAGTTTTGAGGGCGGTTAAGAGATTTGTAAATGGCACCCTCGATGAATTTGACATGCTGAAAAATTTACCGGATAATCAAAAATCAGATTGGATCTATAATTTTGCGTATAGATGAGTAGTAGTGTTGTAAGTTTAGCGATAATTAGAGTTTAGTTGGAAGTCTTGGAACTTAGGTATTGAAATTTAGAATTTAAAATTCCATTGTTTCCCAAACAACAACTAGAATTTGTAATTATCTTGTTTCCCAAACAAGTATTTGAATTTGAAATCCTAAATTTGAAATCATCATATTTTCCAAACAAATGATTTGAATTTAAAATGTAGAATTTCAATTTCGGAATTTGAATTTTATTATTTGATGATCCTCTTCATTCCGCTGAGGTGATGGCTGTGGGTATATCCTGCGTGCCAGTCTTCTAACCCTAGCAGTAGCCGTGTTTTTGCCATCGATGGTAGTAAATTTCCAATCACCACTTTCGCTCCTGCTTAGCCACCACTCTTTTGGCTCGTCATCTGAAATCAATACAAAATTTCAAACAAACACATATATAAATACTATGTACGTAGTTACGTACTTTATATTAGGTATTATACAAGAATATAGAATATAATAACACCAAAAATCAAAGAAATTAAATTTTGTACCATTAGCAATTGTAGCAAAACCATTTACTTGAAATAGAACCGCCGCTACAACGAATAAAAACAATAACCATTTGAAAAATAATTTTCTCATTTCCAGAATGAGGACTGGAGCTAATTTATTTATTTATTTTTTTATTTTTTTTTTGGAAAGAGGACTGGAGCTAATTTAATTACGAGTAAATTAGTTCTCTCTTTTTGTTTTGGTAAATTTTTTCTATTTTCTTTTTTATCTTGTAATAGCCACAAAAATCTGTATATATATACTACTTGAAATATGTTCTTTTTTTCTCCAAGTCACATGTGAAAAGTTGACACTTTGTGTACCATGGACGATTTTTATTGTAGTCTTGTTCATGGGTCCAAACAAGATAAGCTTCACAACATATACGTTTTATACATGAGATTTTTTTTCATGAACGAGCTTAGTTATAAACTTAATAAATGAGTTTTGTACTTTGGACATTTGAAATCTCAAAATTAAAATAGTAGCCAAATTTTAATCATAAAGTTATGCATAAACAAGTTTGTTTATGAACATAAATAAATGAGCTTGTTCAATTCATGAACATAATAAAAAAGTCGTCAAGTCGTTTGCGATTATAATAAATAAACGAGTTGTTCATGAACATATTTGAACGAGTATATACATATGTTCATGTTCAAGTTTATTTGTTAACCGAGCTTTAAAATTTATTCAAACTCAGCTCGTTTATTAGATCAATTAAACAAATTAAACAAACATAAACGTGTTTCAACTTAGCTCTAGCCCGAGAAGTTTATTGAGAATCTCGGGTCATTTACACCCTTAATGAGGAATATGCTCAATTGCCCGCTGAGGTGATGGATGTGAGTCTTCACCTATCTCGCGTGCCGACCTTCTAAAACGAGATGTACCTAGTTAATTCCCCAGATAAACAAATTTTGTTTATCTGGGGGTATAATTGTCTTTTCAAGTATCAGTTGAGGGGTACATGTGTCTTTTCATGTACTAGTTAGGGGTATATGTGTAATTTCCTCACCAAACAGTAAAAGCAAGGTGCAAACAGTAATTAGACAGCTCATCAAAAGTACTGAATAAATGACCACGCTTTTTCAATATATTAACAAAAATGCCATCAAATTAACAAAAAATCGTTTATCATTGTATTTGCCCTTCTAAAACTAGCAGTGGCTTTGTTTTTGCCTTCATAATCATAAATTGCGACGCTAACAAATTTCCATTCACCACCACCTTCGGTCTTGCTTAGCTGCCATCTTTTTGGTCCAACATCTAAAATCAATCAAAATCCAAAGTATATATAAGTATTTTTTCTATTTAAACAAACATGTATTATATGAATATTGCAACAACTTAAAGTGATACAGCCAGACCTAAATGGAAGCACAACTTATGACCGATTTAAAAGAATTATCTGTACCATTTTATTTTTTTAAACCACCCTTTTAGCTTATATCCTTTTAGCAATTAGACCTTGGACTTGAAAGTGTGATGGGAGCAAATTCTTCACTCTTTTATTGCTGAGAGCTTGAGATCGACTTAAAACACTGTAAAGTTGAGATATATGTCACCTCGGCTCACGTAAAAGTTGAGTGAAATATTTTCTACACACCCAAGTGTACCGTGGATCCAATTAATCTAAAGTAAGTTTTTGCTCTTCATTTGATGATTAAATGAAAAACAATTATCAAAATAAGAACAATGAATGTACCATACACCTGTCTATTTAATCATTAACTATGACATCAATCACTTACAATTTGAAAAAAAAAAAAAAAAATTGCTTACAATTTGAGAAGAAGTAAAGAACACGTCACAAACTCAAAACCGATGTCATGCAACACAATCAATGTCATGCAGCTATCAGAACACAGCACAATCGATGTCATGCCTACAGCCTACTAACCAAGGTTTGAACAATCGTGTTGACATGGTCACCGGAAACAAATGTAAAAATCAGGATAATTATGTATATATATGGAGTATTTGTTATGGAGTCATGCATTGATCAACTCTTGACAGTCTAGAGGTTTGACACTTTTAGCTGTAGTGAATTCTTTGGATGGTTTATAAATCATAGGTACGTATCATGTGAAAATGCACATTGTAATCAAGACTTAATTGAATAAAGGGTAATGTTATATGTAGCCCTAAAGACTATATATAAGCATTAAATGTGCTCTTGGAAATTGTATAAAATTAGGAATTCATGACAAAAACACGCGTAAATCAGTGTTATTAGTGTTTATATTTTGATGATTTCTTAATTTTTTACGATTTTCAAGTGTAAATTTAATGCTTATATGTAGCCCAAAGGGCTATGTATAACATTTTCCTTAAATAAATACTTAACGCAAGATAGATTGAGGAGATACTACCCTCTTTTTAGCCTCAAATTGAAATTTTATGGGAATTTATACTTTCCTTATGAACCAAACGACCCTTAATTGTTTATTTGAAGTTTTGAACTGAATTTCAAAAATACAAAAATAAAAAATAAAAGTTTTCAATTTCCATTTAGGGGTTGGGGGTGGATGCATTAACTTCATTCATCAATTTGAAAAGACCACAAGTTTGATTGATGTCATGCGGGGGTGACAAGATGACCACAAGAGTATATGTTCAAAGGGGAAAGATTTTGGCAAATCCCCATGTCAGAAGATCATAGAAAACCCCTACGTGAGAAGAGCATAGAAAACTATGCTCTCACATAAGGGTGTGCCAAAATCAATTAGGGGTGTGTTAAAATCATTTCTCGTTTAAAGGCCTTATATTTCTCAAATATAGTTACACTTTGTAATTTTTTTTTTTATGCTTGTTAATGCAAATCTTGTACCACTTATATCTCTGATTACCTTTCTGTAAAACAATTACTCCTTATACAATAATATAAAGTTGTCGATCCCGATCACACAACTTGACGACTATACTATTCCTTGATGCATAAAAGCCATAAATTAGAATGATAAAACTATACTATGCATACTCTAATACATATATTTATGCATATATCACATGATTAAACTATTACACAATACAACATCAATACATAAAACTAGAAATCAAGATAGAGTTATATATCGTACTATACCATCCATATCTCCAAAATTTCAACTTAAAGTTTACCCCGAATGAATCTTGAATTAGATTCAAGGACTGATAGGATTCTAAGATAATATTCTACGGCGATAATCCTTAAAATGACTACTATTATATTAACTTTTTATTGGCTGATTTTGATTTATGTTTTAATGTCAAAATTAATTATAAATTATAGAATTTTAAGGATGACTACCATAAAATTATCAATGATTATGATGATCTTCTAATGCCCTCTGAGGTGATGGTACTGATGGCTCTGCTATCCTCAGATTCCTCACCTCACGTTCCATCCTTCTAACACTAGCAGTGTCAATATTTGCGACGGCAACAAATTTCCAATCTCCATCATCTCCCTTGCTTAGTCGCCATTGTTTTGGTTCAACATCTAAAATGAATAAAACCAATAAATTAATAAACCCAAAGAAAAAGTATTAATTAATTAAGTTTATGTGAAGTAACACTTTTGTTTTATTAAAAAAAAAAAATCATACGACATCTACAAAGAATATTGTACCATTAGCAAACAAAGTAGAAGCTGATATTCTTGAACCATTTGCTTGAAAGAGAGTCGCTTCTACAACGAACATTAGCAACAACCATTCAAGAATTAGTGATCTCATTTCTAGAAAGAGGAAGATCAGAGGATGGATTATAAATTTACACGTCGAATTGAACTAGCTTAATTAGCTTATCTCTCTTCTAGCTAGCAATTTATATATGCATTGATATACTTGGAAAATGCCCTTTTTTTTTCATGCCGTGTAAGCTAGGTAAGTTGGAAAACTCAGAACAGTCATGTTGAAATAATCATAGTCAACTTTTCACATATATATTGTTAAAAGAATTCATGTATATTGACTTGAGTTTTGAGTCCTTTTGGACAGTTTTTCCATACATATCTAGCTAAGCTAATCAGTGACTTTTGGAGAGATAAGCTAAAATGCGGTCCCTGAACTATGTTATTAGTTACATATTTGGTCCCTCATCTTTCAAATGAGGCAAAGTGGTCCCTCTACCACCCTTGCCTCACCATTTCAAGTGGAGGAACTTATGAGTCAGCAAAGTTTGGGGATGTGTACTTGTTAGAGATAATATCGGAAAATATATGTGTGATATATTTTCCGTATTGATCTTATTAGGAGAATAATATATTTAGGTTTATTATATGTTAAGATATTATTAAAGTATATCTTTTAGGAAGATTGTTTTCTATCTTATATTCTTAGGTTTTGTATAAATACTCTACCTATTGATGAATAAGATCAAGCTATTCATTCAATCTTTCTCTCTAATTTGTCATGGTATCAGAGCAGGTTAGATCTTGGGATACTTCACAAAAATTCCCCTCTGCCGGTGGGTTAGAAAATAAAACTCACTGGCGGGATTCATAAATTTTACCCAAAAATTCCGTTGTGCAATTTTTTTTTTGTGGGTTGATTCGAGCATGATTTTGCTCCTGTGGATATGAGTTTGGTTTTACTCTGAAAAACCAATAAGAGATTTGAGTGTGGTTTATTCTGAAAGACCAATAAGAAATTTGAGTGTGGTTTACACTGAAAAACCAATAAGAAATTTGAGTGTGGTTTACTCTGAAAGACCAATAAGAAATTTGAGTGTGGTTTACTCTGACAAACCAATATTTGATTGGAGCTCGGTTTTGCTCTGGAAAAACCAAAAATTGTTATATTTGCAGGTTCGAAAAGAATTGCGTTCCTGTTTGATTGATGACAGATGAGTTCGAAAAGATGAACGTTCTTATCATTGAAGAAAAAATAATAATAATTGAAGGCGACATCACAAGAGTGTGCATCTCGACTTCAACAATTTGAAGAATTTCCAATCGCAACGTTCGTGTTACTGCCGTTACGATTGCGGGAGGGTGTTAGAGATAATATCGGAAAATATATGTGTGATATATTTTCCGCATTGATCTTATTAGGAGAATAATATATTTAGGTTTATTATATGTTAAGATATTATTAAAGTATATCTTTTAGGAAGATTGTTTCCTATCTTATGTTCTTAGGTTTTGTATAAATACTCTACCTATTGATGAATAATGATCAAGCTATTCATTCTCTCTTTCTCTCTAATTTGTCAGTACTGCCAACTAAGCAAAAGTTAAGGGACTTATCCTAGTTAGCATTTGTTAAGGGATTACAAATCATTATTTTTTTTTGTCAGCTACTAATATTTATTATTTATTATGTATAAACTTTTATTAAAAGGAAAGAAAGCATACCCAATTTTTTTTTTTGCTTTTTTAAAAAATTAAATGAATTTTTTTTTTTAAATATGACTTCAAGAATTAAAGAAGAAAATTAAATATGACTTAAAAAATTAAATACTTCGAATTAAAGAAATAGGAAAAGGAAATATAAAGAAAGAAGGAATAGGAAAAGAAAAAAAAAAAAAAAAGGTCAGCCCTCTCTTCTTCTCTTTTGGTTTGGCTGCTCTAATGGGGAAACAATCTCCTACTTTGCACTTCATTAACGATCATCAGCAATCACCATCTTTTAATTCCAGCCTTTGATTTATTTTGTGATTTAATCTTAGCCTCCTGATTTAATTAATTCTATACAAACTCACAGCAATATAGTGCGGCCGAATCAGAGGTTTGGGTTGCATGGTTAATTAATGACGGTGGTGAGGATGCAAACTGGTGGAGATGGGGTTGTGTGTTTGTGGCAGGTTGTTGGTGATGTGGGGTGAGAAAAGGTGAAAAATCCTATATGTTTTGTTTTGTTTTTTTTTTGGAAATTCTATAGTTTTATTAATGCAAATCATAACCAAAATATTAATCATGATCCCCCAAACTTTTTCTTACTAGGATAGGTCTCTAAACTTTTTTTTTTTTTAGATTTTATTTTATTTTTTTTGCCACATGGGCACTTTGGTCCTTAAACTTTGATGACTCATCTTTTTTTCCACGGAAAAAGTAAGTTATGGGTGGTAGAGGGACCAATTTACTTCGTTTGAAAGATGAGGGACCAAAATGCAACAAATATTAAAGTTGAGGGACCGTATTTTAGCTTAACTCGACTTTTGGACGATAAAATAAAAAATACATTCATATGTACTTCGTACTACGGTGTGAAGTATTAACACTTGCTATTTTTATCATACCAGGTCATAGGATAAGACTATAAATCACCAATGTAATTAGTCACAAACAAGTTTATGAAGTACTACAAATTAATTTACTTATTCTTCTAGCAAGATTATTGTAGCTAATTAAGATTAAAATCGAATGTGCATACAAATTAATTAAAGGCATAAAATAAACTAATATAATTAATACTCGTAATATTAATTAATTATACAGTACAAAACCTAATTCAAATATGATTAGGGTTAATAAGACTTTCGGAATAATGCACCACACGTTGAAGGCGGGCCCCGAAACCTCCAAATTTCTCAAAAAGTGTGGACATTAGTCTTTAATTTTGGAATTTTTTGACTTTTTTTCGGCCGGAAATAATAATTTCCGAAATGTTTACTATGCTCCCTATACCCTCCGGGAGTCCCATTGGGTTGGTGGAACCATCCAATTTGCCTTTAAACGACCAATTTACCGGTTTACAACTTGCATCGATTTCATTAACTCAAGCCTACCACGAACATTTATGACAACAAATAATGATCATATATGGTTCCAAATGGCATTATATGACCCCGAGGTGTATCCCCTATAATTTCAAAACTTTTTGGCACGCCCCGAAACCTCCAAAATTTCTCAAAAAGCATGGATATTAGTCTTGAATTTTGAAATTTTTTAACTTTTTCCGCCCAGAAATAAAAATTTCCGAAATATTTACCATGGTCCCTATACCCTCCGAGAGTCCCATTGGGTTGGTGGAACCATCCAATTTGCCTTTAAACGAGTAATTTACCAGTTTACAACTTGCATCGATTTAATTAACTCAAGCCTACCACAAACATTTATGACAACAAATAATGATCATAAATGGTTCCAAATGGCATTATATGACCCCGAGATGTATCCCCTATAATTTCAAAACTTTTTGACACCGGGACACGAAGCCTCCAAAATTTCTCAAAAAGCGTGGATAATAGTCTTGAATTTGGAATTTTTTGACTTTTTTCCGCCCGGAAATAAAAATTGCCGAAATGTTTACCATGATCCCTAATATCCTCCGGGAGCCCAATTGGATGGGTGGAACCATCCAATTTGCCTTTAACGTCCAATTTACCGGTTTACAACTTGCACCGATTTCATTAATTCAAGCCTACCACGAACATTTATAACAACAAATAATGATCATATTATATGGTTCCAAATGGCATTATATGACCCTGAGATTGCTTTCAATAGCTTTCAGATTTCATTAGGGGGTGTGCTGGTATACTGCTTGAAAAGAACGCACTAAGACTATAAGCATTTAATTAAGGGGTGTTAAATACCGCCAACAATTTTATCAAAACCGCCAACATTTAAGGTGAATGGATACCAATGTCCTTACTATATCCTTCACCCATCTGCTTCTTTCTCTTTTATTTTTTCTCTCTCATAACCCAAAAAAGGCCACAACCACCCCTTCCCAATTCAACCACAACAATGGCTTTACGTCCGAGGTGAAGGGAAACGATGATCGTACGTCGAATTTGGAAGGGTAGCGACGGCGACAAACGGAGTGATGAACTCGCATCACGGTGGTCGTCAAATTAGTTCGTCCTCGATCTGTTTTTTTTTAATAATCTTCGGCAAGCAAAACTGATCAAACACCATGGTAACCGATTTTGGACGCCGGTTATTGTGGTCAACTAGCATGAAAAACCGATCACTCGGGACGATAACCGGTTTTGGACGTCGGTTATCGTGGTCAACCGGCCTTATAAACCATTTATCGTCCCGGGTGACCGATTTTGCGTGCCGATTGTGCTTGTCACCGGCAATATAAAAAAAACCACCACCCTCCTACAAACGAAGGAAGCTGGTGGGTCGTATTTCCGATGATTAAAGAAGGCTACTGGTGGTTCCGACAACACAAACAAAAATATGGTAACTCTAGTCTTGGTAGTTATGGACTTGTGGGCAGTGATGGTGGGTGGTCATGGTCGTGGTCCTAGTAGCGTGGATGGTGGTGGTCGTGCTCAAGGTGGCGTGGGTGGAGGTGGCAATGGGGGTAGCCTTTGTGGTGCGTGGTTGACGGTTGAGTGTGGGATTGATGGACTTAGTAGAGAGAGAGCCAAGTGGGGACGATTAAGGGAAATTTTGTCCCTTCATCACTTTTTGTTGGCGGTTTGATAAAAAAAACGTTGGCGGTATTTAGCAATCAATCAAGCTATATTTAGCATCCATGCATATGATATAAAACACCATTGTAATTAGTTAATTACGCATTAACAAGTTTACGAAGTGCAAATTTATTTCTTCTAGCATGATAATTGTAGCTAATTAAGATTAAAATCGAATGTGCATACAAATTAAAGCAATAAAATAAACTAATATAATAAAAACTCGTAATATTAATTAATTACACAGTACAAAACCTAAATCAAATATGTTTAGGGTTAATAAGACTTTCGGAATAATGCACCACACGTTGAAAGCGTTGATCTTGATACCTAATAGTATCATCATATGGTTTACCATATTCACTAGTAGCTTCAATATAAAAACGCTTATTAGGTTGACGTCCATCAAATATAACCAAATTTTCCATTGTAGAGTAGCCCCTTCTAAAGACTATAACTTTACCATTACCCGTAATCTTTATCATTTCATGATTGTTTCCTATGTTGTTCCATCTTCCTTCAAGTCTAAACTTCTTTCGAACATTCGACTTAGTTATCACCCACATCTCAACTACATCTGCCAGAAGTGCTCTCGAATCACTCCAATACTTATAGTGATAAGATTCATTGTATTGTAGATACACATAAAGACTACCATCACCATCAACCCTAATTTTTAGCTCCCTCTCCATCACTTTCCTTGTTAATTTGTCATCACTGCTATGGATTTGATTAAGGTCAAATACCCATTGGAAAATTTCATTCACCATATCAAATTTGAAGATAAAATGTGGGCGTTGCTTATTATTATTATTATTATCATCTTCGTCTTGATGACATCGACAATAATTAAATTTCCTCAAAGTCCAATGTAACGCATCATTCGATATAATTGCCTCGTACGTACATCTATGACACTGGCGTTCTACATAAATTCTACACAAACGTAGTTTCGTAAAAAAATCAGTATCTTCATTCCTCCACTTATTAAGTCGAGTCGAGTATACATATACCATTGTGATTACGGATATGTACTTAATAACCAACACGATTTTGTAGTCGTCGATAGTAGAAGCATACCCGAACCCGGCTAACCAAACTTTCTCACTAGAAAGATCCAAATTCGGTGGTGATGGTATAACCCGATATTCGTCGGTCGTGGGATTCCAAAGATACATGGTGTTGTTAATATAAACGAATAATATCCCATTACACGACCCAAAAACATGTATATTTCGTATAGCCTTGGTTGTTTTCTTGATAAAATTAGAAGAAAATGGTACAAATTTGCCTTTTATTTGTTGATTAGTTTTTTTGTATGGTATATCATTGAGATCGAGATGAAGGATGAATATAGAATTATCATGTTGAAAAATAACATGAGATAATGAAAGATAGTACCTTGATGAATGGTGAAATTGTGTTTTGGTAAAATTAGGGTTTGTGATTATTGAACTCCAATCTTTGCACATCGATTTGAATCGTACGAGTGATTTTACGGGCGATCGCAATAGTATTTCAGTGATCAAATCTTCAGGCAAGTAACTTCCAAACTTTGATAAGGAGTAACAAGTAGAAGGAGAAATTGTTTCCTCCTTCTCCTCTTTGGTTTTCATCATATTTGGTGTTTTTTTTTGGTTTTAAGAGTTTATTAGGTTTATGTGAATAGTTATATAGATAGGATTTTTTTTTTTTTTTTTTTTTTTTTTACGAGATAGTTATATAGATAGTTGGAAGCTAGGAACAGAATTTTTAATTTAATACTCCATATTTTATTTCAATCAATAATTAGGGTCTGTTCTCATTGACTGAACTCAGCTGAACTGAGCTGAACTGAAATGAATATTTTATAAAAGAAGGAAATTAAGAGTTGAGCTGAATTGAATTTCAACTTAAGAGAACAGACCCTTACTCATGTTAAAAGTGTAATGGGAGCCTATTAAAAAAAATTAATAAATAAATAAAAAGTATATCTCAGTATATATCTATCTATTACGGAGTAACTATTATTAAAACAGAAGATGCTGACGTCGCCACTGCCCACGTGTCGCTCTCTTAATAAAAAAAATTCTGCCTAAATGGAATGGTGATGTCATTTTTTTTTTGTTTTTTTTTGTAGAGCTATCCTATTTAACATTTTTGAAATTTAGATATTTAAGTTCTACCTTACAACTAAAACCTATCAATTTATCGTAGAAAATTGAAACAATTTTAAATAACACTAATAAATGGCCTCCTACATTGAACTATGAATTAGACGACGTCGAACATATACTATATCATAATTTTGATGAAAATATAAGATTTTAAATTACAAAATGTACGTAATTCTTATTTATATTCACGTATAATAGCGTTTTTTTTATTAAAATGTACAAATTAAAAATAGGTTTTATATAAACCGTACATCGCACGGGTTCTAACCTAATATATTTATAAAGGATTTTCCATATAAAAAGATATGTCAAATTGCCAAGTGACTATACACAATTATCTCACAACCTCGGAAAATTAATTTAATAAGACAATTTTTTGAAATTGTTTGACTAGTTAAGTCCTTAAAGGAACAATCCTTCAATCAATGCAGTAGATCTTTAAGCATAAGATCTATTCCTTAAACGATGTTAGACTATAAAGAAAGTTACCATTTTTTTAAAATGTTTTATTTGAAAGATCAATAAATTAAATGGAAAAAAAAGACCATTGTAATTACTCTTAAACAAGTTTACGAAGTACAAATTTATTTCATCTAGCTAATTAAGATTATAATTGAATGTGCATACAAATTAAACCAAAATAATAAACTAATTAATACCCGTAATACTTCGTATTAATTAATAACACAATACAAAACCTAAATCAAATATGATTAGGGTTAATGAGACTTTCGGAATAAAATACCACATATTGATTAAGATTGTTAGACTATATAAATATGTCCGCCATGGTGAAGGAGATTAGGGTAAAAAAGAGGGTGAGGATACCATGTAAGATGGGAGAATTCTCCTTGGAGGCATATTATTGCTATGCGCCAGTATATATACCCATGGGTATTAGGGTTTACAAATATACAATGCTAATTATGTACAATATAAATATTGACATATTTATATAGTCTAACAAAGATTACTAATATCATCATATGGTTTACCATATTAATTAGTAGCTTCAATATAAAAACGCTTATTAGGTTGACGTCCATCAAATATAACCAAATTTTCCATTGAATTGGGGTAGTGCCTATTTTCAAAGACTATAACATTACCATTACCCGTAATCCTTACCATTTCGTGATTACTTCCTGTGTTGTTACATCTTCCTGCAAGTCTCGACTTCTTCCGAGTATTCGATTTAGTTATCATCCACATATCAACATCATCAGGATTCCGTGCTTCTATAAAAGGCCAATAATAATAGCCAGAAGATTCATTGTGTTGTAGGTAAACACAAAGACTATCATCACCGGTAGCATTGATTTTCATCGCGATTATCCTTTTGTCTTTCTCAGTACTGCTATAGATCGGCTTTAGGTCAGCCACCCTTTCGAATACTTCATTTACCATATCAAATTTGAATATAAAATGTTCCTTATCATCTCTATTATGATCAATTGTATCAAAATAGTCTATATCGTGACATTGACATTTCTTAACCTCTAATGTCCAATGTAACGCATCATTCGATAATTGCCTCCGGACGTCTGTAATATTCACAACACTCAATCTCGATCTCACACATCGAAAAAAAATCAGTGTCGATATGTCTCCACTTATTAAGTATTGTCGAGTATACATAAACCAATGTACGGAATTCTTTTGCGGACTTGTCGTACGACCTAGTAACGAACTAACGAACACGATTTTGTAGTCGTCGATAGTAGAAGAGTAGCCAAACCCGGTAAGTAAAATTGAAAACATAAAATTAGGTGGTCGTGGGATGATCCGATACTCGTCGGTGGTAAGATTCCAAAGATAGAGGGTGTTGTCATCAATACAAACGTATAGTATCCCATTACACGATGCGAAAACATTTACATCATGTCGTACACCCTTATCTAGCAAGGTTGTTTTCTTGATAAAATTAGAAGAAAATGGTACAAATTTGCCGTTTATGTGTTGATTAGTTTTCTTGTATGGTATATGATTGAGATCGAGATGTAGGATGAACATTAAATTATCGGATCGAATTATAAGATGGGATAATGAAAGATAGTACCTTGATGAAAGGTGAAATTGTGTTTTGGTAAAGGAAGGGTTTGTGATTATCGAACTCCGATCTTTGCATACCGATTTGAATCGTACAAGTGATAGTATTTCAATGATCAAATCTTCGAGCACGTAACTTCTAAACTTTGATATGGATTAACTAGGAGAAATTGTTATCTCCTCCTCTTTGGTTTTTATCATTGTTGTCAGTTTTGTTTGAAGCTAGGAGCAGAATTTTTAATTCAATATTTTATTTCTTTCCTTTAAGAAATTAATCACTCATATGATGTTAAAAGTATATATGTAATGAGAGTACGTATTTATAGAAACTATTTCCTATTTAACAAAGTACAACAAGTTAACAATCAATTGACTTTGTTGGTTACGCAACAACCTTTTAGGAGGCGTTTGATTCACATAACTAAGGTATAAGGTATGAGTTTAGAATAGTTTAAACCCATACACAAAATATAGGTATGAGGTATGGGTTTAGAATGACTAAAACCCATACCATATGTTTGGTTGTCAAAAATATGAATTTCAAACCCATACCTCAAACCCATGAGGTATGGGGTTTAGAAACCTTGGGGGGGAGGTGGGTTTGGCTCATTCCATTCCCTTAGGTATCAAATAAAAGGAGAAAATAGTGAGATATTCCATTCCAGAATTAAACCAAACACATGGTATTAAGTATCAAGTTCCAACCCGATACCACCTTAACCCCATTCCTGATTCCAGCCCTATACCACTCTGTGAACCAAAGGCCCCCTTAAGAGTTTCAAACCCATACCTCAAACCCGCAAGGTATCAAATAAAAGAAAAGAAAAAAAAAATTGCATACCAAACATATGGTATTAAGAATCAAGTTCCAAACCTATACCACTATGGTTTCATTCTTGATTCCAATCTCATACCAATTTGCAAACCAAACAACCCCTTAATCATTCGGATCTATTCCTTAAATGATTAGACTAAAAGAAAAACAATCCATTACCATACACTCGTTTCTTTCTTTCTGAAATTCATGAATATGGAAGACCAAAGTATGGTATACCATATCCGATTTTATGCAATTCAATCACGCAAAACAACAGATCAAAGTTATGTCAAAATTTTCTATTTTTTATTTTTTTTATTATCAAAATAGCTTTCACATTTCTTTTCTTATTTTTTTTAAGCATCCAAACGCTATAAAACACCAATGTAAACTCACAAACAACTTTCAAAGTAGCAAGATTATTGTAGCTAATTAAGATTAGAATTGAATGTGCATACAAATTAAACCCAAAACATAACTAAATACCCGTAATATTAATTAATAACACAGTACAAAACCTAAATCAAATATGATTAGGGTTAATGAGACTTTCGGAATAAAACACCACACGTTGAAGGCGTTGATGACCACAACTAATATCATCATATAACTTACCATATTCATTAGTAGCTTCAATATAAAAACGCTTATTAGGTTGACGTCCATCAAATATAACCAAATTTCTCATTGAATTGGGGTAGTTCCTATTTTCAAAGACTATAACGTTACCATTACCCATAATCCTTATTATTTTGTATTTACTTCCTATGTTGTTCCATCTCCCTGCAAGTTTGCCCTTCTTTTGAGTATTCGACTTGGTTATCATCCACATCTCAACAATACCTGGATTTGGTTCAATACACCAGCCAAATGATCCAATGTATTGTAGGTAAACACAAAGACTACCATCACTGGTAGCATTGATTTTTGTCGCGATTTTCCTTTGGTTCTCCTCAATGCTGCTATAGATCGGCTTAAGGTCAGCCACCCTTTCAAATACTTCATTCACCATATCAAATTTAAATATAAAATTTACCTTATTATCTCTGTTGTGATCAATTGTATCAAAATAGTCTATATAGTGACATTCACATCTCTTAATCTCTAATGTCCAATGTAACGCATCATTGGATATAATTGCCTCCGCACTTCTGTTATAGTCACACTCCGTATTAATCTTGATCTCACACATCGAAAAAAAATCAGTGTCTATATTTCTCCACTTATTAAGTCTTGTCGAGTATACATAAACCAATGTGCAAAATTGTTGTGCGGACTTGGACCTAGTAACAAACACGAGTTTGTAGTCGTCGATTGTAGAAGCATAGCCAAACCCGGAAAATAAAATTGGAAACTTAAAATTAGGTGGTGGTGGGATGATCCGATACTCGTCGATGGTGGGATTCCAAAGATAGAGGGTTTTGCCAATACAGACGTATAGTATTCCATTACACGATGCGTTAACATCTATATATCGTACACCCTTATCTAACAAGGTTGTTTTCTTAATAAAATTAGAAGACAATGGTACAAATTTGCCTTTTATATGTTGATTAGTTTTCTTATATGGGATATCATTGAGATCGAGATTAAGTATGAACATAGAATTATCGTCTCGAATAATAAGATGGGATAATGAAAGATAGTACCTTGATGAGAGGTGAAATTGTGTTTTGGTAAAGGAAGGGTTTGAGATGATCGAACTCCAATCTTTGCATACCGATTTGAATCGTACAGGTGATTTTACCGGCAATCGCAATAGCATTTCAGTGATCAAATCTTCAGGCATGTAACATCCAATCTTTGAAGGAGAAATTGTTTTCTCCTCCTCCTCTTTGGTTTTCATCATTGTTGTCGTTTTTTTTAAGGTTGGCCTTTTGAGTTTTTTAGGTTCATCAGTTTATGTGAATGTTCATATAGCTGGAAGAACACAAGTTTTATTCAATGTTTTTGTTTCGGCTAAAAATTGACTTTCGAGGCCTGAGGGCTGCTTGTGGGCCTCGGATTTGGGCCTCATGTGGACCTGTAAAATGAACTACGAGTCATAGGGTTAGACCAACCTCGTTCACTTCAACTTTTTTTTTTTATTGAATTGAAATTATTTTTACTAAATTAAAATTATTTTTACTAATTTAATGTTATATTTATTTTTTAAAGTTGCTGAATTTTATATAATTTTTTTAAGATTAAGGATTTGTTCACATTTACTGAGTTGAATTAAATTGATTAGAGCTAAACTGAACTGATTAAAGTTAAACTGAACTGAAATTAAGCTGAATTGAACAGGCCATAAATAATCCAAGCCTTACCTACAATATAACGTCGAGCCATTATTTTCCTGATTATACGTAAAACATTAAAACATCCCCTAAAACCAATAGCAATTGAAGAAAGAAAAAATTTTTAACTACTTTATTAAATGTAAATCAATAAAATACGATTACACTATCGATAAACCTTTCCTTACCTTCTAAATTTCTAATAACTCGAAAAAGAAAATTTTAAGGCTCCACCTAACATAAAAGCTCGATCACATAGAATTAGGAGAAATAAAACTTTGAACATAATTCACTAAATAGTGATTAGATACCTCACCATTAAAATATGTTGTTCAATATACTGACTTTTATGATTTCATCTATCAAATATAAAAAAAAAAAAAAAAAAAAAATCTCCCAAGTCCTCTGTTATGGTGTGTGTCAGCCGGCCACGCAGTCTCGCTTGTAAGACAAATATATGACAATTGAAATACATTGAAATCTTGAGTCAATTAGGAAAAATGAAGTAATACCATTGTTTATATGCTGCCTCCATTTTTCTATTACCACGACAATTATGATTTCACTCATATGCATTCACAATAATAAATCAAGTACCTTACCTATTTCAAGTTAAGCTCGAATTTTCAATTTTTTTTTTTTTTTTTTCCTACGCATTAAACTATGCAAAATTTCAGAAAGGATTGAGCTTTTTAAAAGTTGTATTGGACGATGTCCTGGGTGTCGGGCAAGTAGGCTAATTTTTTAAGTGTTTAGATCATTGCATGCCTAATTTCTCCTCTGTATAAAGTAGATTAATAGCTAATTTCCTGTCACAAAAACTTATTTAATAAAAATAATAATAATAATAATAATAATAATAATAATAATGATAATAATAATAATAACTTTTAAAAAAATCGTGGGTATTCCTGTAAGAAAAGGACTACTAAAATTTTTATTAAATACCTCACAAGTTACAAGACACAAATTACAAGTCACAAACAAACAAGCTATCCTAGCATAAGATCAATTTTTCGAGATCTACTATGAAACATGAAATTAAGGACTATAAAATCTTAATATTAAAGTTAAATTCCCTTAAATTTGGAGCAATTTGTGCCCATGCGAAGAAGAGACGAAGTGACTCCAAGCTTGTTAGTTTCAAGGTCTATTTCCACCAAATTATCCTCCATTTGTTTTCCACCTATTACTATTGAAGTGGTTGGGCTTGAACCTCCATCAACAAATCCTAAGCACATTACATTCTCTGAAACCTTCACCATTGAATTCGCGCCATAGATCCTCCACCTTGCATTCTTGTTGTGTAACAAGGGACTTTTACCATCCATTATTATGTCAAAAATTGGTACTGATGGACCAGTTTTAGCGTTGTTAACGATTGATTTTGTACTAAAACACGCCCCGAAAGGAGCCACTGGAGCAACCCTTGTCATCTTCATGGCGGTTGCTTTTGTTACAAATACGCTGATAAGAGACTTGTATATTTCACTGTGGAGTACAGTGTAAGGGTCCATAGTGCTTATCTTAGTACCTCCAACTGCTTGCTTGATGTCGAAGGACAACAATGAGGATCTGAAGCGTATTGGGGTTCCATCGATTTTGATAGACCTTACCTTGATGAAGTATTCTACTGAAGTTTCTCCTTCTGATCTTATTGGCGCAGTGCTGTTAGGATTGATTATAAGTGGGGTGGTTATAAGTGATTTAGACATATAACTAGGGCTTCCTCCAAAGTAGATAGCGCCATTATAACCCGAAGAAGTAGAAGAAGGAAGACAAAGAGCAAACTTACGAGGAACCTTGAAAGTTGAGGAGATTTGAGAATGCAAAGCAAAAGGTACCCTTGCAAGGGTAACCACCCCTTTGGTATGAGGTGATAAGCCCTTCAAAGGACCTTTGTCTGCGCAACTAAAAGGGAAAGTAGGTAAGCTAGCTTTAGAGAGTTGAGCTAGTGAGTTTGGTTGGGCTTGCTTGTACAAGGTCGATGCATCCTCAACAAGACCGCCTGCATAGAGGCCGTCACCCCATGGGGTGTATGCGTAAACACCGCAAGTGTCACCGGAGCAAAAAGTCCCTGTTGGCTCATAGCGCGCACACTTGGGTGAGTTGCAGGGTACTTCATGGTAGGTTGTGGAATTACTGTTGTATCCATAGAGGTCACAAGCGAACCATGACCATCTATTACCGATATCAATGACTAGATACACACGAGTAGATGGGCGTGTTCCTACTAGAAAAGAGGTGTAGTATTGGGACTTTGTGTTGTCCTTGACAATAGGAAGGACAAAGGTAGCATTGGAGAAATGAAAGGAGAAAGCAGAGATAATGAGAAGAAGGAAACAGAGTAAAAAGGGTGTTGAAGCCATTAAATTATATTGGTGGCTTTGAATTTGAGATGGATTTACCAAATCTAGTGAATGTGTATTTATAGTACGAAATGGAGCGTAGGGACTACGGAGTGCATGATACCCCCCACCTTTCAGCTCAACATGTTCATAAAAAATTAGAAAAAAAAACTCAACATGTCATTAAAATATTTGAAAAAAAAAACTCAACATTTCATATTAAATAAAAATAAATAAATTACACGAAGATTTAGGAGATTAAACAAAGAAAAAGCAAGCTAATCTAATCTATTTAAAATACAGCTAAAATGACTAATTCATTAAAAATACGGTTAAAGTGATGCAAATACTCCCTCCGTCTTATAAAGATTGTATTATATTATTCCTGTAAATGGGTAAAAGAAGAACTCCCCCGAGCGGCTCGAGTGGCAAATTATTCTGTAACATGATTTTGTGTGCTAATCCCTTCTTTTTGACGCAATGCTGTAATTAACAGAGCAATTTTTTTAACACTAGTTACCACTTGCCGGTTGACTAGTTCTGCTCGATGTAGTCTTTCTTTTTTATTTTTGTTATTCTAATTATTGTCAGATTGTACTATGGGCTTCAAAGTAACTGTATCTATGGTGCATTGAGCATACTCGTCACATTACTCACATGCTCTAAGAAACATGTTGTTGAGGCTTGCTCTGTGGATTGAGACAGGTGATGGTGTCAAATTGGTGAATGGTGAGTCCAGAAAAATCAAAGGCTATGTCAATGCACTGCTTTCGCCTATTAACAACCGTGGTTTTGCCATCTAGAATCACACCGAACAAATTCCAATCACTTAGCCTTCGCCTATGGTTAGCTACAACTCTTTCTATTGGCCATCGAGTTCATCAAACCAAATACACAGGTAATACTACTAGCCTATTAGGGGCCTAGAGGGTGTTTGACCCGCAAAGAAATATGGGATCGAACTTGATTCTTGATACCTCATGTTTGGGTTGATTCTAGAATGATTTTTTTAAAAAAAATTCATTTAACACTTAAATTTATTGGTATGTGGCCTATGAGCCATTCTCACCTCCTCTAAGTCTCTAAACCCCATATCTTGGGGTTTGGATGAGATATGGGTTTAAAACTCTAAAAATCATAAACCAAACACAAGGTATGGGTTTAATTCATTTTGAAATGCATACCTCATACCTAAATCCCGTGAATATCACCCAACAAGAAAGCAAAAAACAAGGAGAGTTTAAATAATTCATGTGTTCCATATTTTCCAATAATTATCTATAGCCCAACTTGGAATACAAAAATAAGATAACCCTCACTGATGTTTATACGAATTTTTTTACATTTTCAAGAGGATAAGCCACTAGAGGAAAAAAATAAAATAGAACAAAAAAATGCTAAATAAAAAAATTAAAAAAAGAAAGAGAAAAGGAGAGAGAGAAAAGGAGAGAGAGAGAGAGACTAAACAGCCTCAGCATGATGGAGTACTTCATAAAATATGCGAGTGGCCGCACTGGCAAGTAGCAACATGTAGGATAGCTGAAAATATTTTTTATCAGATAAGGAAAACAGGATGGATAAATTTCTCTTGCACACCATTTTAGAAGTAATTTGTGGAATTGAGATACTCTTGTTTATGGTTTAATAATCTAGTTCAATGTTTTCCAAAATAAAAAGAGATACTTCAAAGTACAATCTACCAAGATTTAAATGAAGATAAACAGGAGTTGGCTGACAGGCTGATGAGAGGGTGAGACTAGAGCATGGTTTAACCCTAATTTCACATTCCATGTTTTTGATGAGTTATAATTTTTGCTTAGCTTTTTACCCCTTGATCTGCTATTTCACCCTATATGCTGTTTCAAAGCCTTCTGGAAAGCATATATGTTTAATCAGAGAAAACCGTACCTAAATGACATTGTATAGAGGACCTAATAGCCTAAGAGCATCATCAATGAAAATTCTAACATATCATTCTCACATGATAAAGTGAAGAATTGAAAAAGAAGTATACCATAGTTTATACACTTCCTCGTTGTTATGATTTCACGCATAGGCATTCAGCATTCACAATAAAGAAATTACCAGTTAAATCTCAAGTTAATCCCATACTCTTGAATTTCTAATTAAAAGGGTTCAGCTTTCTAAAAGTTGTATTTGGAGGATGCCCAATTGCCCAGGGTGTCGGGCAAGTTGGCTTAGTTTTTAACCATTTATATTGCTGCATGCTTAATTTCTATAAAATATATTTTATGGCTAATAATAATAATCATGGATTAAAAAAGTGCTACTTAAGTGGTTCACCATTAAAAGTTACCTTACAAGTTACAAGACACAAGTTACAAACAAACAAGTTACTTTAGCATAAGATTGAATATTTTCGAGATCTAGTATGAAACCAGAAATCAAAGACTATAGAATCTATATTGTAGCATCTAATTTAAATTCCTTTAAATTTGGAGCAACTTGTACCCATGCGAAGAAGAGATGAAGTGACTCCAAGCTTATTAGTTTCATGGTCTATTTCAACCAAATTATCCTCCATTTGTTTCCCACCTATTACTATTGAAGTGGTTGGGCTTGAACCACCATCTACAAATCCTAAGCACATTACATTCTCTGAAACCTTCACCACCGAATTTGCGCCATATATCCTCCACCTTGCATTCTTGTTGTGCAACAAGGGACTTTTACCATCCATTATTATGTCAATAATTGGCACTGAAGGACCAGTTTTAGCATTACTAACCACAGTTTTTGCACTAAAACATGCCCCGAAAGGAGCCACTGAAGTGACCCCAGTCATCTTCATGGCAGTCGCTTTTGTTACAAATACGTTGATAAGAGCCTTGTATATTTCACTGTGTAGTACAGTGTAAGGGTCCATAGTGCTTATCTTAGTCCCTCCAACTGCTTCCTTGATGTTGAAGGACAACAATTTTGATAGATCTTACCTTAATGAAATATTCTATGGAAACTTCTCCTTCTGGTTTTATTGGTGCAGTGCTGTTAGGAGTGATTATAAGTGGGGTGGTTATAAGTGATTTAGACATATAATTAGGGCTTCCTCCGAAGTAGACAGCGCCATTATAGCCCGAAGAAGAGGAAGAGGGAAGACAAAGAGCAAACTTACGAGGAACCTTGAAAGTTGAGGAAATTTGGGAGTGCAAGGCAACAGGTACCCTTGCAAGGGTTACCACCCCTTTGGTACGAGGTGATAAGCCCTTCAAGGGGCCTTTGTCGGCGCAAGTAAAAGGAAACCCAGGTAAGCTAACTTTAGAGAGTTGAGCTAGTGAGTTTTGTTGGGCTTGCTTGTACAAGCTCGATACATCCTCAGCGAGACCACCAGTATAGAGGGCGTCGCTCCATGGGGTGTATGCTAAAACACCGCAACTGCCACCGGCTTAAAAACTCCCTGTTGGCTCATAGCGCTCACACTTGGGTGACTTGCAGGGTATCTCGTGGAAGGTAGTTGAATTAGAGTTGTGGCCATATAGGTCACAAGTGAACCATGACCATTCATTACCGAGATCAATGACCAGATACACGCGAGTGGATGGGTGTGTTCCTACTAGAAAAGAGGTGAAGTATTGGGACTTTGTGTTGTACTTGACAATAGGTAGCACAAAGGTGGCATTGGAGAAATGAAAGGAGAAAGCAGAGATAATGAGAAGAAGAAAACCGAGTAAAAAGGGTGTTGAGGCCATTATATTATATTGAAGGAAATATTGATGACTTTGAATTTGAGATGGGTTTACCAAATCTAGTGAATGTGTATTTATAGTACGAAGTGAAACGTAGGAACTAGGGAGTACATAATACCCCCCCCCCCCCAGAGCTCAACATGTCATATAAAAATTAAGTAAATTACACAGAGATTAAGCCATTAAGGAGATTAAATATAGAAAGAGCAAGCAACTGTAATCCATATAATACGGCTAAAGTGATACCAATACTCCCTTCGTCTTATAAAGATTGTATTATATTATCCCTAAAATGGGTAAGAGAAGGGCTCCCCCGAGTGGCACGAGCGGCAAATTATTCTTTAATATGATTTGTTTTATTATACTAATCCCTTCTTATTGAGGCAATGCTGTAATTAATAAAGCTATTATTGAACTCTGCTAGTTTGCCACTTGCAAGCTGACTACGTGACTAGTTCTGTTCGATTTTGTCTTTCTTTTTCATTTTGTATTTCTAGTAGTCAGATTATACTATGAGCTTTTTAGTAACTCATCAAACTGTTCCTAGTAAAGTACTCCAAGGGTATAACTATCTTTTATTTATGTTTTCATATATAACTCAAAGTAAATATACTATATATATAACTTTGATTGTGGTGTTTAATATGTACTTTGATTGGTTCCTTTATTATTTATCGTACATAATATGATATTTAAAGTAACAACCTGAGGCATTGCTCGGGCTATGTATACATTAGTTACTACAAAATATCGTATTAGAGTGATATACTTAATAATTGTACCCATTGATAGAAAACAAATAGTCAAATCAAATTTCAGGTTAAAAAAAATCGATATATAAGGTCACGTTATACGGTGATGTCCGGCAAATAGAAAGGAAATATCAATAACAATGTATCTATGGTGCATTGAAATACTCCTCAAATGCTCTAAGAAACATGTAATTGAGGCTCTGTGGCCGAGACAGGTGATAATGCCAAATTGGTTAGTCCAGATAGATTAAAGGCTATGTTGATGCACGCACAGGTGCAAACTTTTGCCCATTAACAACCATGGTTTTAATGATTAATTTAGGGTTATGCTGTTGTAAAAAAAAAAAAAAAAAAAAAAAACAACCATGGTTTTGCCATCAAGAATCACACCGAACGATTTCCAATCACCAGCCTTCACCTATTGTTAGCTACAACTCTTTTTGTAGGCCATCTAATTCATCAAACTAGTTTCACATCAACACGGGTAATTCTATCAGGAGTTGTTTGTTTTGCAAACGGTATGGGGTTGGAACTTGATTCTTGATACCACATAAATTGATTTTAGAATGAAGTTTTTTTTTTTTATTCTTTTGTATTATACCTAAAAATTTTAGTATGACCAAACCCACCTCCCGACTCCCCCTTAGGATCCTGTAATAAATTGGCTTTAGGAGGGGTAATTTGGGAAGTCTAGTATTATTAATAGGTTATGGTCCTTAGCTTTATTATAAATAGAGAGAGGGGGGAAGGCAAAAGATAGGCAGAAATTTGTATTGAAGGGAAACCTTGCAAAGTCATGGCCTAAAGCCATTTTGAGAGTGATAGCCTAAATCTATTAACCTATCCTTTTGTGAACATTTTGCCATTTTCAATCAATGTTCAAGCTTTATTTTAATTTTTATCTACTTCCATTATTAAATCAGAAATATAAACCTAGAAAATCAGTCCATTACAGTTTCTAAAACCCATACCTTGGGAATTTGAGGTATGGATTTACAACTCTTAAAATCATAAACCAAACACAAGGTATGGGTTTAGTCCATTCTAAACCCATACCTTATACCTAAACTCCATGAACCAAACACCCAAGGAATGAACTATCACCCCACAAAGAAATGAAGAAACAAGCAGCGTTTTAATAATTCATGTGCTCCAATTTTTAACAGTTATAGCCCAGACTACTAAAACCAGGAATTGCTGCTATGAAGAAGGGCTTAAACAACTGCAATAATGGCTAATTATTCAAAATAACACCTACCTCAAATGAAGCAGTAAGTCAGCAACTATGAAGCTAGAAGGCTGCTATTATAGCAGATCAGAGACCAGACCAGACCAGGGATGCAGAACAGATCAAGAATTTGCAAGCTGCACAACTGCATCTTTTCTTGATGATGCCTTCACCGTGCATTAAAAGTTAATACACGGAACAACAATAGTTCCTGCAATTCTTTCAAATATACAAGTCAGTAACCTTGACAATGTAGTATGGATTTTTAAATGCATGCAAAATTTGATTGTTCAAATTTGATTGTTCTGTCTGTCTGTAAAGTTTTCAAGTGCACACAAAGTCAGGGATGATCATTGCTTGGAAACTTACTTGAAATCATGCACCACCTCAATCAAGTAGCCTCTTGAGCTTGAATTGACATTTGACGCCCTGAAAATGAGAATTTACTAAGTATGAACCAGATGAAAGATTGGTACTGCCTATAAATATCAATAAGATAACCCTCAATGATCAAATGATATTTATAAGAAAGTTTTTATACTTTCAAGAGGATAAGCCATTGGGAAAAAAGAGTTTAACACTAAGACTTCGGCAAGATGGAGTCTTTCAGAAAACATGCAAGTGGTACTGGCACGTAGCAATATGTAGGATAGCTGAAAATATTTTTTTATCAGACATTAGGAAAACAGGATGGATATTTTTCTTGCACGTCATCTTTAGAAGCAATTTTTGGAATTGAGATACTTCATACCTACCAAGATTTAATTGCCATAGCACATTAACCATAACCACGTATAAGCGAATTCCACAATAACCATAACCACGTATAAGCAAATTCCACGTTGCCAAATCCGGATCAACTACACCATTAAACACTTTACTAGCATCATCAACAAACCTAAGCTTTGAATAAGCCTTCACAAGTGAACTACCACAAATAGAATCCATTTGCAACCCAGAAACTACTAACCCACCATTAACAAGCCTAACACCCTCAACATCATTATTCTCATAACAAGCGCGTAAAATGCAAGCAAACGTAAAATTATCAGGACATAATTCAGACCTAAGCAGCTGATTAAAAAGATGAAATGCATTCTTAAAGTCATGAACTTGAGCACAAGCTCTAATAATGGAGTTCCAAAGATAAATGCTTCTTTGAGGACTTTCATCGAACAGTTGGTGTGCAGAAGTAAGATCACCATTGAGAGCATAGTATCTAATGATTTTGGTGGCAAAAAAAGGGTCAAGAGAAATATGGGTGTTTCGGGTGAAAACAATGGGACCTTGCCGAAGGTCCGCTGAAACGGAGAAGACTGGATTCGGTCCAAGTTATGTTGGGCCGAAGGTTTCCTGCACAGTAAACACACGTAAACTAGCCTCGGGGGTGTTGCCGAGGAAGGCCCCTCCGATGCTAAAGTCAGTACAATGTGTAGAAAGAGAACACTATGCAAGAGAATTAGTTGCTTGAGGCTTTTCTTGAATATATGAGAATGTATGGGAATCTATGAATGAAATATGAATGTATGAATATTGATGGCTTTTATACCTCTTCATACATGGAGAGGTTGGGCCTTAGCCCAATTGGCTTGCTTTGAGGGCTGACCTTTGACTTTAGCACAATTGGAGAGTTGAACCTTGACCTTGGGCTTTTAATTGGATCATTTAGTGCCTAGGCCCAATTGGACTAAATTGGACCCAAACAACTTGCCCCCCAGACCCGATTTGGAAGGATGACGGGTCGGGTTTGATTTAATTCAGAAAAGGAGGGAAGTAAATGATTTAATTAATCCAAAAATTTGAATTTAAACCGTAATTAATGAGATAACAACGGTTAAGGCGGATGATTGTGGAAGTTGGACGGATAATGGGCAGTTTAATCACAAGATCGTGTGTTTAACGGTTACTTAGTGGGGTATTTAAGAGAAATTGAAACGCGGACTCTCCGTATTCCATTCCTGGAGATATAAATAGAGGCGCGTCATCTCTCCTCACTTATTCACCAACACAAACCCAGAATTCTCGAGAGAAACCAAGAACCCGCATCAAAACTTCGCAAATTCCCCGAGCATTAAGCTTAGAAACTGAGACTTGCCACTACGAACTCGTAAATCGGCAACTTTCGCTTCAGATTAAGGTAAATTCCTTTGATTTCAGTTTATTTTTCTTCGAATTCGAACTCCTTCCCCTTTTTTTTCGACTTTTTTCTTCGAAATAATCAATGGCAAGAGGAGTTAGAGGTAGAGCCCGTGCTCCAAGAAGAGCAAGGCCAATTCCCGATCCTAGGAACAGGATTGGGACCTCGAATGGACAAAGGCCAGAGTCTGACCCTGCTGAAGGGATTAGGGCGACTCCAATTTCCTCGGCTCCTCCTCAGAGAACGGAGGGGCCGAGCGCTTCTGGACGGGACGATGAAGTTCCCGCTGTCCTTTGGGATATCCTCCCCGGGTTTTCAGAGTGGGAGAATGCCGAAGTAGCTTCGGCCATGATAAAGAACCGCCCCTACTCATGGTGGGTGGAGAATGCCGAACAATATCGGTTTGCCGAGCAAATTGAGTTGCATTACGGCATTTTTGAAGCTGATGGGTATTGGTGCCGAATGCCCGCGACATCCGATAGAATCCATCGTCCACCCCCGGGGTATGTGGGGGTGTACACAAGACAGCTTCAGTACGGGCTGAGGTTCCCTTTGGACGTATTCGTCCGAGACTTGCTGATCCATTACAATATCTCCCTATGTCAGTTAACTCCCACCAGCATCCGAAGGGTGATGACATACTTATGGGTCTGCAAGTTCTTCAAGTATGTGCCGAACCTGCACTGCTTCAAAAAGCTTCATCGGCTAGTGCCAAATATTCAAAGTGGGCACGGAAGCCATGGTTCTGGGTGGTACCGGATTGAGTCCCGGCCCCAGTACCTAACCATGTGGCCGAACGACTCTTCAGACAAGGACTGGAGAGGTCAATGGATTTGGGTTAGGGCACCCACAGATCCGGGCCACCCTTGCGTCTTCAGCGCTCCCCGGTACCTTGCTGAGCCTGATCCCGAGATGGAAAGTCTAGGTCCCCCCGCAGATAACGGGCCGGATCCGAACCTTGATCAACAACATATCTTCGGCAAGCTGCCGAACCGGGGGGGCAGCGGCCGAATGCAGCATATCCCGGAGACTTGGCTCCCCGATACGCATTATGTTTTCCAAGAGAACATGCTAGCAGCTGTTGGCCTCAGCCGAAAGTTTAAGGATGGTAAGCTTCTTCGGCTGGGGCCGAGGCTTTTTAATTATCTCTTTTTCTTCTCTCACTTTGCTTTTTTATGCTGTGCCAACCTATCTGAACTGACCTTTCCCCTTTTCTTTTTCAGAGCGGGACGAGACCAACGTTGGCATTAACTACGCTCGTCTTGGTGTCAACCGAGAACGAGTTGTAACTGATCGGGCCCCGTCTATCACTGAGCCGAGGCATAGGGAAGTTCATCTAGACTCTTCCCACTTCCAAATTGAGGCTGTTGCTATGTATCAGAGGCATAAGCCTTGGTGGAAGAAGAGAGACCCCTGGTTTCAGCTGCTGGACGAAGAAGCTGAAGCTGCCCGTACAGCCGAAGAGGTTGCACGGGTTCTCGAAGCTTGCGAAGGAGGAGAAGGGTCCTCCAGAGCTGCTGAAGAAGAAGCTGCAGCTAGGGCAGCTGAAGAAGATGAGGCTTTGCTGAAGACCTCGGTGAGCTTTCGGACTTAACTTTGTCTTCTTCTCTTTTTTTTTTTTTTTTTGTTTTTTTTTTTTTGTACTCACATTCCTCCTCCCCCTGTCTGTTACAGTCTGAAGAGAGTAACAGACACAGAGAAGGGAAAGCCCCTGTTCGTCCCGAAGACCAAATACAAGAAGAGTCTTCAGACTCAGATATGGACGAGCAGCCCCTTCAGAAAAGGCGCCGAAGGATGGCCATCATCGGGCCGCATGACTTTCAGCGGAAGCCGATGACCATCGGCGTTGAAATAAGGGAACCCGAGGAAGGCAATGGATCGCCGAGGGTTCCCCGGCCACAACCTCAATCACCTCAAAAGACCCCTCCGCCACCTTCTGAGATGGAGGTGGATCAAAAAACTCCCGAATCAAAGGGAGGGGTCCAAGAAGAAATTCAGGAGAGTGCTGCTGAGCACAAGAATAAGGATGCCGTGATGCCCAGTGCTGAGGGTTTCACGGCAGACATCGCAAGAGAGGTTGAGGCTTTCGTCCTCACCCCTGAAGAAGAGGAGGTCATAGTAATTGACTCCTCTGAGAAGGATGATGCTGAGCCATCCAAAGCTAAACAAGATCCATCGTCATCCTTTCCCTCCTTCCAGACTCTCCAATCTGGAGAAATGGGTTTCTCGGCCCCCCGAATTCCAATCCCAGATCACATCTGGGACCTCATATGGGGTCAGAACCGAGAAGGAGCTGCAGCCTACTTCGGCGATTTTGCTGGCATGTCCGAAGTAGATAGGGCAAGAATCTGGTCGCTGAAGGCCACTGCTGGGATGGGCGAAACCAGCAGATCAGTTCCTGACCCAGCCAGGTCTAACCAACTGCTGATGATGCAGGTGATTTTCCTTGCCTTTATTTCCTCTAAAATTCAGCTCTATTTTTAATTACCTTTATTATATTTTTTTTTAACTTGTGCTCCTGTTTTCAGTTTGTGCACAATCAGACTCTCACTGTAGAGCTGATAGATACCCTACAAGATAGGGTAGACGTTGCTGAGCACGAAAAGAAGGTAGCTGAAGAGGAATTAAAGCTTGCTAAGCTGAAGCAAGCAGCAGCTGAAGAGAAGCAGCAGAAGGGTGAGGAGTACGAGAAAAAAGCTGTTGAAGCCGTTGAGAGCCGTATTCAGGAAGGAGCTGCTGCACAAGCTGAAGTGCAGCAACGAATAGAAGCTCTTGAAGCCAGCCGAATGGCTGCTGAAGAGCTGCTCCAGGCCAGGGATGTCCAACTCTCAGAGGCTGCTGCTGCTGCTGAAGCTCAGAGAGCTAAACTCCATGAGGCTGAGGATCAACTGATGGCCAAAAAAGTTGAAGTGGCCCAGGCTCAGACAAAGGCTTCCCAAGTTCAGCAGGAGCTGAATGAGCTGAAAGGTTCCTCCTCCGAGCTCGCCGATGAGCTGAAGAAATCCAAGGAAGACTTGGAGGAGACCCAGAAGAAGCTGGCTGATGCTGAGGCTCTACTCAAAGTCCGTGTCTATACCCAGGAAGAATATGAAATGGGTTTCAGAAACGGGTTCAGAGTATGCCGAAGAGTCTGCCTTCATGCTGAGCCGAAGCTGGACTGGTCCAAATGTGCTGAATGGGTCCAGAATCCCGAAGACCCTCATATGAAGTATGCAACTCCAGTCGAAGCTGAAATTCTTAAGGCTGAGGAAGCCGAAGAGGAAGCTGAGAGAATGGAGTTGGAGGCTGAACAGAGGGAAAGGGAGGCTCGGCAGAGTGCAAAGCCTGCTTCTTCTGCTGCTGGGGCTGAGGCCACCATGGGGCTCAACAACGCTGATCAGTCTGATCCTCGGGCTGAAGCATAGGAACTCGGGCAGTCGTCTTCAGAATCTTGCGGTTCATCATGCGCTTAACTTTTAGACTTGCTGCTTTCTGAATTTTTTGCCTTGTTTTTTGCTTCAGCTTGCCTTGTCGTACAACAGTTTATTTTTTTTGCTTATGTACGTATTTCGGCAGCTGTTATTTTCCGCTTGTGGGCGGCTGCCGATACAGTTTAATTGAACTTGTAGCTCAATTTCTGAGCATGAATTATTAATTTGATGCTCTTTTCTTCAGCTGCTTTGTTTTTGAATGCTTTACTGTTTCTTTCATTCTGTCGAACATAAACTTGCACTGATAGTGCTTCTTGCCCCCCCAGAAATTGAAGTATGGCTTCAGCTGAATAAACAATTTCTTCACTTCTTTAAAATGGGTATCCGAAACACAGGGCCAACTGAAGGCAGTGCTTCTGGGATACAAGTCTTACTGAAGATTGACTTCAGCTGAAAATTGGATATCCGAAACACAGGGCCAACTGAAGGCAATGCTTCGGATATTAGCCTTCTGGGATACAAGGCTCAGTTAAGGCAATATCCCAGAATTGTCCATGGACTCATGACTCTGGAGAACAAATCTTACTGAAGTTGGACTTCAGCTGAAAGACCTGTGTTCTTTAAAAGACGCATATCCGAAACACAGGGCCAACTGAAGGCAATGCTTCGGATAATGGCTTTCTGGGATACAAGGCTCAGTTAAGGCAATATCCCAGAATTGTCCATGGACTCATGTCTTTGGAGAAAAAGTCTTACTGAAGTTGGATTTCAGCTGAAAGACCAATGTTCTTTAAAAAGACGAGTTTTGTCAGCAATCTGAAACCCAGTTACCCGAAGGCGAAGGTTTCAGACGAGGCTGATTAAACAATTTTCAACTGTTGCTGTTATCCTTGATTTTCTGTCTATCTTTGAAAAATGGATACCCGAAACACAGGGCCAACTTAAGGCAATGTTTCGGATAACGGCTCTCTGGGATACAAGGCTCAGTTAAGGCAATATCCCAGAATTGTCCATGGACTCATGTCTTTGGAGAACAAGTCTTACTGAAGTTTGACTTCAGCTGAAAGACCAGTGTTCTTTAAAAATACGAGTTTTGTCAGCAATCTGAAACCCAGTTACCCGAAGGCGAACGTTTCAGACGAGGCTGATTAAACAATTTTCAACTGTTGCTGTTATCCTTGATTTTCTGTCTATCTTTGAAAAATGGATACCCGAAACACAGGGCCAACTTAAGGCAATGTTTCGGATAATGGCTCTCTGGGATACAAGGCTCAGTTAAGGCAATATCCCAGAATTGTCCATGGACTCATGTCTTTGGAGAACAAGTCTTACTGAAGTTTGACTTCAGCTGAAAGACCAGTGTTCTTTAAAAAGACGAGTTTTGTCAGCAATCTGAAACCCAGTTACCCGAAGGCGAAGGTTTCAGACGAGGCTGAATAAAAAACCCTTAAAGAGTAGATAGAACGAAGAAAACTTTGAAAGGATAAAAAGTTGTAAACGTTTATATAAATGGCGGCTCCAAGGCCTTTCATTAATTCAAAATGTACTTACAAAGATTGTTCTGCCCCGAAGGGTTTACACATGGTATTTTTTCAGTACATCAGCGTTCTAGTGATTTTTCAACTCAGTTCCATCCAACTGCCGAAGTCGGTATGTCCCTGGCTGAAGCTCATCATAGATTTCATAAGGTCCTTCCCATGCAGCTGAGAGTTTCCCATGGATTCGACCTTTCTGAACTGCAGCAGCATTCCGAAGGACAAGGTCTCCAATTTTGAGAGGCCTTGCATGGACCCTTCGGTTATAAAATTTGTTGATTCTCTGCTTATAGGCGGCCATTCTGTCTCGGGCTGAGTCTCTTACTTCGTCGAGGAAATCGAGAGATTCCCTCATCAGTCGCTCATTCTCAGCCGAGAAGTGGTGCACTCGAAGGCTCTCAGAGCCAATTTCCACTGGAAGGACGGCTTCGGCACCATACACCAGTTCAAAAGGTGAGTGGCCCGTTGCCTCTTTTTCAGTTGTCCGAAGGGACCAAAGGGTTCCAGGGAGCTCCTCCAGCCACTTGGACTTTTGATCTTCCACCCTCTTCTTGAGGGCATTTAAGATCTGTTTATTTGCAGCTTCGGCTTGTCCGTTACTTTGCGGGTGGCATACCGCTGAATATGCCAGTTTGATGCCGAACTGATCTGTATACCGCTTCAGCGGTAAGTTATCAAATTGCCTCCCATGATCGAAGAAAAATACTCTCGGGATGCCAAAGCGAGTGATGATATTCTGCCAGATAAATTTTCTGACAGTTTGCTCTGTAATGTTCGAGGCTGCTTCGGCCTCGATCCATTTACTGAAGTAGTCAACTCCAACTATCAGCCATTTTTTCTGGTACACAGCCTCTGGAAATGATCCCAGTATATCCAGTCCCCATTGGGCAAACGGGAGTGGATTAAGGATCGGCTGAAGATCCCTTGCTGGCTGATGGATAACTGGAGCGTATTTTTGACATTTTTCGCATTTCCGAACCAGCTCCTTAGCATCTGCGATCATGGTGGGCCAGTAATATCCAGCCCTCAATGCCTTGTTGGCTAAGGTCCTTCCCCCAATGTGGTTCCCACAGATGCCGAGGTGAATCTCCCGTAGGATATAATCTGCATCTGTTGGTCCCACGCATTTCAGCAATGGGGCTGAGAAGGACTTTTTCAGAAGTTCCCCCCTGAAGACAATGAACCTAGAGCTGGTTCTCTTCATCTTGGAGGCCAAAGCTTTATCTTTGGGAGTTTCTCCCCGAAGCTTGAAAACTAGGATGGGGTCCATCCAACTAGGCTCTGGGTCAGCACAGCACACTTCAGGTGCTTCGTCGACACTTCTCTCTCGACGCACTTCTACATATACAGATCTGTTCAGCTCGGTAAGAGATGAACTGGCAAGTTTGGAGAGTGCATCGGCTTGAGTATTCTGACCCCTTGGGATCAGCTGAACCTCAAAAGTTTTCAGCTCTGCAATGACTGATTTGATCTTGGCAAGATAAGCTATCATGGAGGGCTCTTTGGCCTCGTAGCTGCCACTGATCTGATATGCAACTAGCTGAGAGTCTGTTTTTAGGCAGACATGATCGGCTTCCAGGGAGATGCACAATTCTAGGCCGGCGATTGCTGCCTCATACTCGGCTTCATTGTTCGAGGCCTTAAAAGAAAACTTTAGTGCATACTCAAAGGATTTGCCTTCGGGAGAAGTTATCACTACTCCTGCCCCCGAACCGTTTTCGGTGGAAGATCCATCCGTAAACACGGTCCAGACTTTCTTTTCACTGTCTAGCGCTTCTTGGTATGAGCATTCGGCCAAGAAATCCGCTAGAGCTTGAGCCTTAATGGCAGCCCTCGGACGGTAGCTGATGCTGAATTCGGTGAGCTCGCTGAATTCGGTGAGCTCAAAAGCCCACTTGGCTAGCCTACCAGATTTTTCAACCTTGCCGAGAACTTTTTCCAACGGCTGATCAGTTAAGACCACTATCTGATGGCAATCAAAATAGGGCCTCAGCTTCCGAGCAGCTACTACTACCGCGAAAGCGACTTTCTCGAGTAGAGGATAGCGAGTCTCGGCATCCGTCAGTGTATGACTGACGAAGTAGATCGGTTGCTGACTTTTACTTTCTTCCTTCAGCAATACTGCGCTAATGGTGGCTGGGCTAACGGCCACGTCTAGGTACAAATTTTCTCCTTCAGCTTGGCTAGCCAGCGTTGGGAGTTGAGCCAGATGCTCCCGAAGCTGTTTAAAGGCGTCTTTTTGCTCTTCCTCCCAAACGAGCTCTTTTGTTTTCGGGAGTTTCAGGGCTTTGAAGAAAGGTAACCCCTTATCCGAAGCTCTGGAAATGAACCTCGAGAGGGCTTCCATTCTTCCGGTGAGCCGCTGAACATCCCGCTTCGTTTTCGGCTCAGGAAGGTCGAGCGCCGCTTTGACTTTAGAGGGATTGGCATCAATCCCCCTTTTGCTGACTATGAACCCAAGGAATTTCCCTGACTTCACGCCGAAGACACACTTCTTCGGATTCAGCTTCATTTGATGCTTTCTCAAGGTGGCGAAAGTTTCAGCCAGGTCCTTTACATGGTCCTCTGGTTTTTTGCTTTTGACGATCGAATCGTCAACATAGACTTCCATGTTTCGGCCCTTTTGATCGGCAAAAACTTGATCCACCAGCCTTTGATAGGTTGCCCCCGCATTTTTCAATCCGAAGGGCATCATTTTGTAATTGTACACCCCAGCGTTCGTGACGAATGCTGTCTTTGCTCGATCGTCGGGATGCATAAAGATCTGATGATACCCCGAGAATGCGTCCATGAAACTAAGCAAGGCATGGCCACTTGTCGAATCGACTAGCTGATCGATCCTCGGCAAGGGATAGAAATCCTTTGGACAAGCCTTATTTAGGTCCGTGAAGTCAACGCACATCCTCCAGGTACCATTGGGCTTCTGAACCATCACCACATTTGCCAGCCATTCTGGATATTGGCAAGGTTTGATGAATCCTGCCTCCAACAATTTTTTGACCTCGGCTGCGATGTCTCGGTTCTTATTGGCGGAGTAATTCCGCTTCTTTTGCTTAACTGGTCGACACGTCGGGTCAACATTAAGCTTATGGGAGATGAGGTCTGAACTTATCCCGGGCATATCAGCTGCCGAGAAAGCAAACACATCTCTGTTGTCCCGAAGGAGCTGAATAAGTTCACAACGGGTGTTCGGATCAAGGTCCATCCCGATTGTTACACATTTCTCAACGTCTCCTTCGGCCAACTCAACTGTTTCAGTCTGTTGGTCCATGTCCATTGCTGATGGACTGGACTCTTCATAATCTGGCCTGCTGCCAATGTCGGCAGGTGTCCCAGTCTTTTTGTTCTTCGGCTGGCTCTCTGAGTCTTGCGGCTCAGCTGAAGAGCTAGCCTTTTCCCTTTCGGGCCCTTTACCTCTGGGTACAGATCCTTGGGCCGAAGCACTTAGGCCTTTCGGCTTTTTTGTGCTCGGCTCTCTTTCTTTTTCTTTCTCCTCCTCATCCTTGTCATCTGGGTGACTATTGGATGGTTTGAGGTAGTTGCACCTTCGGGCGTCCTTTTGGTTGCCCTGTATCCTTTCGGGGAAGCCGGCGTCTGAGACGTAAATCATCAGCTGATGATAAGTTAAGACGACCCCTTGGATCTCATGAATTATGGGTCTCCCCAAAATCACGTTGTACACTGAAGGAGCGTCGATGACCAAAAATTCAATCATGACGTTCCTGGCTGCCTCATCGCAACCGATGGTGACAGGAAGTGTCACCTTCCCATCTGGATAAGTTGAAGCCCCATTGAACCCGGATACCGGGTAGGGTACCGGCGTAAGGTGCTCGGGCTTCAACTTGATTTGATTGTAGGCCTTTCGGAACAGAATGTTTGCTCCGCTGCCACCGTCAACAAGGACCTTACTGACGTCGTGGTTGGCCACCGTGGCGATGATCACCAACGGATCCTCGTGAGGGAACGTAATCCCCCGGCAGTCGGCGGCTGTGAACGTCATGTTCGGCACCGACGACTGGGGAGATTGAATGTCAGCGTTGTTCACCTGGTGAGTCAAAGCTCTAAGGTGTCGCTTGTGCTCCCTCCGAGAGTATATTCCTCCCGAGATAACATTGATCGGAGGGAATTTCCCCTCCGGCTTTTTACTGTTTTTCCGGGGGAAGTCGAGGTCTTGCCGAGAGTCCTTTGCTGACTTCTCGGATTCTTTTTTCTCGCGGTGATCCGCGATGTATTTTTTCAAGTATCCCTTCCGGACCATGTCCTCTATCTGGTCCTTCAGTTGGATACACTCCTCAGTGTTGTGTCCCGAAGACTCGTGGAACTCGCACCACTGATTTTTATTTTTTCGCTGATACCACTCTGGGAGTGGTCTCGGCTTTCGGTAACTCTGCTCCTCCTTCGTCACGCTTTAAATTTTGGCGCGTGGAAGAGAGAGCGGAGTGTAGGACTCGTATCTGCCTGTGTATGAGGCAGATCTTTCCTTCTTTGGGTCGCTGGCCAAAGATTGCTCCGAGGCCTTTGACTTTCTCTTTGCCTTATGGCCTTGGCCTTCAGACAAGGGTATTTGCCTTTGTTTCCCTCCCCCAAATTGAGGTTGGGTTTTCGCTTTGTTCCATTCTTCGGCTCGGATGAACTTATCCGAGGCATTCAGAGCTTCCTCCAAGGTCTGCGGGGTATGCATGACCATGAAGTCTAGGAACTTTCCGGGCTGAAGGCCATTCTGCATTGCAAAAACGGCTAGCCCCTGGTCCAGCTGAGAGACGCTGGATGACTCGTTACTGAAACGGGTCAGATAGTCTCGGAGGCTCTCGGTTTCCCCCTGTTGTAGACTCATGAGCTCTGCAGTAGTCTTCTCTCGGCGGTTTTCCGTGGAAAACTTGCTCCTGAACTTGGAGGACAGATCATCCCACCCTGTTATGGAGCCTTGACTTACTCCCTTGGAGATCCACGCTTGCGCGACCCCCTTGAGAGTGGTTGGGAAATATTTGCACCAAGTCGCCTCGGATCTGGGGCAAAGATGCATATGAGTCTCATACGAGGCCACGTGATCCTTCGGATCCGAGGTCCCGTCATATGTGATGTGCGACGGTATTTTAACCGTGGGTACGCGCTCTTCCAGTATCCATTGCTCGAATGGTGAACTGGCGGGTAGCATAACGGCCTTGCCCTTGTTCCTGGCCGAAGGGACCGCGCTCCGCCCTCTTAGAGAGGTAGGAGTGGTTTTCGTCCCTGGCTGGGAAGTCTGGGCCTCGGCTGCAGGGAACGAGAGGCGACTACGCACGCTCGGTTCCTTGCCGCCGAGTCGGTCAAGGACGCTTCGGCGAACAGTCTCAGGTTCTCGGTGAGTAGATTCTGGCCGAGAAGCTGAGCTGCTGCTCTTATGCGCTTCTGGTCTTGAGGATGAGGATCCTTTTAAAAATTGAGGGTTCTTTTTCCTCTCTTTTTCATTTTTCCAGGAATCCTCTTCCCACTCTTCCAGTTCCCGGAAGGAAGGAAGCTTCCCACCATCATGGTCTAACTTCCTCCGCTGATGCCGTGTATGCGGAGGAGTTCGATCACGAGGTGGTGGCATATTTTGTGCCCTCATCGCCTCCATGAGCACTGCCAGCGCTCTTGCCACCTCTTCCGAGTTGGGCCCCGTCAAAGGGGTCCTCGGCCGAGTATGGGAATGAGGGCGCGCAGCCGATGGTTGGCTTTGGGGCACTGAATGTGTCCTATGATCGGACTCACCCCTGCTAGACCGAGAGTGACTCGGCCTGTAATGAGAGTCATGAATTACGGGAGAAAGGGAATCCTCCTTGTATGATCCTCCCCCCGAGCTGGCACCCTTGGGAGATTTCCGGTCCGGCGAGGGTGATGGTGTAGGGGTTTTAGGCTTTTCGCCCGCTCCTTGACGGAGGCTTTTGCTCTTGCGGTTCTTAGCCATTGCTACTAAGATAATTGCAAGATGATCTTGGTTAGAAATTTGGCTTAAAGATTTTTGAAAGTCGTCCCCACAGGCGGCGCCAAATTGTTTCGGGTGAAAACAATGGGACCTTGCCGAAGGTCCGCTGAAACGGAGAAGACTGGATTCGGTCCAAGTTATGTTGGGCCGAAGGTTTCCTGCACAGTAAACACACGTAAACTAGCCTCGGGGGTGTTGCCGAGGAAGGCCCCTCCGATGCTAAAGTCAGTACAATGTGTAGAAAGAGAACACTATGCAAGAGAATTAGTTGCTTGAGGCTTTTCTTGAATATATGAGAATGTATGGGAATCTATGAATGTATGAATATTGATGGCTTTTATACCTCTTCATACATGGAGAGGTTGGGCCTTAGCCCAATTGGCTTGCTTTGAGGGCTGACCTTTGACTTTAGCACAATTGGAGAGTTGAACCTTGACCTTGGGCTTTTAATTGGATCATTTAGTGCCTAGGCCCAATTGGACTAAATTGGACCCAAACAATGGGTTTTAGCAATCATGCCATGTAATTGCTTGGTGTTTGAGATAGTTTGATGGGGTATTGAGAATTTGGACAGTATTATTCGAAGTGGTGTGATCATTGAATTAGATATTGTATGATCATACTCTTTGCATAACTACAATGTTGCATAACTACAATGTTTTTTTAATAATCTGCAGGTTATAGAAAGAGGGATTAAGAAAATGTTTGTGTCAATTGAATTTGAGGATAGAAGAAAATTTGATCCAATAGACAGCAAAAGCCACAAATCACAATTACTTGATTAACTGAGATACCAAGCGATGCACTCTTGGGCGCGAATAGTTTACAATTGTTATTTAAACTTTAAAAAATTTTACATCTCACAAATAATGCTACAAAATTACAAATAACAATTAACATAAGTAGTATTTATCTTTTATCAGATGGCTAAAGGTGATAAAAATTAACCCGATCCACTCAATTCATATTTCTACTTATATTGACACAATAATTGATTATGGAGCATTAATAGATCCAATCTGACTCAACCAATATAAGCCATGTTTACATTTACTGAACTAAGTTGAACTGAACTGAACTGAGCTGAAATGAATATTTTATGAGAGAGGGAAATTAGGAGCTGAACTGAACTGATTAGAGTTGAATTGAACTGAACTGAACTGAAATTAAGTAAATGTGAACAGACCCTTAATCAAACTCGACCCAGTTTACCTCCGGTTTTCCTTTCATTCATTAAAAAGCATAAGACAATAAGTTAAGCTCATTTGAAAAAAAATAAAATAGTTAAGTAAAGATAATGATAATTGTGTTAGGTGTTCACTTCATCTTATATTTGCTTCAAATTAATCTTTGTATATTTGTTTTTGCTAATCTGAATAAATATTAACAATTATTTTAACTAATTTGAACTAATTTTTTATACGATGGTCTGATTTAACTAAATTTTAGATATGTACAATTATCAATCAACAAAAAAAACATAAATTATATGATGTTTAATCAGATGCGTATTACGTTTTTTTTTATTTATTTAGATTTATAATTTTTTTTCAAATATTTAGTATCAATTAGATTACATGATTTGGGTTACAAATCACTTTCTATTTTCTTTTTCCAGACAGGAATTTATTTATTTTAGGTTTGTTACCTTGTTTTGTAAGTCATGTTTATATTATACAAGGGATATTTTATTATTCTTTTTTCTGTATTATTTATTTTAAAAAATATATTATTTATCTTAAAAACAAAAAAAAAAAACAAATAAATGGATTAAATTATGGATTGGATTATAACATTTGTAATTGGATCCTAACATTCGTCAAGACACAAATATTGTTCCCATTATTTTTAACTAATGAATCTCATTAGAAATCCATTCAATTAGATCAATTACCCTTGACGTTATTCAAATCATATTCACACTTTAAAAATCCTTTCAATTAATATGTTTTATTTTTTTGGTAAAAAAATTTTCAATAAATTTGATTACATTAAAATTAAAAGTAATATTTCTGGTGGATAAAAGTACTGATATCTTAAAAACGAACTTGAAAATAACTCATTTTCTTCTGTAAACTATTTACATTTCTCATGATATATGGTTTATTTTTATTTATTTAATTAATGTATTCAACTTCAAATGTCCACAATTTTAAATTTCAATTCATTGATTTTGCAATAATATGTTTGAACAAATTTTTAAATCAAGACTTATACATTTTCAACGGCTTGCCATTTTATCTTCAAATAATTTTTGTATGAGATTTTGGGCTATTTATAGTATCATTGATAAACTTGGTAGGTGAAAGTTGTGGTGTTAAAATTAGTTATATTATTCTAGATCTCACTTTTTCTCCTTTAGTTTTATAACATTTGTATTCATCACTCTACTAGGATTAGATATTTCTATGGAGTAAATCAAAGGATTTTGGGAAATGGTCTAGGGTTCTAGAGTCTAGGCACACCAAAAATTGATTTTAGCTCACCTTTATGGATTCAGGTGTGATTTGAGAAGGGTACTGAAAACGTTTTTTTTTTCTTGGTTGGTTGTTGTTGTCGTCTTAATTTTTTGTTTTTCGCCATGTCCGATTAACCTATTATTAAATTTTACCTTAGTATGCTTTACTGGAGGTCTTGCAATCTCAAAACTTAACTTGATAAAGAAAAAAACATTAAAGTTTAGATCTTAGGAAAAATTCATTTTAATAATCTCAACTATGAGCGATTTACTTCTAATAATCCCAACTATGGATTATCGTCTAATAATCCCAACTTGATATGAGTTTGCCTTTAGTGGTCTCAACTGGTCAACACACTAGTAGAATAAATGTGATGGTTATTTTCTTCCCATTACTAATTAAAAAAAAAAAAAAAAAAAAAAAAAAAAAAAAAAAAAAAAACTATGAATTGGCAAGCGGTTTTGGCGCGAACCGCTTGCCTTTTAACTAATGGCAAGCGGTTTAGGGTTGAACCGCTTACCATTAGTTAAATTGGCAAGCGGTTCAACCTTAAACCGCTGGCCATTAAAAAAAAAAAAAAAGCGGGCTCACAAACCCTAAGCCCAATAAATCTCACATTCTCACGGCCTCTCTCTCCTCTCGCCCCTATTAATAGGCTAACAGCCCTCTATCTCTCCTCTCTTTCACTCCCTCACTTCTCTCTCCTCTCTCCTCTCTCACATCCATTGTCACGCGTCTTCTCTTTCTTCTCAACTCTCCTTTCTCCATCTCCTTCTCTTATCTTTCTATCTCATCTCTTTCTTTCCTTTCTCACACCAAGACCCTCATTGGTTCTTGTGGGTTTTCGAGCGAATTCCGATGGGTTTTCGAGCGAATTCAGGTGAGTTTTCGAGCCAATTCGAGCCAATTTGTGTGGGTTTAAATGGTGGTAGTCCGGTGATAAATAACCTTTCACCGCCACTGTTGGTCGGGTTTAGTATTTAATCCCGAAAGTGCTTAAAAAATCGTATTTTATTAAATTCTTATTTTTGAAAGGTCCATGGATTAGTCTTGGTATTTGGTAAAAGCATAGTTTTAATTTTAGCCCAAGCTTGTTAATTAATTTTAAGCCCAAACCTTTTTATTTTATTATTTTATTATTTATTTTTGGCCCAAATATTTTATTTATTTTTATTTCATTATTTTCTTATTTAAGCCCGAATAATAAAAGTCAGAAAAAAGCCCGAAATTATCAATCGACACTTAAAAGCCGAAAGAAATTAGGGTTAAAAATGAATTTAGACGGAAAAATGGACTGGAACTGACCGTGTCACGGTACAGCCTGACCGTGTCACGGAAACCCTTCCCGTCTAACGGTGGGATGTTCCGTGTCCTTTCCGCGTAAACCCTTAACGCGTTTTCTGTTCCGTTTTATGAAAATTTCCCGCGTCACTCCAAACCTGTACCGTGTCACGGGAATATGTACCGTCTGACGGTACTGTCTAACTGTGTCACGGTACAGTCTGACCGTGTCACGGGATACTTTTTTAGGGTTTTTATCATTTTAGGGTTCCGTGGGCTCCCTCAGCACATTTCCCTATAAATACCCCCTCATTTATGATGTACGGGGCAACCAGAATTTTATTATTCTTATTTTCTCTCTTCTATGCTATTAACCTAAACACTAGCCTACCCTTTTCACTTCAAAATTCCTTCTTCAAGCACTGAAAGGAGTCCATATTTTACTCAAGGTTCTGTCCTTAAGCCAAAGCGTGAAAGGTAGAATCGTTTGAGGGTTTGGCCCCAAAATCAACCTTATTTCATTTAATTTAATTTAGTTATTGTTTTATTATTTCCTTGAAGTTACTAACTCGTTTATTATTTTGTAGTTGCAAGCAAACAGATTCAAAGTAAGGATCATGCTCTTTTATTATTGTTATTATTATTTTTCTAACGATTTTATGTTGTTGGAATTGTGAATAAATTGGTTTTAATATTAATATTTGTTCTATTATATTTATGATCACCATATTGCATGTTAAAGGAAATATGTAATTGAAAATCACGACTAATAAGGTAATTTGGACAACAGGTTTAGGATCCTTTTTAACCTTATTATTAATTGAAGTGATCACCAAATTTTTAGAATTATGTGTGCATTAATTTTAAACCAATTTAGTTAAATAATAGTTTGGAGCGAATTGAATTATTGTTTGTATGCCTTTGAGATCGCAGGAATGCTTTTCAATATAAGAATCGAGTAGAGGCCAATACGGGCGAATGTGACTCCATGACTCACTTCGTACCATCATCCCCGATCCTCCTTTCGTGGTTCCGAACCATATGGAGTTAGTAATCTCATGGATTATGAATGGGGTGTAACCTTCACGGGTCAATCGTTGTTGCCTTCGTTGTCCCTTATTCGTGGTTGTCTTTTATGATCCGTGAACGGTTTACAAGTTCCTTAAAAACTTGTTGGCGACTCCCTACTTTATTTGTCCCTAATCGTAATGTCAATTCCCACTTCCTATGAGTGCCAAGCATATTCACACATGCTTTTAACGTAGGCGCACTTCGAGCGATGCCTACAAACACATTGTAACATTTTTCACACTTTTCGACTAATATAGTTTTCCACTATATACCCTTGAGTTTTTTGTTTATTCACCATATACCCATGAAGTTTATAAAATTCATCATATACCCCCGAGTTTTCACAAAAATACATCATATACCCTTAATGACTAATGATTATTAACTTTGTCAATTACAAGGGTTAATTATGACCCAAAACTACCTTGAATATATTCCTCCACCTCCGAAATCACCCACGTTTCTTTTTCTCACCTCCAAAACCATCCCTAATTATTTTTCTCTTCCAAAAATCGATTATACAGATATGATTTTTGAGATTTGGAGTCGTTTCAGGGATTGGACAAAAGAAAGGAGTGGTTTCAGGGATGAAAGAATAGATATAAGGTGGTGTCGATACATAATTAATCAAATTTCACTTATCTTGTTGTCATTAAGGGTATATGGTGAATTTTTGTAACATCTTAAGGGTATATGGTGAATTTGAAAATTTTCATGGGTATATGGTGAATAAATAAAATATTCAGGGGTATGTGACTATGTGGTAGAGGTGATCAAAGTTAGCCCGACCTGATTTTGGCGGGTTTTGGGCAGATTTTTCCGGCCCGGCCTGAAAAATTATTTTTTATGGACGGGTTTGGGAATACACTTTTACGCATATTTAGTTGATTTTTTAGGCCCAGCCCGAAATTGGCTCGAAAAGCCCGCACGGCCCGACCATTTTGGACGGGTTTGGTCACAAAAAAATTTGGCTCGACCCGGCCCGAGAAGTGGGCATAATTTTTAGCTTTGGTCCGACCCAAACCCGGCATGGCCCGCCCAATGATCACCTCTACTATGTGGTGAAAAAACTAGTCAGAGTAGAGATGTCACTACATTTGAATCAGATTTGGTAGAAAACTACTCTGTATCTCTTTAGTTCTGTGCTCAACCAAATCTCAACCAAGAAAGGTTTTAATTTTTTACATAGTTTGTCTCATGCTTAGCTTTATTGATGGGTCCTTCAATCACAAAAATAAACTCAATCAAGAAAACCACAATAAGGATTAGGTTTCATCAGTTATCTATGAAAAGAATTAGTACATATTACCTTTGTCCTTCATCTACTGTTTAATGTTCAGGGTAAGAACATTTAGCAAACAATAGTACACTCCGTAGTAGATAAATTCAAGAATAATATGTTTTCGGGCTTTAATAAGGATTGCTTGCAGTATATAGCTCAACTTTGCCAATTAAGCTTAGGGCTTGTTTGGTTGACATAATAAAACATGAAAATTGAAACTTCCTAGGAGTTGCAAATTTTGTATGTTGTTTGGTTGGCAAAAATTTGGTGATTTGGGGGAAGTGAAACTTCCTAGGAATTTTGAGTTCCTGTAGGAATTCACTTACCTAACCCCCCTAGGTAAGTAGAAATTCCCTTAGGAAGTAACTTCCCTCATTGTTAACCAAACAATTTTTGGAAAATCCCATGAATTTGATTATAGGAATTACATTCCCATATATTTGCAATTCATGGGAAATTCTAATTCCCTTGTAAACCAAACGACACCTTAGTGATTATAATGACGGTTAAAATGATTGAAAGCAATACTGAGCAGAAGTCAAGATTTTTCAATAGCACGGACAAAATCAGAAAATCATAGAGTACATTCAACTATGAGCAGCCCCTTAAACAAAATCAGCGTCAGGATCAGGTTTAAGAACAGAATACACACCTTAATTATACGAAATCAACAAGAAAAGGAGACAATACGTACATTGCTTATTTATAATAAACTTGTCATCACGCTAAACATCAATGTGAAAGCTAATACTCACACCAACTTCTCAGAGATGGTGAAGGAGGTTGGGCCCGGCTGCCCGGGATTTGTCCGTGTCTGGGAGATTGGTGATGGTGGATAACTTGGCGTCTTTGTTCTCAGACTTCTCCGTGCCATGTGACTAGCACGGACAAGCATTGTAGAAACACCTGCTTCGTAGTGTTTCACGAGCCACAAAGATTCCTGCAAGTCAACTTTTTAAGAGAGAACCACCAACTTGATTATTATCATCATTCTATGGTGAGTAAATAAAATCATTAGAACAATGTGTCTACGATGAGAAAATTCTGTTAGCTTACCAGCTGATGAAAAACCCGGTGCAAAGCCGGCCAGTAGAAAGAACAGTGCTAGAGCTGATGCCACCAACTTTGCTTGTATCTTTTGCATCTTCAAAAGATAAGGAAATATCAAATATACTCCACCAATCCTACTATGAAATAATGAATGATGGATTGCTCTTATAGAATGGTTGACTTAATCATATTGCATTATGTGTTGTTTTGAATTTGATCACAAAAGGTGGATTTTTCCAGTGAGAAAGCAGATAAAATATTTGACCATTCAATCTTTCCACACTGAGGAAAACAAGTGACCAAATAGTTTTCTTTGTGCTTTCTTTAACTGTTGTTTGGTTGGTTGGTGGTAATGGTAATGAGTTTATAGGTAAATTTACAAGAAAAATCTCATGTCAGAAAATTAAATGAACTCACTTCTAATGATGAGCCACCTTTGGCAAGAGCGATGGAGTTTAGGAACCCCATTCAAGAACTGAACGGACATAATTACCTTCATGAGTCGAGCTATTTGTTGTTCGTTTGGTCAGTTGCTGTCTTGCTGATGCTATGATCACTGGCCTGGTTATTGGGAAACCATAATAATGCTTCTTGTGGACCATTTACTAAGGAAAGGAAGTAGAAACAACATTGTTGAAAATGGCCATACCTGAAGATGCATGTTCTCACTTGCAAATTTGACCTCTATTCAACAGTTGTTCTATCATGCATGCTTTAATTAAGAATTTCATGTCAAAATGTAAACTAATACAGTAGGACTTTCATCTCATTTGTCTTGTATGAAAAAGTCTACTCTGTTGGGGAATAAGTTGGACACTGTTCTTGTTCTCGCTTTAAAGCTCCTCTCAGACAGTAATCACCTACAATTAGATTTCAGTACACACAGCGCCGCAAATATGAAACATTAGATCCAGCAGCTATAAATATCTCAGGTTTATATGATTCACACCCAACAATATTAAAACAGAGGAAAAGAGAATTAAGAGGTTTTATTGCACTATAATCTTTATATAAGAGGATGCGCTTATATTTCCTCTCTGATTTTATATCTGAATGCAAAACATCACATACTAGATGACATGAGCCAGCCTTACCTTCAGGTGCCACATGCTAAATTGCTAAGAGATCTTTCCTCCTATCCAGCTGAACCCAGGTAGCTTCTTTTGCCCACTATCACGCGTATCTTCCCTCAACTTCTCCACATCATCCCACCTTTCGTGATTTGCATAGATTCTGGAGAGCAAAATTGAGTGAGAACCTTCATGCATTTGATTTTCAGAGACATGCTGCAGGATAACTTCTGCAAGAGCAAAATTTCCATGCATTTCACAACATGCTAATAGTGCTCCCCAAACACCGGCGTCAACTGGTTCAGACAAGCACAAGACAAATTCATGCGCCTCTTTTAATTTTCCAGCCATTCCCAGGATCTTAACCATGTGAACATAATGCTCATTTCTAGGTTTAATACCAAATTCATCCTTCATTCTGCTGAAAAATTCCTCCCCTTCTCTGACAAGACCAGATTGACAGCAAGCATGAAGAAGAGCAGAAAATGTGGATTCATCAGGAATTAATCCTTTCTCTATAGCTTCATCAAACAATCTAAATGCCTGCTCAGCATTTCCATGGGAGCCAAGACCCAGTATAGCGGCATTATATATAATGATGTTTTGCCTATGAAGGACATTCAAAACCTGAATGGCCAAGTCCACAAAACCACACTTTGAATACATGTCTATGAGAGCGGAAGCAACCCTGATATCTATCTCCAATCCATGTCGAAGAACATAACCATGTACCTCACAGCCAGGCCCAACATGACCCAATCGAACAGAAGCAGCCAGAACACTAGCAAGCAACACAGGATCAGCCTTCATACCTTCCACATTCCTCTCTCTAAATAACAAAAATGCTCTATAGATGTCCCCTGAATTTGCAAGCCCTGTAATCAATGCGGACCAAGTGACTATATCCGGTTTAGATAAGCTGTACAAGACTCCCTGCGCCGAATCCAAGCACTCACATCTAGAATACATGGTGACTAGTGAGCTACCAACATGATCATTCAAAAGAAAACCACTCTTTACACATAACCCATGAATTCCCTGGCCAATTTGCAACAACCTGTGCTCATTCAAAGCCGAAAGCAAACCTACAACCGCATATCCATCCGGTTGAATCCCCATATTCCTCATGGCATTAAACAACTTCAACCCTTCATCCCAAATTCCACAATACCCATAACCTTGTATAAGCGAATTCCACGTAGCCAAATCAGGATCAATTACACCATTAAACACTTTACTAGCATCATCAACAAACCCAAGCTTTGAATAAGCATTCACAAGTGAACTACCACAAATTGAATTCATTTGCAACCCAGAAACTACCAACCCACCATGAACAAGCCTAACACCCTCAACATCATTATTCTCATAACAAGCGCGTAAAATGCAAGCAAACGTAAAATTATCAGGACATAATTCAGACCTAAGCAGCTGATTAAAAAGATGAAATGCATTCTTAAAGTCATGAACTTGAGCATAAGCTCTAATAATGGAGTTCCAAAGATAAATGCTTCTTTGAGGACTTTCAGCGAACAGTTGGTGTGCAGAGGTAAGATCACCATTGAGAGCATAGTATCTAATGATTTTAGTGGCAAAAAAAGGGTCAAGAGAAAGATGGGTTTTAGCAATCATGCCATGTAATTGCTTGGTGTTTGAGATAGTTTGATGGGGTATTGAGAATTTGGACAGTATTATTCGAAGTGGTGTGATCATTGAATTAGATATTGTATGATCATACTCTGTAAATCTGTAATAAAATGGTTCAGATTCCTACTACCATTTAATCAAAATTGTGTCAAAAAAAAAGTTCTGAAGTTTATAGAAAGAGGGATTTGAAGAAAAAGTTTGTGGCAATTGAATTTGAACATAGAAGGAAGTTTGAGCTAGTACAGGACATAAGCCGCAAATCACAACAGTGATTACTTGATTAGTGAGGAATAATGAGACACGGTTACACTGGGTTAGGCGCAAATTTAAGTATGAGTCCGTACTCCCTTTATTCCTTAATGCTTACCCTATTTTTATTCAGTGTTTTGTAATTGTGTGGCCGGAGTTACTTATCTATGGGTTAATTATTTTAAATGTTATTTGATTGACAAATGACTACATATTAATATAATATGAGGTTATTTAGTTGATTAACACATTTTTTGTGTGAGAGTAATCCTTGAATAAGTACCCCTGACCAACCGATAACCCCAGATGATGTAACTCCAACCACGCGATGTTTTGTGATTTTTAATTGGGTAATGTTATAGGTAGCCTTCACGGTTACAAATAACAATTAAATATTATTTCTAATCTGGGAAGAAGTATTAATATAGAAATGCATTACAAAATATTCCACGAATCAATATACTTAAGTTTGTGATATATATATTTTTGATAAAAACTTAATGAATATATTTTATTAATACTTTTCTCTTTTAGCTTATTATGTTTTTGCGTATAACACGTTCCCTTTTATTTTTATACTCCAATTCAAATTGTCCGTTCATTAGTTCGAAACTTCCTCCGTTTAGTAATAATAATTGTAATATTAGGTATGCACAATTTTTTTTTTAAAAAAAATAATATATTTGGAATAAAAATAAATAAATAAATAAATAAATAACATTTTATAATACTTCCTCTGTTTTTTTAGTTGCTAAACTTTGCAAAACACGGTTTATATTCAAAAGATTGAAAGAAATGCCAAGCATAAGTCAAGATAACTCACTAGCTAGAGAAAATCACAGTATATTCCTAACTTAGAGCAGCCTCTTAAACCAAAACAAAGGCAAGGTCAGGTCTAACTTTAAGAGCAGAATACACCCTCAATACTCGAAATCAACAGGAAAGCAGACGATCGTTAAGGAACATTGCTTATTTGAGTTATTACCATATGGAAGTAGGCATCCACTAGCCAGAGTACAAGCATATTCCTTGTAGAATTGAACCACCTGTTATTCAGTCTGGAGAGAATTGTTTAGTAAAGGAAATCGCATGAACACAATGTCATCGATTAAACGATTCAAACTGTGGTAGGATGTTCCATCTTTAGCCACAGCTTGGGCAGCTAGCTTAGCCATTTCTCTAGCTCTTTTTGACAACTCGTCTCTTCGAGTCTCCATAAGATTTTTGATCAACTTCTCAACCACAACTCTATTACAATTATCCTTATTCATGTCTAGTCCGATCTTCCAAAGCTCGGTTACAACCCTGCTATTCGCAGGTTGATCAATTCTGAAAGGCCAACAAATCATTGGAACACCCGTAGCAATACTCTCTAGAGTCGAGTTCCAACCACTATGCGTCAAAAATCCACCAATTGCACCATGAGCTAAGACCTCTTCTTGTGGTGCCCAACTCACTATACACCCTCTAGCCTTTGTGCCCTCTACAACATCTTCAGGAATCTCTAAATTCTGGTTCATTTCAATTTTTCCATTCAACTCGATTATCGAGCCAGGCCTTTGAACCCATAGAAATCTAGTCTTGCTATTAACTAAACCATACCAAATCTCCATGAGCTGCTGTTTTGTCAGGGATGCAATACTTCCAATGCTCACGAAAAGGACCGATTTTGAAGGTTGAGCATCAAGCCATGCCAAGCAGCTTCTGTCTTCTTGCCATAAACTATTAGAAATCGATTTAGTTGTCTCTTGTTGGATCCTACACTTAAGGTTTAAATGAAGGGGCCCAATGTCGTATACATTAGGACATAATGCACGAACGTGAGTGAAATAATCACCTTCAAGCTTATCAAAGGTGTCTATTATGTGCCCCTGAGCTTTTGGAAAATTCTGCACTTTCTTGAGTACTGTTTGAACCTCAGGATTGTTCGGATCATAAGCACGACAGAAGGTCGGAAGATCCCGGCGCCTTTAGTAAGTTTCCATTCCTGGTACACTTGTTATTGCTGCATCTAAGTCTCCATCTCCTACATACAAGTGAATGAATCGAAAAAGTGACAAGAGATTGTTAATTTGAACTTATTTAGATTGAGAAAAAAATTAAAACTTTGTTATTAGCTCATCCCGCTAAAATTCCTCACATAAAAGCATAAAACCATGTGTGTGAGAGGGGAGAAGGGGTGGCTGCCATGAAAAGGAAGGTGAGAAGGGGGAGCATAGAGAAATATATATATATATATAAACCAAAAATAATTGACCAATTACAAATCAACACGTGTTAAGTTTACCTATTAAACCAATTATCTACAGGTCAAGGCTCAAAGAGAGTAACCCCTAAAATAATTAAAAAAACATAAGGGAGTATACTCTCTCCGTTCCTGAAAGTTCGACTCACTTTGCATTTGCACGGTCTCCAACGAACATCTTTGACCACTAATAACTTCGGCTATGTATAAATAAAATTTTAAAAAAAGTTTATATTTGAAAATTCATCATAAGGGGAATATAATAAGATCAAACTTGTTACTTTATATTGATTGTATAAATCATAATATATGGTCAAAGTTACTTTATTTTGACCACATGAATAATAAGTGAATCGAAGTTTCAGAAACGGAGGTAGTATATACAAAGTAGTATCATTAATGTATCAAAACAATTCCAACAAAACCCTATCTAACTATATTTAATCATAATTATAAATCACAAAAGATAGTCCAAATAATGTTTGAAAATAGTGTCAAAAGTTAAAAAAGTGTGAAATAAGAAAATACAAATCTAAAGTTATGAAACATTGTAATTTAAAGTGTGTAATTAACATGAAATGAGTATAAGCAGAAATGAACGAACCTTGGAAAGGAAGATCAGCAGCCTTAAGCATGTTAGGAATACAAAGCAAAGTCCAAAGGCAACAAGGACTAATGGTATCAAAATAAACAAGGGGCACATTCAACTCTTTAGCAACCTCTACCATGCACCCATACGTCTGCTATAATACATGTCACCGGTTTCTTTAAATAAGCATCAGTCGAGCCAAAAGCCAGCCCCTCCCTCAGCCGGCTACCCTCAGTTTGGGCCTGAGCCTCTAGGGAGATAGTCAACAGGGGAACATTACGAGGGATCTCATCGGGCCCAAGCCCATCAGGGACTGTCTCAAATCGAAAGTGAGGCTTGTAGTGGACTAGGCGGGCAGCTGCATTAGAGTTGAGTACTAGGCGGTGGTGGATGTAGTCAGTGGTGAGGAAGGTGACAGAGACAGCTGCAGGGCTGAGGGATAAAATGAGATCGGCTAGTTTAAGCATACAGTTCACTGGAGCTTGGATTGGTAAAGGGAAGATCACTACATGTGGTGATGGAGATGGTGTATGGAAGTTAGGACTAGGATTAGTATATTTTGTTAGATGATCTTCCATTATGTCTAGGAAATGTTTGGTGTTTAAATTTGGTATGATCTCTAGCTCTTTACACTACCGTAGTATTGTCTAACTAATGGTTAAATGTTTAATGAGTCATACAAGTATATAAGATCCCAATCCCAGTGTTTTTTAAATTATGATTAGCAATTGGCAATCATTGCTTATTAGCATATTAGTATATTACTCCGATTAATAAATGACTAGTAGAGAAAATATTGTCTCTAGAGTGGAAACTGGAATCTATAATTGGACTCTATAATGGCCTTATTAGCATTTTAGTATATTACTCCTTAATTAATAAATGACTAGTTGATTTATACTGTATTAAAGATTATCACACAATTATAGGGCAGGTAACCTAATGTCAAAAAGCGGAAAATTTAGTCTCTAGTGTGGAAACTGGAATCTATAATTGGACTCTATAATGGCTAATCTACCTTTGCTGCAACTAGCCAAAAGCAGATGCTCAGTTGCTGAAGATTGGTTGCACAAGAAATGGATGCCAACTAAAATGCCATCTTTTGTCTATGATATAGCACATATGAATATCAGTTTACAAGAGTACATACACAATAACACAAAAGAATATTTTCCAATATTAACTACCAATTGAATGATCTAATTGAGGCATTGAGCAGAAAAGCAAAGATGGGCCATATATTTCACTTACAAATCAACTCCTATATTATGTCTATTCTACAGTCACCAATCAAACAATATGATATGGTTTATCTTTCAGAAGGATGCTACACATATCAAAACATAACACCTTGATTAAGCATTTCTAGCGTACCTTCAATCTCCAAATGAAATCCATAATCAATATGATACAAGAGCGATTAAAACCAACAGTGGAATCTGCATCCTCCAGAAGCAGTATTCTTGCAATCCCAAATTCCCACCAACTTCATTTCACAAGGATTGTGTTTACATGCTCCTAACCGCGACAAATTGGCACTAAGAGGAAATTGTTTCAAGTCCTTCCTTCCTTAATCAAAAGGATAGCTAAATTGAAGCATATCATGCATTAAACTTTCCACCAAAAGGAGTCCACATATCAACATAACCCCTCAAAGACTTAGGCATTGCCTTCTTCCAAGCAACCAAATTCGGCAAATCACCTGTAAGAGCAAGGGAACTATCATCCTTCCTAGTCCCAAGGTTCAACACAAGGAGTTGATCAGGAAAAACCTCATACATTGCCTTCAAAGTCTCTTCCATAACTAATTTCCCGTCTCTCCTCGAATCCTCGGCCTCAACACAACTCCCTCCTACATTAACCATTATCCTTCCACCTTCCCTCAACTTCTTCTTCAACTTCTCCCATGTCAAAGGGTCCTGAAGCTCAGGTATCAAACTCCCTTCACTAAACAAATCAACCAAAATCCCAGAAAACCCATTTCTAACACTAGCTTTCAAAGCATCACCAATGTAAACAAAGAGCCTATCAGGGTATTGTCTTTCGAGTTTCGAAAGCCCGAAAAACTCCCTCCCCACATCAATTACAGCAGGATCAATCTCCCAACCATGAACTACACCTTGAGGGTACAATTCCAACAAGATTTTAGCAGCTGAACCAGCCCCAAAACCCAAAACCCCAATTGGCCCAGGAGGTATAATTGGAGTCAATGTCCCAAAAACATCAAAGTAAGTATCAGTTAGGGTTCTAAACAAGAAATTGATACTATGAATGTTTCCAGGACCATCTAGAAGGAGAAGCCTAGAACCCCTAAAAGGGTGGTCAGCCTTTCTAGAAACTTCTAGAACCCTAATGTAATTATAACGAGACTTGAATTTTACAAGGGTTTTGACATAATCAATAGGAATGCCATCATCTTGAGTGCTTGAAGGGGAAGATGAATGGTGGGTTTGGTCAGATTTTGTGGATAAGGGTTTGGGAATTGGGCGGGAAAAGAGAGGTTTAGGAGAGAGAAAGTTGGGATTTTGAGGGGTGCAGGAGAGAGAATGATGGGAGAATTGAAGTGGGTAAGGTGTATTTGGAGGGAATTGAAGAGAAAGAGTGAAGCTTGAAAAGAGTGTTTTCATGGAGGTTTAACTGGTTTTTGGGTTCTCTGCTTTGGTTCTCTGATTACAGGAGATATACGACACCTCAACTGCAATTAAAAAACCACCCTGAAATGTGGATGTCAGTTGGTTAAACTGGTGGTTGGTATCTCAAGAGTACTCCCCCCTTTTTTTTAAAAAAAAAAATACTACTCCATAGTATATCAGTTTGCCTGGTATTTGCCGAGAGACAACTTTGATTTATACAGAACTCCCGCATCATTTCTGTAATACTCCTTCCGTTTTATAATATACTTCATTTCATATGAATAATGGCATGTCCTCCTTATAAAATATTCAGTTCAGTTTAGTGAATCAAAACATGCCCTAAGTATAGTCTTTTTAGGTTAGTCTCAATCTGTAATTTAAAATCAGTGTTATACCAAGTAATTTAGTTTTACATACACTTATCACTTAATGAAACTATACTTTGAGACGAAAGAAAGGTTTTTAAAAAAAAAAATGAGACAGAAAGAAATATGTAGTTTCAAATCAGCTTACACTGATATGATTTATAATTATGTTAGGTATGTATATATAGCGTATTCAGGTTTCTCATATTTGCTTCAACTTCTCTACTAATCTTTCTATATGAACTAGTTTTGTGCCCCGTGCAATACCCGGGTTGTTTATTGAAGATAAAATATTAATCTATATGTCAAAATTTTAATTTTATTATTGATACAAAATTAGTTAGGAATTGATGTGCTTTTATGACGATTTGCTATATTTAATCAAAAAAATTTAACAAAATTATAATTCAATTTGTACCTCTGAAATATTGGTATTTTATTGAAAATAAAACTCTAAACTAACAATTTTATCAAATTATATCTAAATAGAATTTTAAATTAACTTTTTATTCTCTATTTAAATATATCCAACGTGGCGCGACACTTGGCGATGAAAAGTTGAAACGCCAAGTGTCAATACCTCGTGACCTGGCTAAAAGTTTAGCTTTATATATATATATATATAAGTTATATGATTAGATGGGTATGGGTAATGGAAATGAAGTTCCTTTGATTTCTGTTTAATAAAAACCTGAAATTAGACTACACCAGTCTATAATAATCACAACACATAATACGCTACACATCTTCAACATCCCTCTCACCATCTCAAGCACACTTCCAACTCGAACCACAACCCTGATCCACTCTATCATCTAAAACCACAAAGAGCAGGAAAAGAGAGGAAACCAACATGACAACTTTGAACTGAAGTTCTAGCTAATGTTAACATATAGCACAACAATCTTCCATTGAGAGAGATACAATTGGCAAATTTTTTTTGTCCAAAATGGAGGCAGTTCTGCCAATAATAGAGTTGTGCTGACTTCTTTCCTTTACAATCCCATAACAAGATGAACATAGAGTAATGACACCTGATTAGTTAATAAAAACAATGTCTCCCTTTCGTCAAAAAAGCTCCGATCTTGAGGGACTGTCCAGCATATGTCAATAAGAGTGTCATGTTTCAAGTGAGCCATGCAATCAAATAATCCAATGCTGCTTAGTGTTTTTTTCACACACTCCACGTCTGGGATCTCATCTGCATAAAGAGTAGCAAAAACCACTGATGTTAGCTATTGCTATCACAGAGCCGGAAATGTCATTGCAGCCTGATATATTGCACTGCAACAGCCTTTTGTAACACAGGCAAAACCCTAGCTAGGAAAACCTGAGGATACAAGAAAGACAGAAATCCCTCCATCCCATTTTAAAGTTAGCTAAAGAAGTAAAAAAAAATTGAGTGTATAGGTGGGTCAGTGTGTGTGTGGGGTCTAACTTCAGAGGAAAATCTTACAGTAAGAAATTATTAAGACATCTAGAGTAAAGGGAGTATTTGATGACAAGACATCTAGAGTAAAGGGAGTATTATTAAGAATTAAAGGGAAGAGAGCAAGTTAATCCCCTTCCAGAAGAAGATTTCATTTGCTGTTATTAGAAGTAGGAAAAGAAAAGAAGGGACAGTGAACAAGCCTAGAAATTAAAGAACTGGTATCACAGTCATGCTTTACATTTCCCTCCACCCATTTGGCCATTTCAGCACAACTAAGAGAGTCAAATGTGTGCAATCATAACAATACAATGATGTAAAATGTTGGTTTCTTCCTGAAATTCATTTCTTGAAAACCCTGGACTAAAAAGACTAATGGGAAGTCAGCCTCAGGAGGTAATGGTTTTGGCTATATGTCATATTACTCCCTCCGTCCCAAAAAGAACGACCCATTTGGCCAAAACTTTGTCCCAAAAAGAATGACCCATTTGCATTAAAACACCACCAATTTACAACAATATTTGTGCAAAATTAGCTTCCCCATATAAAAATTTCATTTTCCATGTTATTTTATTACTTTCTCTCTCTATTTTTTTACAAACCCCATGTAAATTTATCTTTCCAATATACTTTTACTTCTTTTTACTTAACTTCCTTAATACCCGCGTAATCAACCCAAATGGGTCGTTCTTTTTGGGACGGAGGGAGTACTAGAAAACACTCGATGAAGATAGGGATATAAATGACATGTGGATCAATCTCAATATACTCCCTCTCTCTAGCTATGGCAATGGGATGGAGTTAAGAAAGAGGAAGGCAAGTTATATTACTTATATAACATGGGAATAATATAAATCATACTTGCTGTAAAGAATAAGACTTACTTCCTGTCGTCATTTACTACAAACTGTACTCAGGTCTCAGGGTCCGGGGTCAAGGAATCATATGGTCTTCAGGATCAGAATCATAATCTTCACCATTCCAGATGCGAGGTTTTGGTCTTTGGTCCTTATCTTCTTCTTCCTGTACAAGCCCAAATTCACATATGATCAAAAACAAAACATTTTGGAGACATACTCAATGAACCAAAATGAAAAAATTAAAGTTCACTGGCAGTGGACCTCTTCTGGCTCCTTTGTGATAGGAGGAGTTGTCTGGAATGGAACACTTGGCGCATGAGGTATTCTAGATAATTGCTCTAAAAGAATATTTCTGCAACATTACAAAGGGCACATCGGAATCAGAAGACAAAGCCAAAAAAGTTTCGTAAACACAGCACTTGATACATACAACTATATAAGTAATGGCAGTGAAACAATGCATAAACATATAACACTAGTTCAACCTACAGTCAACCAAACAAGCTTTGGCACAAATGGCACTTCCTAGGAAAGAAAACTTCTAATTGCCAAAGCCTAGAATACTCCGCCACACCTCCAACAACTAATGCGTATATAATTTATGGATTAATAATAATATAATAAACTAAAACCTTTACTTCACATAAGTTAAATATAACCTCAGTGGCTCATTGCCTGGGCAATTATTCTTCTAAAGCACCAGTTGCACACCATACCCAACTCAATAAAGTTCATTTACCACTTAACCATACCCATAAGCTAGAACTTAGGCCAACAAGAAGCAAATAAAGACACAAACTCAGAAAAATATATGCCCATACTAATCTCAAATATTGCACATATAATGAAATAGTTTAGTGTTGCACTACTAAAATCTACAGCAATATATGTATAGACAAACTTCAATAATTGAATATCTGAGATCATCTTCTCTCACATATTCTGAATTAAAAGTGACAGCCTTCATCTAACTAGCACTGAATTCTAAATATACAAGGATGCTAACATCACCTTCAATCTATAATCCTATTGCAGTCAAAGCACTCAAAGAAAATGTAAAGCTCCCTTGTCATATGTATAAAGAATAAAAAAGGGTCAAGAATAAAAAGAGAAAGTTACTGTGCAAATCCTCAACAGGAAAGGTAGACATAAACTAATTAATCAGACAAAGTGAGATGAAAACTCAACACAGGCCTCTGATAGAATCTAGCAGGCTAAGCAAATTAATTACAAATTGGAAGCTCTGTTTAACTGCTAATAGCCAAAATAAATAAATATCTTGGAAAATAAAATCTTGTAATGTCCATAACGGCGAGTAAATTAACCAGAATACCCTCAACAGCATTGCAAAAATTGCTGTCTTATGGTTAAACAAGAAATGCAGAATTACCGAATTTTCTCCATATCTTTAGGCGAGTTTTGGTTCTCCATGTTACTAGGCTCAACATGAAGGACGTAATCTGGGCCAAAATACTCATAATACTCATTGTAAGGTAACTTATTATCAGGTTCGACTCCAACTGCAACTGCTGTCTGCATATTAATCATATGAAACTTGTTAAATAGTAGAAAAATAGATGTTAAAGTTTCCAGAGAACCAAAGACAGACAAAAATACACATTTGAATGCACCTGAAAACAGAGAGAGAGAGAGAGAGAGAGAGAGAGAGACCTCATAACACCAACAACGAGCTACATTTCGAATAGTGTACCCTCCTCCACCCAGCACCATTAGAGGGACATTGAATGATCTGAGAAATCGCAAGCAATCAGCATGACCCTTCACAGATAAGTTAAAACAGCCAAGCCTATCACCAGAGAGTGAATCCGCTCCGCATTGCAGGACAACTGCATCGGGCTGGTAAACATCCATGACTTTTTGAATAATTGGTCTGAATAGACCCCGGAAGCTGTCATCATCTATTCCATCATTTAATGGGACATTAAGAGAGTAATGCTTCCCAGAATTTGCTCCAACGTCTTTAATGTGTCCAGTTCCAGGAAAAAAGTCACCAAACTTGTGAAAAGAAACAGTCATAACTCTATCAGTGGTGTAGAAAGCTTCTTCAACACCATCTCCATGATGCACATCAATGTCAATGTATAGTACACGCTGCATAAAGAAAGAGTGAGATCAACGGAAAAGAGAAAGAAGTAGATAGAAACCCTAGTAATCCACACTCTGAAGGGGATAAATACACAGCCAAGAAGTCAAGACGAATTGGTGAAGCTGAAGACATGAAAATCCCATAAAACTAGAGGAACAAGCCAATCAAAAGACCTCATGTAAAAGCACATTTGCAGGCAGGAATCAGTTATTTATCAGCAATCAGCATAGAACAATCAATTATCAGATAGCTCACCCAAAATCAACAGAGGTAAAAAAAGCTAGCTAAAATAACTGAGCCAGGAACTCAATAACCCTTCATCAAGGAATGCTATACCTACACCCTAGAGCAGTCATGAAGCTATCAAAAAGTCCCTCTTACAAAAGCCAGGTGAGAGGGATATTAATTTTCTGTCAAAATTAACTTGATCAATAAGTTAATAAAAAAAAGAGAAAAAAAAAAAAAAAAAAAGAGGGTATATTAATGGAGCAACAGTAACATAAAAGCTCCAACAATTTGTTTTCCCATCAACTCTCCCTCTGTCTCCTAAATATTAAGCCATAAATCTCATGCTGCCATTTCTCAATGATCTCAGGGTTTGAATAATACGAAGTATTTGACAGAAGATGTCATCCAACCAAACAAGGTGGTATTGCAATTTTCAATAGAAAAGCCTGAATTTCACTTCAGTCTATATAGACAATCAACTAACTCTAAATCTCAAATAATTTCATCAAATCAAACACTAATCATAACATAGGGAATGCAACAAAACAACATTTCCCCACATAAAGTCCTTTCTCCATCTTACATGAGATTTTACTACGACATTCCTTCCTACCAAAACTCAAGCATAATGCTCTTAGTAATCGAACCAATAACTCAAGAGAGTACAAGGTCAAGCCTTCAGAATACACTAACACCTAATGCAAACAGTTAAGAATCATTAAAACTCAGAAAAAAGGAGCAAAGCACAATATAAAAATATAAAAAGCCTAGTGAATTTCAGTAGCTCAAGTATCCACCATTAAGAGGACAAAAATTATCTTAAAATTAAACTCAAACCATCTTAAGAAGCGCTAATGACTCATTTTGTTAGTAACAACTTGAGGCAATGTGTTTTTCTACACGAATTTTCGTAACCACCCAACACCACGTCTAAATTGTTCATGAAAGATGACACAAAATAATGATGACGATTATATACTTGGGGTCATAAGAGATGGACAAGCATTACCATAGACATTGATAGGAGTCTTTCCTTACAAAAATACATAAAAAATTCATTCTCAATACGGCCTATCAAAAGGATCACGAGAAAACTAGACAGAGAGTTCACACTAACACTATATAAATTCTCAAACAGTCCACAGGCTCAAACAGCACTACAGTCACAAAGCTAAATTGCAATTGGCAATCAAAAGAATACTATGACACTACCAATCAAGTCAACCCACCCCCCTTCTTCCCCCAACCCCCACCCCACCCAACACACACAAAAATCAATACTGTAAACCAAAATTAAACACCAAATTCATCAATCAATAAATAAATAAAAATGACAAATTTATAAGACCCAAAAACAGAAAATAATGTACAGTATACTTATAAATGCAAATATTAAGAGGGGTGCGAAAGTTAGGAAAAGGAAAAGGCACAATACCCTATGAAATTTAAGAAGCTCAAGAATCCCAAGAACAATATCATTAACATAACAAAACCCAGAAGCCTCAGATTTCTTAGCATGATGCAAACCACCAGCCCAATTAATAGCAATATCAGCATCCTTTCGATTCAACTTAACAGCAGCCCCAATAGACCCACCAGCAGAAGCCTGACAAAACGAGAAAAGCCCAGGAAAAACAGGGCAATCATCTCCAACATTGAACCTCTTCAAGTGCCGATTATGAGAATGATCAAGTGTAGAAGAAGCAGAGGAAGAAGAAGAGAGAGAACCGCAGAGTTCAGGGGAAACGGAGGAGAGAAACTCGACATAATCGTCGGAATGAAAGCGGCGGATATCGGTGGCGGCGGCGGGGAAAGGGCGGTTGATTTCCATGCGACGGTGAAGAGAGTAGTGGACGATGAGATTGTGGGACATACGGATGCGGTGGGGTTTCATGGGGTGGCCTTGACCGTAGTAGTAGTCGCCAATTGTGGGTTCGTAGAAGTAGGTTACTCGACGTTTTTGTGCGTCGGTTGATGCGGGTGATGGGAGTGATGCGCCGCCGTGTATGGCGGGATCTTCCATTGTTGAAGTGAGAGGAAGCTTTTTTGTGTTTCTGGTTTTTCGAAGGAGGGAGAAGAGAGAAGAGGGGGGAAGGAAAGAAGGAGAAGTTTTTAGGCCAACTAGCACACACACATAATTTAATTTTGGTGAGTAAATTTGATAAAAAAATTAATTTAAGTTCAATAAAAATACGAATATATATTTAGTTGTATAATTTAAATTATAACCTAGTTCGTATGAACGATACACCGTGATGAAGTATATATACAACATAAATTAAAGATGGAATTAGGTCAAGTTAACTTGAGGTATGGCACGACACAATATGAAAATTCGACATCCTTTTCCGACATGTTAAAAAAGTTCACGTTTTGATTACTAACGCGAGTAAATAGTAAGTGGAGGACTAAAATGAAAAATTACATTGTCCCGTTGTTTACTCATCCTCTCCACCGTCCACCATTGTTGGTTGTTGTTGTCGCCACAACTAGCTGCAAGCCCACATCAACCCCCACACAACCACCAATTCGCCGCCAATAACTACAAGCCGCCACCAACAACACAAAGGTTTTTTTTATTAATAAATTTTATTTTCGGGCAACGCCTGGTTTTATTGGGCCACCGAGGACGCTGCTAGGTTTTCTAACAAGAACTATATAACATCTTTTTTTCCAAATTGTGTCCTTTCAAGTTACAAAATAAAATGAAATATTGATTACATAGTTTCAAGATAAAGAGATTATAAAAAGTTTGCTACAATATGAAAAATACTTCTAATCACTACTGAGGTGGTTTTGTGTTGATTTTGTGTTTATGCCGTATCAATGGGTATATTAGTATATGTAATAGCTTTGGGTCTCTCTCGTGTTGGTTTTTAAGATGAATAGAGATAAGAAAGCCCGGGTTTCTCTTCTTGATAAACATACATTGTCCCTTTATTTATCTAGGGGTAAAAATGTAATAACACAAACTAATCCTCTAATTAAAATAGTGGTTACAACTTAGAAGTAGTGATTTAGGGTATAAGACCTAACCACTATTTCAAGTTGCAATTAGGGATGACAATCCACTCCTGGTCCAACCCTACCCCGCCACGATTCGAGGAAAAAAATCCGCTCTAAGTCCGAGAAAAAAGTAATCCGAGTCCAACTACGTTAATATAGTCTGAATCCGACTAAGTTAAAATAATCTGACTCCAAGTCAGAGGAGGGTTGAAGTCGGATGCTACAAAAAATCCGAGAAAAATCAACTCTGACAAACGTCTAACTCCGACTTCCTATAGGGTCGGAGTCGGATTTAACATAATCCGGTTTGAGTCCGACCCGTTGCCATCCTTAATAATAAGTGCGATTATACGTATGAACAGTGAATAATACTTCGCCTGCACAAGCAATCAGAACAGTTTGAATGGGAGTTCATTACCGCCTTACCTTGCTCGCTCGATTCACAGAGGAACAATTCTTCATTTATTGAAGAATTTTCAGGTAATTGTTATCTGCTCAAATAATTATCATCGCGAATCTGAAATATATATATATATATATATATAATTTATTGATAGGTGTGTTTGCTTTTATTCATTTATTTTTCTGAAAAATTATACAGTTTGTGATGTAATTTGCTTAGCATTTACAAAGGAGAAAGCTTTATGGAAATAATTCAATTCGACTAGTGTAATTATTCATGAATAGCATTTACAAAGTAAACAGCTTTATGGAAATAATTCAATTCGACTAGTGTAATTATTCATGAATAGCATTTACAAAGTAAACAGCTTTATGGAAATAATTCAATTCGACTAGTGTAATTATTCATGAATATATCAGTCAAATTGAAAGAAAAATCCTAATTTTTGAATTGGATGATATTGAAGAATGTTTGTATAATAAGATCACTTAATTACAAAGTTGTATCAGCTTGTCAATGAATTTGTGATAATTACCGGGGTTTTTGAGAAATTCTTGGTGATTTTTGTCTGAAAATAAGATGAATTTGTCATTTTATCAGCAAATATGTAGCTTGATGTTAAGAACTAATATGTGATTATTAGTCTATATCCTGCTGTTGGAATGGATGCAATGCACATCTTGCATAAAACACTTGTCCCAGTCCGAACATGCTGGTAGAGTTTGAGGTGATTGGCGTAACCTGAACACATTGATTGATCAGCTCTAAGTCAAGTAGTACGTTTTTCGTCTTAAAGTTTATAGACACCACTTCAGCATTGATGATTAAGAGATCATGGAGAATTAGGGAATATAATTGTTCTGATTTATACTTTTTAATCTATTGGACATCATTTGGGTCCAGTCTTGAATTGAATGATCAAATCTTGCTATCATTAAGTAGTTTAACTTTAGTTGGATTAAAGCAGGTATGTAAAGTGCCTTAGTTTGTTCAGCCATATAGCCTGCAAGTATGAGGTTTAAATATTCTTCTGTGCTTCATCTGGTGCTCGATAAAAGGTTCAATAAACTTACAGCTCAATGACGCAGCCTTGTTTAATTTGTCTTAACTCTTAAGTAGTATTCTCACCAAATGGAAACCCTAATTATTATTGTTTATGTTCATAAGTAGAGAACAAGTGCTAGGGTAGTGAGGATCCTTGTAGAGACATCTGTGTGCCGAAATAATGAGATACAATCAAAATATAAGGCATTACTTGTATAGCAAACAGACTGAAGAGTGAAAATCCCTTGAAAACTATAGAAAACAAAAGGGTGAAAATTGATTCATTTATGTTTTTTTTAGACTTTTATGAAATGTTGGTGAAAGGAAAATAAGATGATGTAGTGGAAAATTATGTCTTGTATTTTGTTCTTGTTAAATGTATTATATTAAGAGGAATAAAAATGGCAGGCCATATAGTACACATCCATGGATATCTCAATGCCTTCTATAGGATATCAGCGTTTAGTGTAAATATGATATAGTTATCATCTGTGAGATTTTCATATCCTCCTTTGTGTACTACTCTACTGAGTTGGAAAATGCTTAATTACTTTTCTCAATGCCATCTTTTAAGAGTTTGGTGCTCCTGTATCAGAATTGGCTTTATCAATGGGAATTACAATTTCTCTGGTTCTGTTGGAAGCTCAGTTTGGTGACTGCACCAATGTGACACAATACACAAGTATTATTCGATCAGCTCTTAAACAGAGGAGAGGAAAATGGTTGTTGCTACATGCAAATTGGAATCAATGTGGTACTTCCTCATGATGTAATTTTCAGAGGACTGAATATCATTTGCATGATAAGAAGAACCCTTCAGGTATACATCTGTTCTCTAAGACTTCAAGTATAGATTGTTGACTAATATGAGTTGAATATGGGTCTACTGTATGAATTTCATGCTATGTTTTCCTACTCTGTGAATCAGTGAAAGCAAATGTGTTATTTTGAATCTGGGGTTTAGAGAGAATGACCATGCATGGAGAGGTAGAAAAAATCATTTACCAATATGACCTGACGTTTATTTGATAAAGCTTCCGATTAATATATTTGAAGTTCCTCTCATTTAGATTGTTTCCTTAGTTTACTTTTGTTGAATTTAACTCATTTTTGTTTTAGTTATTTCTGCTGAACTTTTTTACCTTTTCTTTCCTTTTGCTAAACATAGCTTATCTTTTGTCAAACTTGTCTTATATTTGCTTAAATTTATTTTATATGATGAACTTAATTGTAATATTACTTCACTAAACATTGCCCTGGTCAAACTTATTTCAATTAGGTGTGAAGATTCTGGGGAACAAGGCCTTAGTTTTGAATTCAGTGATAATTTGCAAATTTTACTTGGCTTGTGTGATATCAAATCCAACTAAGAAAAACGGATAAGCACAACAGAGTTAATAAAGCCATAAAGAGAAGGAAAAGTATGCACATCTTGTTTGAACAGAAAATTGGGAGTTCTAGTTATAAATCAGTAGAAATCGTGTTCCTCTTTGTGGAACATGGCCACCTAAGTAGTCTATTGGTTTTATGGTCAAAGGGTTGGTCATTCGTATGAAGACCTCCCATATATCCAAGAGACTGAGATACACTGTCCTGTTGGAATCAGAGGTGTTTTGAGGGGGAATGAGCTCTTTTTTTTTTCCCAGAACGCAAAGGGGAAGAAAAGACTCGTTGTACTGTCTGGTTTTTATAATGTTGTAGCATGGGTGACATTGTGGAGCGGCCCTGGAATTGAGGTTTCTTTAGAACAATCTCAGAGAAGTAAATGACTTGGCAGATGCTCTAGCAGAAAAGTGTCAAAGCATGGTTTTATGTATGAACAACTGAACAATGATACAATGGAGCTTAGCCTTGTTGTATTTTGATTAAAGGATGAGGTGTGAAATGGCTGGTAAATATGAGATCTTTTCTAGATGGTGATTGGCAGATGCATATGGAAGAAGATAGGTTTAAGATAATAGTGCCAAGAGCATATGAACTTATCTTATATTGAAAAAGGTTATTTTAGATGTGTGTGTGTGGGAAAACAGTCGTGAATTTGGCTCTTTCAAAAGGAAAAAAAAAAACCCAAGATGTCCTACCTTTTGGCGTAACATAGCTTGAAGCTACTTCCCTTGAAAATACTCCAAGGAAAGCTTATGGATTATTGGCCCTGACAAAAGTTGTCTTCCACTAACTGTAAGGATTTGGCCTGGCTTAGACATAAGCAACCTTATCCCTGCAGTTTTAAGTTTAGGCATGATTTTGTCATGTACCCTTGGTTGAAAAAAACATCTCGATGTCCTAAGCTGACATGCTAGATTGTATTCCTAAGTTAAATAACATCCCCTTGTGACAATGTGGTCGCTGTTGGAAATGACCCGTGGCCAGTGCATGAATGAAACGTGGTTTTGAAGTGTGAAAGGAATTGCTATGATTTGTTGATCTGGTGTTTTCAGGGATGGTGAAATGGACTATTTAATCTAGTAGCCCTTTCTGTCCTGGGCAGCTTATTGATGTTGTTTAAACAACTGGGTCCTGGCAGCCCAGAAGATTGCCCCTCGTAACTTTTCAAGCAGGTGACTGAGGATGATTCCTAAGTCATATCTCAGACAGAGCCCACACCTAGGAAGCAGTTTTCGAAGTGAAAGTATGCAATTGGCAGGTTGATTATGTGACAATGCCTGCTTTTTTTTAGTTTTGTGGTTGTTGCTGCACTTGTTCTTTCTGAGTTTTTTTATAGAGTCCAACTTCCAAAAAAATATTAGTCTATTTCTGGACACAAATGATGTTAGGGGAATTTCACAAGCCTCATTCTGTGGTTTCCCAAGATTTTACATACAAACAAGAATGTAATAAATCATTTTGAATCTTAAGTTGAAGTCCACCTACAATTTCTTCTTTTCTTAAAACATAAATTGTCTTATGATGGGAATATGCAATGTAGTAGAAATCAATCCAATTCCCTCTAGCCTTTCCTTGTTTGTACTTGTTTTATATGTTTGTTGAATTGCAGTAGTGAATGTGCTATTCCTCCTTACCTGAGAAGAATTTGGCTAAAATCTAGCGGTTTTGAATACTGACGAGGTTGTTATCTGCACTCTGCAAGTCTGCAGTATAATAATCCTAAGAAATTATTTCACAGATTAAATAAGCTGTATTAGTATGTTTAATTACTTCCCAAACATTGGAATACTATTAATCTTTGAGTTGATTTGTGTAAATGACTAATATAATTCTAGTGTACACACTTGAAGGGGTTTCTTTGTCCTTGAAAAGATGCAAACACAGAAACACTTTAATACAGCTTATTGTTCAGGTTTGGAGTTGGCCTTCAGTTTAGTTCTTTCTTGTATTTATCAGATCGCTGTTGAAAGATGATAGAACGGATGATTTGAATGTGTTCTTTCCATGTAAAGCATTGTGGTGGTTTGTTTGTGTAAACCGAGTTATTCAAGTCCGGAAAAGAGGTGATTTGTCAGGGAATTGGCATTTGTGGCTCCTGAAGTTGAACTGGCGAAGCTCAATGGTAAGAAGCTGGTTGTTGCCTTGTGCAGGCTTTAAAGGGGATATTACTACTGTGTTTCTGTTGTATGACTGAGCTATGTTGTATTCTTTTACACGACACGTTAACTTGTATGATAATGTTATCATATAGCACCTCTGTAGTTTGCTAGCTGCCTATTAGTGATCAAATGTTAGTATATGTACTTATCAACTAACTACATTAAAGTTTAACAACTCTTTTATTCCCATTACTGTCTACGGAACCAGCTTTTACAATTGTATTCCATGTATTATTTCGCTCTTCAAAAATGTTACATTATCAGTTACTTGAAAATGCTAATGAGGAGTTTTGCATTCTGCTACTGTAAGTCTGTAACTAAGAAGTTCATACGAAGTAATATGCATAAATTAAAATTTCACACTACAAATTATTAGATCTTGAAAAGGAGTGGACGGTATGAAAAGGAGAAAGTTCAGCAATGTAGTTTTCAGATGTCGAATTGGGAGTCATCTTTTTATGTGCTGCTCATCTAAGCTTGGCTGTGGGTCGTGGGTCGTGTCAAGCCACCTTCATGCTGGCAGGTTCACCTAGTGCCAACCTTAAGTTCTACCTTGACACGCGACATAAATTTTCGGCTTGGTGCACTTGTGCACCTCTATATCTCACCATATTAACCATATTAACATAAGAGGAAATGCACTTCGTACAATCAATCAACTATTAATTCGATCCCCTAATTTGTTCGAAGATAAATTGATGCAGGGTAGTAGGGCTGTCAACTTCAGAGAATTCTGAATGCACTCAAATTCACAAAAATGTGAAAATGATGTTCAATTGGTTTAATCACAAAGATGTGGGTCCTACACTAATCAGTAGCAATTTTTAACTAGCAGCACTTATTAGGGGGAGATTCCTCTCTTTTCTCCTACCTTTCTTCTTGTGTGGGCCATTTATCATTATTTTGGGCCTGGGCCTATAATGGGTAGCCCAGTAAAAGGTCCCACTTGCCTTAGTTGCCTATTTATAAAATCAAAAACTCAATTAATTTCTCTGACTTCTATCTATAATTCTATAAGCTGTTGTAGAGAAAAACCTTTCAGATTATGTTACAATGATACAAGTAGCAAAATCCGGATGTGTATGTAGAGTTGTGTAAATATATATACTCGCATATTTTTTCCTCGATAGTGAATGCCAACTAGCTTAGTTTTTAAATTATTAGGTCAAGCATTAAAGACTATGATCTAATCCAATCTAAGTATCTAACATTATTTGTCTTATGGCTCTATTTGATTGTAAGATTGTAGACTATTTTCTTTAATTTTCATACTAGTAGAATTACTAGAACATATTTCGTCGTAAGATTGTAGACTCTTTTATTTAATTTTCATACTAGTAGAATTCTACTAGAACATATTTTGTCATAAGATTGTAGACTCTTTTCTTTAATTTTCATACTAGTAGAACTACTAGAACATTTTATCGTAAGATTGTAGACTCTTTTATTTCATTTTCATACTAGTAGAATTACTAGAACATTTTGAAAGCTATTATGATGACATAAGCTTGATGTCAAATGAACTTAATGTCCAACAAATGTTTAATTGCATACAATAAATGTAACCAAAACTTTATAACATGCATGCATGCTGGCACGTCTAAAATTTTTAATGAGAATACATACACAAATTATAAAGTTCGTATATAAGATTATTCGTCCTTGTTCTTATGATATTTATATGTTCCACATGTACATTATAATTTGTATTACGTAACTAAATTCTTTATTTAATTTGGGCTCTTAAAATTAAATAATTTTTTGAATAATTATATTGTCTAGAACTATAGGCATGCAATGAGATTATTTTGAGTATTATCCAAATGAATAAAATGATTTTATAATTACTATAACATCTAGACTAACTAAATAAAAAATAAAAGGAAGTCCTTAAAAATGATTGTGAATTCAAAAACGTACACCTTCCAATCAAAAGACAAACTTATTAGTGGAGCACTTGAACATCTCAAGTATTTGCATTATTTTCTTAATTATATATGATTTGATCTCCAAATTGTAGGAGAGAAAGAAGGAGATTGATAGGTGAGGGAGACAAGAAACACCACTTTTTTTTTTTTTACTTTATAAGTTTAAGTTGGTCATATATATTTATGTTTAACATTATAATTAAAATAATTATGATTGACAAAGCATCACCATTCACCACTATTAATTTATTATTGACTTGAATCTAAGGTCAAATCATTTCCATGTGAAGTTAATTATAATATTTGTGTTTTTAACTTTAGTATCATAATTACTCATATCAAAAGAAAACAAAAATTAACAGTTTGTTTCATAATTACTAACGTGCTTTACTTGAGGTAACAATATGGCGGTTGTCATTGTGCTAGCATTAGTCGCGGGGAATACAAACACGTGTCGTCATACTCATACACAAATTTCCCCTCTCAAAAATCACTAAATTATTACGACTATTATTTTACTATACTTAATTAGGTCTACACCGAAGAAAATTCCATACTAAATAAAACCAATTGATGATAATAGTACGTAAATCCTTTGAGTTATAAGGTGTATCTCCTCTATCTTCGATGTAGGACATATGTCGATAATAAAAAGGTTTAACACATAGCTACTCGTACTATATAAGCTAGCTAGAAATCCTAGTATAAGTGACTTGCTAGGTTGTGATACGTTATAAAGAGGTTATTTCTATTTGTGGTATTATGTTGTTGTTAAAACATATATACTGTGAAAACATTTATGTGTCTCATTCAAAAAAAAAAAAAAAAAAAAAAAAAAAAAAAAAAAAAAACAACGTTTTTCAGTCCATAATATATGGATTATGTACCTTAGCATTCTCTATCTTAATTAGGTTTTGACAAATGCTAGTTGTATTTTAATTTATTGTTTGCTCTGCATGTGAATTGACATGTAAACTGTAGAAAATTAATAGTAAAAAGAATAAAAAATTCCCGGTTTGTTTCTCTGTCATCAATTCTCAAGTTTAACATCTTAAGGTAATTACATTAGGTGAAGTGAAAGTAATAACTTTGAAAAAACTACAGTATTTAGCTACTTAAAAGAGTCAAAACACTATTTCAGATATATAGTCCTCAAATAATTAATTGAGTGCATGTTGAGTGTAGTGCTCCCTCTAAACAATTCCAACAACGTTTGTTGTTAGAGAATTACAAATAGCAAATAGCAAATGATTCATATAAAATTCCAATAATAAAAATTTCACATACCACCCTTTTCAATCATACTTTAGTGTCTGTTCTGATTTACTAAACTGAGTTGAACTGAACTGCACTGATTAGAGCTGAACTGATTGAAGCTGTTTGTAAGAGAAGGAAATGATACAAGGAAATGATACTTGGGGCTCTTAGCATGGTAACCATGTAGATACTTAATTGTATCATATCATTAGAAAATGGTATGGAGTAGAGTTTTAGGAAATGATTAGGGTTTTTTTTTTATTTAATGTAGATTGATTTCATTTGTTGCTTCCTTAAAACTGTACTTTTATATTGGCATCTAAGACTTTTCACAAAAATAATTGTAATTTTACCAAAAAAAAAAAAATATATTCCTACAAATTAAACACAAACCCATTTTGATTTAACTGCAATGTTTTGTCGTCATGATTTGTTTTTATCATAAATAATTAGATTCAAAATATATACTCAAATTGCATGTGACTAGTGGACCTAAATTATGTATTACTTAAAAAGATATTAATTAGTTTTTGTAATGGTGTCATATCACCTAAAAATGAAAATAAAAATCAAGGGATTAAAATTAAGGTGTTACATATTATATGTACAGTTGATAGGACGGCCTTAGCTAAAAATTATGTGATTAGACATAGAAGGTTTTTATTTCTCAAGGCACTCTAATTACAGCTTTTGACTTATAAAAATGAAATTGGATTGGTTAATTAAATGAGAAAATTTCATAAAAAAAAAGGGGACCATATATTATTATATGATGAGGAATATTTAATAGAAATTAAGAATCATAACTTTAACAAAAGGGTTGAATTTTTAGGTAATTATCCCTCTTTGAAGTTAAGTACTGTAATTATGTGACAAGATGCAGCCCACTAGAATAGTCTGGTTGAAGAGAAATTAAAGGTTATTAGCTTTCTAGAACCAAAATTAAAAGTTATGTTATTAATATCTTAAGCAAATGATAATTAATCATTGCTAGCCTAAAGCATAAAGTGACCTTAATTTTATTATCATGAATTTTGGATTTACCGTCACAAACTTTTTATTTCCTCATTAAGAAATTCATCATCGTCGGCATATGAATGAATAATTATTTTTGACCGTCGGCAGCATATTTTACTTGAGGTAAAATGTATACACATACCTTTTCGGGGATGTTTTATTCTCTTCATATAGACATGATCTTAATGGATAATGATATTCCTTGTTTTTAAATAATAGCCCACATTTTTATTTTTTATATTAGACTGTTCAAATTTATAAATCATAATACTCATGTAAGAAGTTGATGATCAACTACGAGTCTAATTTTCTAAGGATTCTTGTATTTTGTTGACGCGACTAAACATGATTTTACTTGAGTTTAGTTAGTCCAGTTAATATGACCCAAAACCCAAATTAAACAAGATGAAGTTACATCAATCATTTTTGACCCAATTTGTCACCTAATAACTAAAGTAACAAGATATCTAGCTATTTCAACACATACAATGTATTATACGTGCATTAACATATGTTTGTATGATAATTATTTGAATAGCTATATTGACCCAAAATCAAAATAATCTACTAGTATATTACCAAGCTAAAATTGGTATAATGGCGAGGATTGTACCTATTAATCTTGAAATTGGTGAGGATTCATTAGAGTCACTTTAAGGGTGATGATCCCTAGCTTACTCATCGCATAGCCCTCACTATTGTGAAAGTGTCTAATCTTTTTTTTTTGAAGACGTCTAATATAATTATATATGTTTATGCGTGTGAAATTCTTTCGATTAGCATCCGATATGATTCTAGTTAAATGATTGTTTTTAAAATTGTTGCTTATTAATTAGCAAAGATGTCATGCCATATTTCGATTTTTATTTATTTTTGTGGAAAAACGACAAATTAATTTTGCCCTATTATTTGAAGACGAAAGAAGTACAAAGTAAGAAAAAAAAAATTCCTTCACAAATTTGGTCCACGTTTTTTAGTATAGAGACAGGAAAACAAGGCAAATAATCTAATCATTCTTTTCAAGGGGGAGGCATAGAAAAGAATGATAGAAAGACCCTAAAAACAAAATAAAGGTCGATTATGGAAAAACTTTTTTACTTTCAATTGTCAATTTTTCATCATCGCTTGAAAAGGAATACATATCGTTGGTTGATCAAGACTTTTATGAAAAGGACCACAACTTTGTAGTTTGTTCTATCCTACATGGCTAATCAATTAATATACGTACGTAGAAAACCAATTTCTTGAATTTTTCATGCAATATGATACAAGTCTACATCTCCATTATTTGAGCTAGGTCATCAATGCTTTGATGTAATGTGATTTAGCCCCTTTTTTTTCACCAAAACACAAGGTTTTGGTGAGTCCGGATGGACTAGTTTGTGAATTATTGGGTGCATGTAAAGTGGCCCTTGAGGAGGGCTCACCGGCAACCTAAAAAAATCAACGATATCTTATGTTTTGACAAGTCTATATAAACTTCGTGTGTAGCTGTGTTTTTACGTATGTATCATAATTTTTCTAATATGTACTAGTTTTGTGCCCGTGCGATGCCCAGGTTGTTTATTGAATTTAAAGATAAGTTTTTTAATTTATATGTCAAATTTTAAAATATATCATTGATACAAAATTAGTTTATTGATGTGCTTTTGTGACGATTTACTATATAGAAGGCATGTAATGACTAATAATAATATTGGTGGAAATGTTCGATTTAATACATTAAAAAAAACAAATAATTAATTAAATCAGATAAATGTTCAAAGCCCGTTGGGTTGACCAGAACCAAAATCTTTGGGTAAGGGTTGAACATTTCTTGACTCGTAACCTAAAGTGAACTCAATCCGAGATGATTCATGAGTCGATCCTAATTGACAGGTTTATGTAGTAATAAAATCCTATTGGTTGTGAAGTATATTATTTTAACCCATTATTATATATTATAAATAGATGTTTTACGCTTTAAACTAATTATTTCACTCCAAAAAAATATTATGACATAAAAAATAAATTTATATGATAATTTTTTAGAATTATAATCTAATAATTTTTTTGAATAAAATTATAATTCAATTTGTATCTCTGAAATATTGGTACTTTATCGAAAATAAAATTCTAAACTTAAAATTTTATCCAAATAGAATTCTAAATTAACTTTTTATTTTTATCTTATGAAATTTATTTAAATTTATCCAACGTGTTGTGACACTTGGCAAAAAGTTAGAACGCCAAGTGTCGCAACGTCATGACCTGGCTAAAAGTTTAGCTTTATATATTAGTTATATTATATATATGATATATGATGTTTAAGGCTTAATAAAAAATTTCTCTGACCAGAATGTGAAAGTAACGACTAACACATTATTAGTAAAACACTAAACATGTATCTTGTGTGTTTTCAATTAATTGTTTTTTTTTTTATTAATTTTCAACAACAACAACAAAAAGGATCTTGATTAATTTAACCAATTGATATAAACTATATAAAACTTAGATAGTGTTATATATGTAGAAGTCAATATACTTCGTGTTTATTACTTATTAGCATTATTTAATACCTTTTGTCTACATCACAATATGTCTATATCTTTTTTTTGACTGACCATGGATTAAAATCATAAGTTTTCTCATGTACATACCCTTGCTCAGTTGCTCTTTTTGTATGTATTAGCTTATACAGATTATGGAGTACTACATAAGTAGCAAAATTATTGAATTGTCACAATAAAAAATGGTAGACTGAAGAAAAAAAAAAAACGTTTTGAACTGTTGAAATTGTTGCGGAATAAAGAATTTTCCACGTAATCTTACAAATTACGAAGTACTAATTTAATTATATTTTTTAAAAAGAAAATTACAATTTGTTATACTCGCATTTCATGATAACACAGTAATGAGGCACATGAATCACGATGACCCAGAATTAAATTAGAAAACTCTAAAATGACCTCTTCAATTTTGAAAATGTTGCAACACACGTTAATTAGAATGAACATCATCATCCACAGTTATTTGATTTAACAAGTTACTATGGATATGTACGTGCCTAGCTATCTACTTATATAAGACTATAGACTTTTGTGAGAGAACAAGGAGTAAACTGTATGTATTTATGGACTCCCGGCCAATTGACCACTGGATTTTTTTCCGGCTATTTGATGAACGGATTTTTTCCGGCCAATTGATAGTCGGATATACATCACGGTATACTTTTTCAACTTTTATTACACTATATTTTGACAGTTTGATTAGGTTTATAATGTACGTCTTGCACATGTCAAAAATAAATAAATAAAATAATGTATGCCTTTGAGGCTTTGACATGTTAAACATCAATGCACATCGTCTTTGAATGACAAACATTTGAATATAATTTTTATTATGTAGTAAAATTTTTAAAAACTTGATAAATATGCACACCGATTATTTTATTTTATTTTTGCTAGTTGACTTCATAATTGATATCCCTGTCAATTACTTCTGCGGTTTTTTTTTCCCCACATTGATCACTTATTTCAGGTAAACTTAATGATTTAAGTTGTACAAGGGTGGTGATCGAATTTATTTAGATCATTCTCCTTGAAGAATGTAGATTATAACCCTAAGGATGTTGTCATGCATGCCTCTAGATTTGTTGCTTGAAGATTAACCTTAATTTATCTAATTTCTACCTTTATTTTGAATTTATCATGTATTTTAGTAAAATTATTGTCCCGCATCACATAGGAGATCGAGATCGAATAGAGCAACATTGGTACGTACCAAATCATTATTTATTGAGCTCGCATTCTCCAATATCACCTAAAAACCGTAACCTACAACTAGCCTAATAAATAATAGTTTCCTTCCTAGTCCCTACTACAAGTCCTATGTACATCAAGCAAAAAGTTCAATCCATCAAAATCTTATTACATCAACCAAACTAATTCAAAGTTCCTAGCTATAATCAAATTAGCTAAGGCCACACCATTAAATTAATAATTTATCTAAATTGTGTGAACATAAGAAGCTCTAGCACCACAACATGCATGCATTTCGTCCCTACACAAATATATATAACATATATATGAGATCACATAAATTCATACAATAGTAATAGTAATAGTAAGTAATAGTAATAGTAGTAGTAGTTGAATAGAGGCATTAGAGATGGGCTACATGTTGTCGGGGAGTATATGCATGTGTACCATTAAAGAAGGTGGTCAATTGGTGAATGAGACTGAGCTTGCATTATATTGAGAGCAGCTCTTACATAATTTAATTTGGGTTCCACGTCCAACCGTGCGTGTGATCAGATTATGTCGGACACACACATTATTTATTTATATTTCTTGGAATTTTTTTATGTTTCACCATCTATTTTATGCATGTACGTACGTAGGAGGCGTGCACGTTTGATGGTCATGAGCTTAAAGGGAATTCGACACCGCGCGATAATATATGGTACGTCTTGGATATGGATTAAGCGGGTTATTGTTGTAATTTTGACATGATGAAAATGAAAGAGTGAATTCTTTATATTATTGTCTCTATTTATAAGTATGAATTATTGTTGAAGATTATTGATGATCTAATCAAATATGATAGCTTAATTAGTACCAATCATTTAATTTGAATTTAATTAATTTAATAGGTTTATGGTTAGAATATGGCATAAATTAGTATGTCACTTCAACCGACCCATATCATGCACCTCGAAATCCATTTCATAGTGTCTAATTCGAATATGTTTGGAGAAGTAATATATAAACCTCTTTATTTTAACCTAGCATAATTTTGTACTCTATTTTTTTCATCAAAATCTATGTACAAAACTTCTTCTTACTTGTACGTAGACTAGTAAACATAGCTAACACATTATTAAAGAGCTACCACAAATTATTATTATTTTTGTTGAGAGTGAGGGATATAGCTCAAGTGGTTAGAGCTCATCTCTCCATTTCAATATCGATTCTCATCACCTGCCCTTACGGCTCTCTAACTTTTTTTTTTGGCACTCGTTACAAACATAAATAATACAAGTAGTAACGAGGTGACAAAAATGCAAACTTTACGATAACTATATAAAGAGTAAGCAGTACTACTTATAATTACATTTACAACTAAATTAAATACCAAAAAAAAAGTAGGAAATAATAATTTGATTGGGGCCATGAAAAACAAATTATAATTTGATTTGTCCATTCGTATGTATCTATCTGGAAAGGTTTAGCTGGCTTTGTATTTTCAATCCAAAGATAATTAATTAAATTTGCTTATATATTTTTCTTTATTTTGCATTCAATTAATGTTCCATCCAATCATACATACGTGTATCTGTCGGTTACCTTGAACATTATGATCTTTCTAGCCTCTAATATTTCTGGTGTTTTTATTTTCCAATCATTGAATTCCAGCAGTACTTCCAAGAAAATAACTCATTCATTTCATTTCGTATGATTTTGTATATTTTTCATAATGTATGGTTTAGTAGATAGTATGCGTAATTTATCCGTATTTGCTTGCGTTAAGAGAGAATTATCATTATTATTCATTAATGTTAAGTAACTCACACTATTATGATTGTAAACACAAAATACATTTATGTTGAATTATTTTCTCTCTTTACGTAAGTCGTCGAGGATTAGAGGAGGAGGAGGAGGAAAGTTTTAGTTATCCACTTTAAATTTGATAGGAGGTTTCATCCAAAATCATTCGTTAACATACAATGGGAGGATTAAACACACGATCCTCAAATTCATACGAATAATATAGTTACTATAGATCCCCATGATTCACAATATTAATTTACATACGAGTTTTCAACTCATATGATGATATAGGAGTGAAATTAAAGAGCGAGCTTAAAGCATCACCTGTCTCGATTTAGAGCCTATTCTTATTTACAGAAATGAGCTGAACTGAACTGAACAGAGCTAAAATGGATTATTTATAAGAGAAGGAAATTAGGAGCTGAACTGAACTATAGTTAAGCTGAATAGAACAGGCCCTCCTTTGTGTTTCGAGCTAGTCATTTATATACTATATACCCACTCTTTAACATATTGGAGAATACCCTACATTTGCATGCATGATGCATATATGTTGTCACAAAGGGTCACAATCAAATTGGCAAAGAAATCTCCTTGAAAAGTCTTTAATGTGACATCTTAATAATGTTTTTAATTGAGAAAAATGTAATAATAATAATGTTTTAAATTGAATCATTTGTGACAGCTTAAAATCTTTTATTATACGCTATACACTTCATATATTTCAACTTTTAATTAATGAATAAATATGCCAATATTGGGGATGATAATACAGGTACAAATTTTCGTTAGGGATATGATGTGTTTAATATGAAAAAATATTATAAAATCATCACATTATTTGTGATATTGCATTGTCCAATGATAAGTGGGCATGTACGAGATTCAGTTTGAACGAACGAAATCAAAATTTTTGGATTTCATCTTATTGTCAATGAAACTAGCAAAATTTCTAATTTGTTCATTTATTATTGATTGAGACCACAATGTATATAATGGTTTTCAACACGTACAACTATTAATATTGCAGTTCATCATATTGGTACTCCGTATTAGCTATCTAACAACAATCAAAATTTACTCGTACGTCTTATACACACGTACTAGATACCGGGTATATGATAGAAGTTCGTTGTAACCTTAGTTGTACGTACTCTTCAATGTGTTACACGATACATGAACACACAATACCAATCTTTCCACAATTTTTGGGAATAATTAATTAATTGAATCTGATCTTTCATGGATGTTCTTACAATTTATTTTGTTCTATTGTCCATTGTTTAAGCCTTTAAAGAAGTACAATCGATGAAACGATAGAAGTACTTTAGAAGGCATATAAATGTAAGCAAGTACTAATTACTGTACATAAAATGCAAGTAGTCAAACAAGTAGTGATAATTAGGAGTAAGAGCTAAGAAGAGAGATAATAAACACCTTAAAACATACACCTGTCCTGGTCCTCCTCAACAGAAAACTAATTGACTACTGTTTTTAAGTAGAGTATAAATGGGATTGATTACTCAAGGCCCAAATTGCTGGCTATTTTAATCACTATTACACATTACAGTAGGCCGTGTATATAATGGGTGTATTCATCTATACAATTGTATAGTAAAATTACTCGTAATAATTAGCAATCCCTACCCCTCTAATCAAGATTATGAATATCTAATTAATTTAGCAATAATGTCTTGTCGGTTTCTATGGATCACTCAAACTTGCACTAATAAGGTGATTAATTAAGCTTCGGCAATGATTATTAGTAAAGATTATTGATGTTAATTAGCTGAAATTCAGCCAATAACCCTAAAAAAAGACAAGTCTTTATAATGATTAGGTTGACAGCAAGAAATGTTAACGAAATGCATGTACGTATATGTATAATTCAAGGAATAAAAATAAGAAAAATGGAGTCAAATACAAAGCATATTACAAGAATCAGCCGACACTAAGTATAAGAGTAGTAGGGTCCATACAGATATGAATCCAATATTGTATGCGGAATAATTCAAAGCCATGAAAAGTTTAAACCCTCATCAACAAACATAGCATAAAGACTACATTATATATATTAATCTACAGTATTGTTCATTTTAATTATGGGTCTTTTATTAACCACACAATTTGACTAATCAAACTCTATAATTCAATAAGTTTCGAGCCTACAATATAAAGTCTTAAATTTCTTTTTATAATTTTATTTTAGAAAGTGATATGTATTACCAAGGAGTTGCCTATAAAGAGTCAAAAATAGGTATATTAAGCTAAATTATATCGATCCTACAACAGAATACATGTGATCATCGAGTTTTAGTGAAAGTCAATTGATAATGTGAATACTAACCGCTAAATAGTAAACATGTATTTTAATTTTAAAAAGATATTTAATATTTATATGGAACTGTTATAGAGGTACGTACTCCGTATCTTTTAAGTATCATTATTTTTTATTCATCAATAATAACACATCACAAAAAAAAAAAAAAAAAAAAAAAAAAAGGCACAACAGTTATTAATGTTCTCAAATGTCACAACTGCATGAACTAATCATGCTGGTTTCTGAACAAACTATATATTAGCCAGATTAATTAATGAAGTATATTAATTATAATAAACAAATCATTTCATCAAGAGAGATAAAAATTGCACCAAAAAATCAAGAGAGATAAATCGAAAATATAATAGAATTATGTAGTTTGCGAATTAATAAAATCATTTTTAATCATGACGTACCCTTTCATAAACCTGAAATTTTTTCTCATAGCTAGGCTAGATCGGACGCAAAACTAACCAAACTCCGTTCAAAAAGCTTTTGGGTCGGATTAGATCATGTCTATCTCCACGTAGATATATTAGTTGTACATATATTCACTGTAAATTCATATGAAATTACTCCATTGCTTTAACCACTCAATCTCGATAAGTTAACCCAAGTCAAGAAAACTAAACGAAAAATTTATTTTAAGAGAATGCTATTTACAATTGTTCTATTATATATTCCGTACCATCTTAATTAGTTTCATACCTTCATTCACGTCAGTGTAGATTTTATGAATTCATTCCATATATACAATTAAAAATAAATGATATGTTTTTAAAATCAAAATGACTAACCATTATATATCTTCAAACTCCATTATTCTTTAAAAACACTCCATTATATTAGTCCATACAAATTACAATCAAAATTAATAAATAATTAGATACAAAGTATGAAACTAAACTAACATCACATCTTCAAACATATATGCATCATATTGTGGACCATACCACAGCTACGTGAGATGTCTAAATGATCACTGTATTCCTACTCCTAAGCTAATTATTTTACTTAACACGTTTACACACTTCTTCTCATTTAAATTTCTACCTTTTTATTATTATTATTATTATCTCTCTCTATTTATTATTTAATTAATTAACAAGAAAAATAAATGAGATTTCTTAAATTTCAATCCATAATTTCAATATAATTAAAAAAAAGCAGAGCATTTACTTGCGTAAAAACCACTTGATTGCATCACCCCCCTCTCTCTCTCTTACCCTTAACTTGAATTCTAAGTATGATTAATTTAAAATTTTTAAGAAAATATTAATTAGAAAGAATAATAATAATAATAATAAAGTAATAATATTTACTTTCTATTAATAGTGATTGATGATAAATATAGAAGTACTATATATGAGTTTGATCTCTTGCTAACTCACTACCGTACGAGCAGCAGCTAGCTTATCACTATCTCTATAACTTCCTCTTTCATCAAACATTTTTACTCTTAAAAAAACCCAAACATTTCTATTAATTATTATTCACACAAATTTATATATTAAACACCCAAAAAGAAAAAAGTAAAAAAAAACAAACACACACACAAAGTATGGGGCGCCATTCTTGTTGTGCTAAACAAAAGTTGAAGAAAGGGTTATGGTCTCCTGAAGAAGATGAGAAGCTTTACAATCACATTACTCGTTTCGGCGTCGGTTGCTGGAGTTCTGTCCCTAAGCTTGCTGGTACAAAAATATATCCTAAATCTGCGACAAATATTATCTGTTTATAATTTTTTTCTATCATCTCTATTCATCCCCTTTTTTTTGGGTGGGATTATAACATATGTATTTTTTCTTTTTTTTTTTTCAGGTTTACAAAGGTGTGGAAAGAGTTGTAGGTTGAGATGGATTAATTATTTGAGACCAGATCTTAAGAGAGGAATGTTTTCACAAGAGGAAGAACATCTTATTCTTAACCTTCATCAAATTCTAGGAAATAGGTATTTTTCTTCTTATTTTGTTCATGAAATTTATCTACAAATTTCTCTTCTTTCTTTAAAAGGTATAATAGGCATATTACTCCTTTAGTCCGTACTGAATTGTCGTGTTAACAGTGTAATTTGAACTGCTCCGGAGAAAGATGGTACATTTTCCCACCTAAATAATTAAATTACATACATACATACTTCTTCCGTACGAGTTCAATTGTCACATTACTCTAGTCTAATTACATACACTATCAAAATGACAACTAATTGTGGACGAACAAGGAGTGTGTAATAATTTTAAAAGTTGCAATAGATTATTGAGTATGGAATTATTGGACATCATGATTATTTTCATAACAAAATAAATGGGTATTCATTGATTCTAGTCATTAAATAGTAAAAGAAACTCAAACTTATTTCATCAAACTAAATTGTGAAATTATTTGTTGATGAAATTATGAAATTGTTATACAGGTGGGCTCAAATAGCATCACAATTGCCTGGAAGAACAGACAATGAGATCAAAAACTTTTGGAACTCATGTCTAAAGAAGAAGCTAATGAAGCAAGGGATCGACCCACAAACACACGAGCCTCTTTCAACTCAAATGCAATCGAGTAACAACATGAGCACCAGCAGCAATGGCTTCAGAAACACAGCTGAAAACCAGAAAATTGCGCGAGCTGTCAAGATGGAACAATCCTACCCATTCTGCAACACTGCAGAAGTAACCAACACAAGTGCAACAGTTATCAGTAGTTCATTCTCCTCATCATTAAACTCCCAATTCAGTCTATTACAACCTGCAGCTTTTCTTGGTTCGTCGTCTCAGAGTTATCTGAGTCTGCTTAGGCCGATGATTGAGTCCCAGTTACAGTCACAGTCGCAGCAGCAGTATATGTTGCAGCAGAGCTGCTTCAATGAAAATCTGGAGACGGAGAATTTGGGGTCAGAATCTGTTGTATTCAATGAAGGAAAAGAGTGTTCGAGTAGCAGTTCAAATAATAACAATAATATCATGACTAATTCTGATAACAGTGCAAGATTTTCATGGGAAAACAGTACTAATGATCAGCAGAACAAGTTTGATCAGTCAGAAATTTTCCAGTTTCCTGTTAATTTTGGTGGGTTGATAAAAATGGAAGCAGTTAGTCATGATCAAACAAGTCCATGGGAGGAAGATCCACTCAAGTCGCTTTCGATGCCCGAAGATTTAGTGACAACAGCTGCAGGAAACCTTGATTATTTCTTACAGCAGATTTCATGAAAGTGAACTAATTAACTTACTGCTGCTACTAATGATCATTTCGTTTGTCATATCATGTCATTCTGTTACACTTGATCAGCCTTGCTTTCCGGTTATGCGCTTGGGCTGCCCATTTCAGTTCGACGGGGACTATATGGGCACACGCAAATGCGGTATGTTAGATCCCATGTCGACCTTAATGGGTCTTAACCTCTTATTTTTATTCGATCAATTGGTTTTGGGATGGAACCTCGCGCTACCTATAGCAGCATAGGTAAATAGAGCTTCAGTTGGTGTGCAACAAGTATACCACTTGTAGAATATACAGTACTCATAGAAAAATTAGGGATGGAAAAAAAAAAAGATTGTGATGATTTTTTATTTTTGTGTGGTTAATCATTTTGTTATTCTTTCTTTATTTCTTTGTCAGTTTGATGGGTCATTTTTAATTTTTTTGGATTTTGACATTTTTAATTAGTGGTAGTCTCAAGGTATTATTGTGATTGATTGATTAATTTCTGCATTCTTTTCAGTGGGAAATATGGTGAATATAACAGTGTTTTTTTATGATTTTTTTTTTCTAATGTAAAAACTGATATTTTGAGTGAATATAATTTTGTGGCCCATGTAAATATAAATCTTTGCCTCCCAAAAAAATGTGTAACAACTTAACAAGTCTTAAATTGAGTGTAACAACTTAACAAGCCATTTTGTGGTCCATATATGTCTCTGTCTCCCATTAATTAACTGTTGAGGAATTGGTGATTTTCAAATATCTAGTACTCATGTACTTTCACTTATTTTCTTTTTTAAGGATTAAAATATATAACAACTTATTAAATATATATAGAATTTTCTTAAAAAAAAAAAAAAAAAGCTCTATCTTCTCGTCTATCATTGATTTTTATTCATTTCTAATAATCTTTAAGGTCGGTAATTGATGTTTTTGATATTAATTGACATAATTTTGTTTCTTACTTATATTATTAGTAATCACAACTTGTTTAAATAAAAAAAAGGCATATAAACACGATTAAGTGCTTAATAAGTGAGACGCTTTTTCTTTTAAGACTCGTAATGGTAATAATGATTTATAAATAAGGTAATGCAAAAGTCAAATGATCTGACAACCTCAAAAAGATAATGAGTAATCAAAACCTTCTAAAAAATCACCTTCGCCTAATCCCGGTGTAGGCGGAGTGGGGAATATAGAGGGGTTGTGTCATAGGGTTGATAAATAAAATCAACCCTAAAAGTGAAATTGAATTGATGGTGTAATTCTGTATATATAGTTAATGAAAAAAGGGATAGAAACTTTTTTTAAGAACTTTAATCCGTTGCTTGAAATTGGGTATACAAAAGTGAATATAGAGTGGTATATGTGCCTAGCTAAATTAAAGTTTGATTTTTTGTCCGCTGACCTGTTCTTAAGAATGTTATACAGTTTTTGATCTGGCTTAGCTTTTACTTTTGGTGTGCTTAATAAATTAATCCTTAATTAATTGCTGCCCTTTTTTTTAATAATATTATTTAAATTGGTCTTAAAAAGTTGAACATGTAAGTTTTTCATTTGAAATTGTACGTATGATATTATTTGGGAGTTTTTTATTTTGTGATTATTGAAATATTTTACGAAGTATGAACAATTAATCACCCGAAAATCTGAAATAGCCCTTCATTTATTCATGATACATACAATATAGTGAGTGCATATACCACATAAAATAGTCAAGCTTAGACACGATTTCATAATAAAAACAATAATTAATAGTCCACGTAAAATGTCCACTTGACTTATATGTTCATTGTTTATTGTCATTATTTACAAAGTCGAAAAATTAGCCTGATTATGTGTAGATTATTCAATGCTCCCTCTCACATTGGCACATATATATTGGCTCACAAATACATCTTTTTCTAACAATCTACGCGGAAGGTTAGCAAAAAATTTAAAAAACTAGAAGTTTATAAGATTATATTCTAAAGTTTCATCTTTTTTGAATTGTATCTTATCATCCAGAGTATTAATTTCAGCCGAAAAATCTTGTTTTTGAATGAAAGAAGTAATACTTATACAAAGTGTATCTACTATTCATCTACTACGAAGTATATAAATAAGAGTTTTATTTTTTTTTCTAATGTTCAACACTTCAACCATAGCAATCCAAATCGCTAATCTTTTTAACTTGAGCATTTCTATTTTATCTATTTATTTATTAGCTATAACCTTCAATTAAATAACTAATTGCCTACGAGTACTATTTAAAGAGTGTTAATAAAAACCTGCTCATATTACATTTATTTTTTAATAAATCAAATATTCATGAATTCATTGCAATGAGAATATATCCCGTACTTCAGCACTAGTGCATTCTAGTTCTAATAACTTCAAAGTCGTACTCATTGGCACCCCACTCGAAAAGTAATTAAGAATACATTCTTCTTTACAAGGATTAAGTGTAAATTATAATGCCAGCTTGGGTTGTGTACCCACTAGCTTGCTTCATTGGAGCAACGACCAATAATTGCTAGACTTTACAATGAAACTTGTATATGTAGCTTCATTTACACCACAAGAATAAGCCGAAAACAGTATCATTAATTCTCATAATAATTGACTCATAATACTTCCTACACAATTAATTAGACAATTAAGAGTGAGGGATAGCTCAAGTGGTTCGAGCTTTCCTCCCGCTTCCAGGAAATCTTGGGATCGATTTTCACCCCCGCCATTATGGTTCTCTAAACACTTAAAAAAAAATTAGACAAGTATAAATTAGGAAGATTAAAAGGGCCAAAAAATTTATTGCGCACGCAACACACAATAATAATGAATATTCATATTGTTTAACTAAAATTGTTAAATTGATGATTGATAATGATATCAAACCGGCATTTTTAAAGAAAATTTTCTACAAAACCAATAAATTGCATAAATGATTTAACGAAAATAACTTATTCATATGTATTTCGAACTGTATTTAGACTTGACAATATCTAATCCAATCCATTCAATTTACAATCGGATAAAATTCACTCGTGTAAAGACCGTCAAATCAATGGTTTGAGGTGAGATACGCACATGGAGGACCAAAGAGATGCGTCCCAATCTCATAGTACTACAAATTATTACAAAGGTCCATTTTATGGAGCTCCTTGCAATCATGAACAACTAGACGACCTTAATTCTTTGGTCCCTTGGTATTTATTCAGAAAACAACAGCACGAGTGTGTGGTTCAAGTCTTGAAGATGCCAACTTCTTATTGAAGTCTTCAAAAAACTGCTTATGAACACAATTATTAATCCCCTTTATTAGTCCTTGTATTGGGTGTCAAATTGTCCTACGCACAAACATATAGTCAAGACTGCATTATCTCTATATTTCTAGTTGATTCGACGTGGATACTCCATATACAGAATACTCCCTCCGTTTCCAAAATTTCTTCACGTAGCATCTTTAGGGAAGTAGGGGAATGCCCAAATTGAAAATTGTGAAGATATTTAGAAACGAAAGAAGTACGAGTATCATATATTCGTACCCATAACAATAATTTCAATACTCCATATTCATAATTTCTATTGGATTATCCTAATTAAAACAAATAAATAAGGACAGATTTTATTTTTTCTTTAAAAAAAATTGTCATTCTATGTGACAGTATGACACAGCCTCCATAAGGAAAACACAGCAGAGGTCACTTTTCAGTTATCCCCACACAAAGGCACTGTAAGTTTCCTTACAGAGCTTAACCACATGATTCTGCCAATGAAGTTGAAATGGAGCAGTAAGTTTCAACTTCAGGTTACTGCCATAAAAATGCCTTGAAACAATAATAAAGCCAAACAGTTCATCAAGTCATATTCACCATTCACCAAAACTAAATACATGGGTCTACCATCAAATTTGCTGATGGCTACATTCCAAGTAGCACCTAGCTTAGACTACCCCTCTCTCCCACCAACCTAGTACCGCCTTTTCGACTAGTTGCTGGACCATTTTTCTAGCAAATATACATAGAGCATCATTATGTTACTTAAGGAAAAAAAAGAAGATGCTATGAATTTGGCCTGGCTTTGAAAAAGATCCCAAGAAAAAATGTAGTACAAAATTCAAAGATGACTACTCAAGCAAATATTTTTTTTCCACTAAATGATTGATTGCCTTCTATTGCCTCGTCTTATAACCCTGTTAGTTAGGCAGCAACAGCTTTTCTGTACCAACAAACGTTTCAAAAGTTTGGTTAGCATTGGAGTTATGGCGGAATGCCAAAGACAAGAGTCGGACCTAACTGATGCAGTGAGTTACCTTGGGTGAAAGAGGCAGAGCTTACCATATCCATCGTACGAGATTTATAAAGATATCACGCCATTTGAATGTTTACTATATTCTGCTTCAGAATTCATTTACAACTTAATTACAGATCTCTTGCAGCTTATATGTCATTGTAACATGCTCTGGCCTGTCGGTCTGTTAAAATTACAATCATAAAATTGCGCAGTCTATTAAAGTGAAAATGAAAGCCTCTCAACTAGTTTCTCAACCAGTTTAGATAAGCAAGGGAGTAACATTCAATTATCTGGGGAAAACAATATAAAATCTTAAGCACGAGTACGACTAGCCATGCATTAGCTGCAAAATTACCATCCGAAGCTGACATGGAAAAAGGAATAATTACCATCTTACTCTGCACAATAGGAATGAAATGGATGAGATAATGTTACACTATAACCCAGCAGCAGTTAAGATATTACTGTCTAGCTAACAGTTGTCACCACTTCCTAGAGTAGCTTCCAGCCAAAGGCACCCTCAAGTCCTCAACAACCACCCCTAAATTAACAAGTTGGATGTTTAATGCACATCTGAAGTGCAAACCAAAGTATAACTAACAAGAAAGCATCCCGCATCAGCATTCCAAATAGAATGAAAAATTGAAGGGGAAATAAATCGATTTCATCTTCAGAATGCAACTCTGATATGGTTTTAATAATGGAAGATAGCCAAAAACAACACTGTCACGGATTTCTTTAAAACAAAGGGGATGCAAGTCCCCTGCCTTTCCCTTTCAAAAAATAAAGAATTGATGCGTCTCACCAAGAAACTTCTCCTCACACTGCTTTTATCGCAAACCATAAACATCAAGCAGTAATAGTCCATTAATTGGGATTAGCAGAAAGTTCCTTGTGCCAAGAAATAATTAACACCCTCTCTGTTACTTAAACAACATATAAAAAAAAACACAGCCAATGCAAAGATGCTTTAAGAAAATTATGCCAAAGTTTATATTTTTTACCTTATTCTTCATATAACTTTATAAAAAAACCTAAAAAGGTATGGTGTCTACGGAGGGTAAGCTTCATACAAAGTAAGCAACTAAGGGAAAAAAAATATGGAGTATAGTTAAATTGTAATCAATAAAAACTAAAGCACAATGCAAACTCTAAAAGCCTGGTTTTAATTAAAAAGTGTAATTAAAAATTAAGGTTTGTAAACGTCAGCCTCATGCAAACTCATTTCTTGCTCATTTGGGTAAAAGGACACATCATCTATCATCTATAAAAATTAATTAGAAGATACGTATCTTTTCAAAAATATCATCATTTAGATCCAATGCCAAATCCTCTGAATTATCCCTATTGGTGAAGGTTGCTTCTATTCATACCCAACAAAGCTGTACAAGATTCATAAGCAAATTTTAACTTTGGAATAAAAAAGTTAAATAAATTGTCTTATTAAACTGTCAGTTATTTTTTATCTACAGTTAAATGCTAGTTGAATAGTCCTACTCCTTACAATTGAGCTGTATTTCAAGAATGGACAAGCCATTTTCCTTATTATGAACATAAATGGCCATAGATTCAAAACTGGCCTAGATATTCATGTATTTAAGGTGGCAAGCTGAAAATGAAATGCAGCCTCCTTCATTTAACACCAAATCTTAGATCTAAGGATATAAAAAGCACGATAAAGAGTAGGAACCAAAGCAAACCTCATACACTTTGAGCACAACAGCCTTGGAAGATCGCAGGTATCATCATTCAATGTTGGATCCAAGCCTGCATGAAAAGACAAGTGATAGTGTTTCTTGCAGGGTAGATACTGATGAAAGACAGAGAAATGAGGACATTACAAACCTAGTACTTCAAAAACTGTACAGAACAATTATGACCACTGACGGTGCTTTCGCACAGGGAAGCAATTATATGATGGGCTGAAATTTTATTATTAGATATAGAAACAAGGAAATAAATCATGCAATAAATAGAACAGTGAAACACACACAATCAATCAGTCATAAGCAGCAGATATTCACTCTAAGGTGATACAAGTAACCAAAAAACTAAGGATAGACTTACATATGGTCTTTAGGCTCTTTACCTAACAATTCAGCATCAATTGAACTCATTGGTTTGTCTGCATGCATATATATTACTGTCAGTATCATGTAGCGGATAAGAAGCAACTTTGCAATCAGCTTTTCCCAAATTGTATAAGGCTTTTGCAATGAGATCTATAATTCAAAAGTGAAAGAAAACAATGGACAAGACAAAGATAACATAAAAACAAAATAAAAAATGAATCAAGCTCAGAGCAATTCCAATACTCCGTGATTGGTCACATATAACAACCAATCTAGCTGAAAACAGGGGTCTAGAATCGATTGCAACATTGCCAATCTCTCAATTATGAACAAAGAATGCACAAGGACATGAAGGGTGGGGAAAACTTGGCAGATGAATTCATAGCTGGTTCCTTCAACTTTGTGTAGACAGCCTCCCAAGAGTCTAGCAAGAGAATATTTTATGTCAGTCAGACAATGGAAATAGCAAGTGCCAAAATGCTTGACGATGCTTTGCAAAGTTCCTGCTCAAAAAATATTGAAAAAGCCTTCTTCCCTACCTTCCAAGTTCCTATTTCAATTGGGTTGGACAGCAATGTCAAATATTTGTCCGTTAAACAGGATAATAGATAGCCAGGAACAGAAACACACACCGCGAGGTGATCAAATAACAACCCACAAGATTAATATAACACGCTGCACACACCAAAGAATGCAAGTATCACGAACTTGAATTTACACAAAGGCTCCATTTGGTTTACAGAAAACATGTTCAATGAAAGATGATTTTCCATAATATATAGTTTATCAAGGGAATACAATATTACAAGCTAATTTTCCTTTGACAGGTTCCTTGCAAAAGTTGTACAATAAAGACAATTGAAAGTTGAACGGAGAGGATGGATGAGAGGAGAGAGCAAGGGAGGTTAAGGCATAGGAAGAAAAATGCAGCTTCCTTTCTTAATAAAGGAAGATGTTTTCCATCCTAGGGACCAGGGAGAACTATTCCCAACCCTTAACAAACCAAATAAAGAAAACGAGAAAACCATTCCCCGAAATAATGTTTTACACCCAAACAAACACTCTACAAGACAATGCTAATTCAGTACCAAGGAGAGAACCTTGAGCAGCAAATTCGGAAATGAAATCTAAGACTCCAATATACGACTAATGCAAGTGTATATAATGAAAAGAAAGGATATCTAGAAATCTAAGAAACGTAGACATCACTGATCAGCTCTAGGAAACTGTTAATAGATATTTGAGAACTAATTCTGGATTGAAAATTTAAATAACTCGTGTTAAAAGTAAATATAGTATTATTAACAACGAAAAAACTCATTTACATCTCTGAAGTCAAAGGCAAAACTGCATTAAGCTTCAACCCTTTGAGCACAAAACTGCAAACTCACTACAAGTTGCCATACAAGATTAAGCAAGCAGAATTTATACTACATTAATTTACCCTCTTGTTTCTGACAAATACAATGTACAAGTCAGGGCTTCAATCCAGCAATGACAAGCACGCAGAAGTCAATCATTAGCCCTTCACAATGATCATACCACCGCAAATGAATGGTGATGAGGATGACTCCCATCTTGATACAACATGAGATGATGTACAGCTCGGGAAAACAAATCTCTTAATTCAGCATTTTGAGCCATCCCAGAGCGAACTGCAGTCTCAAGCGTTTTCAAAGCTCTAGCCTCAGCAAGTTCCTTGCTATTCCCAACATGCATGGACAAGTAGCAGAGCAGAACAAGTCCATGTTTCCTAGAGCGATCACTAACAGCGAACAATTTCATCAATAGAGGAACTCCATTGAACTCAATTATTGTTTTTGAGTGCGCAACACAGTTGTGGTTATCAGGGCAAGCAAATTTTGCCAACGCAATGGCAGCTTCAGTAGCCACATCAACATCCTTATTCCCAAGCTGACTAACCAATGAACTAACAATCCCTGTTTCCTTAGCAGAAAATATCCTCGCCAAACACCCAATTGCTCTAATAGCAGCAATTTTAATATCAGGGATACTCTCCTCCTTAATCACTCTAAGAAGCTGCTCCAAAACTGCTTTAGCAGGTGGAGAACTCGGCTTCCAAGACACTTTCCTAAGGTCGGCATTATCCTCAGCCACTTTCGCAACCTCCATAATGGTCATCAAACAATGGTATTGCAACACCCCTTTCTCAGTTTCAATAATTTTCGACAAACAAAACAACCCTTTAGGCTCAGCAACCTTCTGACTATTCAAGACACTACCTTCACACAATCTCCACAATGCCAAAGCACACACAACCTTAAGCTTAAGCTTAACCTCAGGCGACTCATTCTCTTTCTCCTTCCTATTATAACTACTCCCCCCAACCCTTGAATCAAACGACGAACACGAATGCACCTTACCATAACTATAACTATTACTACCATTACCATGACTATGAACTCTATTATTATAATTTGGATAATTCTTAGCAGCTAATTCCTTTTGAACAATAGAATGAATACTATTCTTACCTCCTCCGCTATGATACCTCTTGTATTCCTCCATATCCACGTCCATGATCAAGCAAGAAATCAACTGCTTCAGCAAATTCTCCTTCCCAAACTCCTCCCTCGCAATCGAATCGATTTCCGCCACTCTTGCAACCAATTCCGCCACTGCTATCTGCACATTCATACACGATTCCGCAAACACTTGCACCATGATCGGGATCCCGCCTTCAGCAGCAACAATCCTAGTCCTCTCTACCTCATCTACCAACATATACAACGCCGTTGCAGCCGCAATCTGACCATCTGGAGAACCTCCTCCATCCTTCAATAGTCTCAACAATGGCGAAACTGCTCCTTCCTCCACAATCAACTTCCTGTACCTCTGATTATCCCCTGCTAACGAAGCCAAATGATTCGCCGATTCAATCCGATCCTTTACCTGGCGATTAACCTGCAACGACGCAATATAAGACCAAACCCAAGCAATAATCGGATCATTGCTCCCAATAGGAGGAATCGCAAGATTCGCACCACCTTCATCATCACTGTAAATCGATAGCAACCAGCTAAAATCCGCAATAGAAGATTGTAGAAGATTCGAAACCTTCTTGAAATCAGCAGCAGATGAAGTAATAGTCAAGAAAACATGGCGAAGAAGGCCAGTATGCTTGCATTTGCGAACTAGGGTTAACGCTCTTTCGAGATTCTTGGTGACATCAGCGGCGATGCGACGGATAGGGCGGTCGTAAATAGAGGAAGAAGACGACGGAGAGGAGACCAATCGGACGGCAGCACGGAGTTTGTGGGAGAGTTCGACGCAGTCGGAGCGAAGAGAAGACTCGGCTTCGCCGGCGGATTTGATGAGGCGGTCGGTGAGAAGGATGGGAAGAGCGAGTTGATCTTGGAGAGTTTTCTCGCGGTCGAGAGTGGAGAGAGTGGAATTTGCAGTGGAAGCCGCCATTATTGTTGGGGGGTTTCAGAGGGAGGAGAGAGAAAGATGATGGCGTAGATTATTTTTTATTTTTGGAAGGAATGTTTTTGTGTTTTGTGTATTAATATTTGGAAATAATCAAATAATGTTTGTTGAGTCTTGATAGTCCACGTGACTACATGAGTACTGATTTTTCCATTTTATATTGCTCTCATGTATCTATGTTTTATACTACAAATATAATAATAATAATAATTTCTTAAAAAAATTTAAATAACACTTCCTCCATTCATTTTTTACTTTGCTTGTTCTTTTATCATACTTATCAATGCACGCAAAAGTTTAACAATCAATAACTTTAATACTACCTCCGATTTTTTTAGTTGCAACTTTAGAATATTTTATATCTTATAAATAATACCCCAAAATTGCAACAAAAAAAAAAAATCAATGTTAGTTTTAATTAAAATAACACTTTCTCCGTTCTTTTTTACATTGTTGGTTTCTTTTATTACGCTTGTCAATGCAAAACATTAACGATCAATAACTTTAATTCTCCACAAGTGAAATTATATATAAAAGTGATACATTATAATAGTACTTATTGAGTTAAATTTTAAAAAGATTTCACATGAATATATTTTTTCTTAAATATTAGTCACAAAAGACGGTTAAAGGAAGGGTGTGAATAATGTAAAAGTTATAATTGATCAAGTAAAAAAGAACAAAAAAAAGTAATAATTATGATTAAAAAATAAATAAAAACTATAAAATTTTTAAGGGACAATATATAAATTCTAAAGATTATAAGTAGATGCTTAGAAAGAGAAATTAGGTTAAATAAAACATTGATCATACTAATTGTTGCTTATACATGTCGTAATACTATAGAAGGATAAATTAGGTTGAATAAAACATTAACCATATACGGAGTGTAATTCATTTTCTTATAATTACAAACTCCACGCATGGCATCAAAGCTGAAATTTTATAGTAATCCATTCTAAGATGAAAGGTTATATGGTTTATAGTTACCATTTTAAGATGAAAGGAGTATATATTACGAAGTATCTTAATTACTGGATTTCCTTATTGATATTATAGTAATCCATACAAATATACAATAATCACTTCACCAAACAGTAAGAAGTTTGTTCTAGTATAATATATTACTGTCACATATATAGTCCTAATATCTTGCATTAATTTCATAATTATTGGGAAAACGTTAAGATAAGCTAGATTCTTTCATTATGTTATAATCACTTCCAATTTGAGGTCTATTCTATAACAATTTACAATTATAGCTAGAAGTTGAACTACCCTAAAAAAATAAATGGCTTTATAATTTTTGTGGTCAATAACGTTGGATTGATCACATATGACATACATTATATATTCACAAAAGTTCATAATATATAAACCTATAATAATGAACAACATTTGGCTTTGGACGTAACATCATTAAATGACAAAAAATTGATAAAATATGTATGTTTTTATCATCTAGGGCTATTTCTCGGCAATTTCGGAGTCTCCAAATAGAATATGTCTAAATCACTTTGATTACATGCAAAATCATTTTCATGGGTAAAATTTTTTTATGCATGGGAGTAAAGGGGGGAAAAAATCTAATGCCCGATTTGAAAATAATCTACTCCTTTCATCTTAAAATGATGATAACTTCTCATGTCTACTTAGTACAGACCACTTCATATAAGCTAATGTTATTTACTACATTTTCAAAGATAAATCACTATCTCAATTTTAAAAGATTACATATTACTCTGCTTTATACGTCTTCTCGTTCACATGTTATCCATATAATTTAAACAATTTTTATGATATCTCACATCAAATTTCAATAAAAATAGAGATATAAATGTAAATCCACGATTTAATAAGTAATTCGATAATTCTATTATCCGGAGAATGATCATTTATTTTCGGACATTCTAAAACAAAAACATGCATGGTTGAGAAGGAGGGTTATTATTAAATTATTATAAAGTGTTCTACAATACATTTTTACGTATCCCACTTAACATAAAATAATTTACTTTTTAAATTTATCAAGTTAAAATTTGAAGTCTCTCTTATTAATCTTAATAATTAAAAAATAAATAAATTTCTTAATGAAGTACTTCAATAATGTCCAAAATTGTACTATCCTTTGTAATTTTAACTAAAAACCAAAAAAAAATGGGGATCCCGATCGATCAATCATGATTGAGCTGGCTAATCAATCCTACAAAAAAAGAGTTTGGCATATATTATTTACAGAAGAAGAAGAACATGCATATCCATTTATACACATAATTCTAAAATAATTTGGTCCTACGTTAGTTGCAATTATATTGGATTGCATCTAATTTTGTTGCACACTTACACTTGCAGTGTTGCACCTACCTATACGTGGACTGAGGAGGCACTTCTAAGTAGCAAACTTGGCCAACAAAATATATTTGTTTTATATTTTGTTCATTCTAAAGGTGTAACAATTCTAAACAATCACGGTATTGTATTGAATATATTACAATATAATGGTAGAGGACAATAGATTATTATATATATACAGAATTAGGATGTGATTAATAAACTTTAATTTTAACATAAGAATAATATTTTTGTTGTAAGCTTATTTTATTCAATGTTATATTAAAAGTTTGTTGTATAAATCTTATTTGAACTCAACCAAAACTTATTTTTTTGTACTTGTATTGATTTAATAGAATTAATAATCTGAACTTTTTAGAGTTGAGGACCTGTTCACATTTACTGAACTGAGCTGAGCTGAACTGAACTGAAGTGATTGGAGCTAAACTGAACTGAACTGAACTCAAATGAATATTTTATGAGAAGGGGAAATTAATTAGGAGTTGAATTGAACTAAACTGAACTGATTGGAGTTGAACTGAAATTAAGTAAATATGAACAGACCCTTACTCTAAACTTATCAAACTTATTAAAACTTAATTTTTTATTTGTAAATCAATGATCTTATTAGCTCTAGTTAGAATTAATTAACTTGTGAACTTTTATTTGACATTTTGGCACTCGATGTCTCGATCCGATCAAGTGGAAATTTAACAAATCAACCTCAGCTCGATGGAATGGACTAGGCCATGATGTATTCTTTAACTTCGAACAAACAATATTCAGAAAAAAGATTAATTTAATCGGTTAAATTCAATTTCATTCGTTAATGATAATCCTAATTAATTTTAACCAACAAAATAATTTCAATTCAGCAAAATACAGACGACGAAAATATGGCAGAACGAACACAAATGAATTGAAGAACCACAGGTATGACCGAGTTCATAGACTTTTCAGCATGGAAAAAAGTTTGTAAGAAGCCATCTAGTCAATCAAAAGATGAATGGGAACACGAAAAGCAAAAAAAAGAGAAAAGAAAAAGGGTTAGTTGTTGCTTAGAAATTACTACGTATAATACAATTCAAACATAGATCGTCAATAACAAAAGCAACAAATTGTATTATTAATACAGCTAATTCAATTAGACGTACCTTAGACCTTAGTTTTATGAGAAAATGACAGCTTTAATTTAACGAAGAAAAAGGATGATGACTGTCTTTAAAGTATTGCAAAAATTATGACGAATTTGCGTGGACTTGACTTTGTTAAACCATAAATGTAACCTTTGACATCATATATATCACGTGCCTTGACTTTTCTTAGTGTTAATTTTACACCTCACAAAAATTAGGTGGAACTACGTCTAGGATGGGAGCAACAGGCCAACAGTTAGTGAAGATTGAAGAAATAAATATAAGCATATAATATAAAGTAATATATGGAGTACTTAAAATAATTGTAAGCTTGTAGCAAGAGTAGCCACTAGCAACTTAGCAAGGTACTATAGTTTCATTAGTCAAGGTATTTCGCATAACTTATACAGTAACTTTATAAGCCTATAAGAGTATAAGGTACTCCGTAGTTTGGACAATAGAAGTAATTATAGCTTTTATAGGTACATCATACATTACACACCAAAAAAAAAAAAAAAAAAAAAAAAAAAAAAAAAAAAAGATAAAAATAAATAAATATTCGAATCATTTGGAGGTCCGAATTAAAATTACAAGTTTGATCGGGCTTGGACTCAAATTTTTCAGATTCAGATCCGAGTTTAGGGTCCGTATACTAAATGAATCGAATTCATATTTAGCTGCATCCAATCCAAATCCGTCACATTATCATTTACATGAAGATTGAAGACATCAATTGAACAAACGTAGGTGTAAATCACAAGAACGAAATTACGAAACCAAAGCAAGTGGGGAACACCCTAAACATTGACTCCTTCAAATCCAGACTAGGTACTCTAATGAGTCTAATCTATATTCTATATCAAGAAAATTAAAAACTTGTACAAAGCATTACGTCCAACAGTAAACTTATTGATAAAATTTAAGTACTCCGTACAACAGTAAGAAGGCATCGTACATTTTTCATACAACACTTGGGTAGTTGGGTGACATGGTTCATGACTTCATGCACTCATTTTTGTTAAACTGGAAAATCGATTAAGAAAAAATTCAAAAGAAAGGGACAACAAATTAAATTGTGGCCTCAAAACTCAAATGTTAAAGGAAGAAATGAAGAATATTCAACTTTATGAACAAGTAATGCATTTATTTTCAACAGCATGCAATCACTTATATTCACTAGATACCCATTTATGGGACTCACAAGAAGTCAACACCCATTTTTTCCACCAAAGTCAACTCATACAATACCAATTCAAGTTCTAGATCAGGATAATACATTCCTATCTTCTACGGAGTAGTTTATATTAATAGCTTAGCCGAGAATGAGTATTTGCTCTCATTTTGATAATTGTTTTTCATTAATCATCAAATGAAGAGTAAAACTAACAAATGTTAAGCTTGGCCACCTAAACCAGTAATAGAGCATATAAAGCAAATCTTATAAACGAAATTCAATCTCATATTTTAATTGTCACCTCAAAATTACTACTAACTAATTAATGTAAACAATGTTCAAACGTTTTATTTATCATTTGCGTATTGCCCACATAGAACTAACCACATATTTATCAGTTCGTTCAGCAGAAAAATATTTTAGAAAGCCATGCTTCCTTGTCCAAGCATTAGCTACATAGCCTACATTTATGCTTTATTACTGTAAACTGCTTTTCAGTTTACATGTATGTTTGTGAATACATTAACCACAAGATTTATATCAAGCTCCTGTACAGAAACAAAATGAAAAGACATGAACTAAAAGAGACCGAGGAACAACTCTCAGTACACAAGAAAGAAATCATGAGCAAAGTTACCAGCAGCAACAGACACACAGCATAAAGTTTAACACGTATTCGTAGTGGTAGTAGTATAAGCTGGAAAAAAAATGGTGCGTTGGTATGTTTTTCATAGAATACAAATCGTGCATCAGATACACCATCAAACAGCTATAGCAAATCTTATTACCCCAAGAAATGCACTACAGTCACCACAGATAGGATAGCTCATGAGTTCAGAAATACATCTGAGCAAGCCCATTTAGTCAGCAAAAAACCAGTAACTTGGATAGTGTGAAATAAATAAGTGTGTACGAGTATTACATAAAGCTCCTACAACAATTTGAAGTATCTAGCTACCCTCTACATCACCGGATGACCCCAAAACTTTCTAATTGGAGAACATAGATGGAATAGATATCAGTATACATCAATCATTTTGTGTTTAAACTAGGGTATATGATACACACCGAAGGTGCTTTCCATCATATTGGCATCTACCCAATGGAAAAACGAGTTCGGGCCTCTCATATTGTCTGTAAATTGTATGTCCTCTCTCCAAGATAATCAAACTTCATCCAGTGCTTCAAACAACCGATGAAAGTTGATCCAAATTTGAGGGGGGGTTGACTTGTGAGGTACGATGATTTAGGCAAAAAAATCTTGCTCGTATTTTACTTGCTCCTCTACCATCTTCTGCCAACAGGAATAGTATTTGATCCAGAAATCTGTGACCTGTTACCGAAACCTCCACGACCCCTTGAGCGAAAATTGCCACCTAAAACATGATTTATCAACAGGCATACATTAGCTACATAATGCTTTGCTAGCTTATTTATCTTCGAAGGTGGATGGACAACAGTAATGATTCTTTGGATTACTTAGGCTTATCATTACTAGTAATGTAAGGGTAACTAGCTAAATTTAGTAAGTAGCTTAATATGCTCTGCTATACATTTATTCCATATGTACTTCATATTAACTTTCCTTCCAGCCACATCCGTTAAAAAGTCACAAATTAGAACATGCAACCGAGGTAGTTTTAGCATTTTTCAAGCACATACATTTTGAACAAAAGCACTTAACATTATTATAGATTTATAGAAGCAAATTAATAATAAACAAAACCACATAGATAAATAATCGAAAACGAATAATAGCATAAAATACATAAACATCATTATAAAAGCACACATAACATTTTAAAAACACATTATTAAAAGCACACTATAACATGACATAAGTAAAATACATTGTTGTTTTACCCAGTTTGCATGTAGATCTACATACAACCCAGGTGTAGCTTCTACCAATTGTCAAAATGTGAATATAAACTCTTCCACCACACTTCCTTTCTTTCCTTAATTCCATTGTGATACCAAACTCAGGGAAGTTAGTTATTTACTAGGTTCCCTTTCTTTTCTGCCCACTTCCTACCTAATAAGCTAAAGCTTTAAGAATACTTTTTGTATCCAGTTTCAAATTACTGTTATCATTTTTCGCATACTTGAAAGGAGAGGCATATAGTTTAGTGAAGGCCACCTCAAAATATTAGATGAAGATAGAAAGAAATGAAATTACCCCCAAAGTTGGAGCCACCTGAGTGGGCCATTGCAGACAAAGCTGGAGGGACAGCCTGCCCTGCTTCTCTCAAGATCTTCATGAGTTCCCTGGTAAACTTGGCATTTGACTGAGTGAAAAATGTGTAGGCCATTCCCTTGGCCCCAGCACGACCAGTTCTCCCTATCCTGTGAATGTAATCTTCAAGACTTGTCGGAAAATCATAATTTATCACACATTTTATGTCCTTCACATCTACAAGCAAGGCAAAGAAAGAGCAAATGTCAGATTAAAATATTATGAGAAGGCTAGAAAAATGCCCCTTATCCCTGCACCTACATGATCTCATGGGTCAAATTTAATGACAACACATTCATCATGAAAATGTGCCCACCTTTACCTAACAGGGATAAGGAGCAGCAGCATCAATGATTCAACACTCTCCTCAACTGAATAAGCTTGTCAAATAGTACCCGGCTGCCATGACAACCAGCTCCGTAACCGTGGATGGGCGGCAATGTCTACAACTAAGCTACTTAGACACTTGGTGAAAGGACCAAAGCTAACTCAGACATATCTATAGAATAACAACTCCCTAATGTTGGCCTCCTATATAACTCGATTCCAGATTTAAATACATACTAAAAATATTGGTCTGAATCCAAGACGCATCTGATAATTAACCAAGGACCAACATCACCAACCAAGGGATTCTATTGAGACTGAGATCTGACAGCGCCTGCCTTTGGAAGCAAAAAAAAACTGCACTGCATGTCAAAAGGCAGAAGAGCAACCAAGAATCAAATAACAAGCCCTTGCAAGTAGCAGCATTGCAATCTTACCTCCCACCCAAACCACACATATTTGACAGGAACTGGATAGCAGCCGGCTAACAAGCCTTAATTTTCAAAACGATAGCTAGAACCTAGAAGAAGGAAACAATCAAGACTCCTAGCACTCAATCATCCTACCAAGACCACGTGCAGCAACATCAGTAGCAGTCATCACAGGACTTCTGCCACTTTTAAACTCTGACAGGACCCAATCCCTTTCAGACTGGTCTTTATCACCATGGATGGCCAAAGCAGGCCACCCATCCATTCTCAACTGTCTAGTGACCTGGTCACATCCTTTTTTTGTTTCCACAAATATAAGGATTTTGCTCCCATCCATTATTTCCTTGAGCAGTGCAATTAACCTGAAATTAAATGTTGGGAGTCAGGGGGGAAAAGGCAGAAAAACCCACAAAATATTAAGTTGATAGGGTTATTTGAAAAAAACTATTGAACCTGTTGTACTTCTCTAAATCAGTCATGACTTCAATAACTTGTCGGATAGAATGATTAGCCTTCAGATCTTGAGATCCAATGACAACCTGACCACAGTATGAACAAAATGATACACAAAAACATACATCCAGAAATTTACACGATCAGAGATAATTTTATACTATTTTACAAAATGGGATGTAATTTAAAAACAGACCTTGTAAGCATTACGTAGGAATTGCCTTGCCAGGGTTTCTACCTCCCGCGGCCATGTAGCACTCCAATATAAAGTCTGTCTATCAGGCCGGATCTACATGTTGCAAAAGCATATAATATTAAGCACCTTACAGCTTGAAACAATAATTATTGCAAGTACTAAAACTCTTCCGTAAACTCTTAAAGACCAAGCAACTTCAAGGAACACCCAGCAATTGCAGCATAAACAACTGCATTACAGCTTAAATAACTAAGAAAATCTGGTAATACTAGATTATAAAAATACTAAGCATGGATTTTGCAATAAAACTGTAACAGAGAGCTCACACAGTAACGAAATATTAGAACTTCCACAGAGAGTTATTAAAGTTCTTCGCTTTGAGGCAAACTAAACAGCAGCCTAATCTACTTGTCACATAATAACTAATAAGTGTAACATGCTAATGGACAGCATGCTCGTGATCAGAAGAAACAATTCAACCAAAATCAAAGACAATGACTTTAAGTATGACGATGAAAATGATCCGAAGGAACTAGATTGGTACCAGTCAATATCAAGTGTTGCAACAAAATCGGGGCAGAGAAGCAGGTGAATCCCATTACCTCCACCCCAAAAAGATGGGGATTTGCTTCTAAAAGATGGGGATTTGCTTCTCATGGTGTACCTACTACCTAGCTGCTGGTACATCCCATTACCTCTTCACCCCCCACCCTAAAAAAAAAAAGGTGGCAGGGTTTGCTTCTCATGGTGCACCTAGTTGGGTATTTGGGGGAGGGTCTTGGTGAGCTAAACTGAAATAGGCCAGGGCAGGCCAAGCCTGGCCAGTGACGTACCTTTCCATGCTAAGGGGTGAGCTTCTTAAGAAAACATCAGGGTTTGGGGTGATAATGGTGTGATCCTAGTAAGTACAATACTACAATATATGTCTCTAAATTCAGCCACTAAATGAAAAAAAAAAATATATTGCATCTTTCTGTGAGACACGAAGTGTCAAGTGTGCCTATACTCATGTCAAAGTGTCTGAGTATCAGACGCCAGTAAGTGATGTGAAAGGAAGTAACCAGATATATAGGCAGTAGCACTGTAGAAAAAGCAAAAGAATGCATAACAGAAAGTCTAATTCAGAGAGCTTTTACTTAACAGATTTTGCCATTTAAAAAGGTTTTTCTTTACAAAATTACACAGCAGAGCTACTCAAAAAACAGTGTGATGATATTAAAAGATACTCCCCTAGTAATACAATGTTGGACAGCAGCACTCACAGGAGGCCAGTAATGGCAGACTAAAAAAGTTTATAAACTAACATACCTGGGAGACAATATTCCTGATCTGAGGTTCAAACCCCATATCTAACATACGATCAGCCTCATCCAACACCAAATATGTAACTCTTTTCAAGTTGGTGTGGTGAGCTTCCAACATATCTATCAATCGACCAGGTGTAGCAATCACGATCTCAACACCTGACAAAGATGCAATCATAAGCATCAACCTTTTGAATCACACTGTTTACTGGGGATTCAAAATGTGACAACAAAAATTCTATCAGAAGAGAAGTCTACCTCTTTTAAGATCTCGGATTTGTGGTCCTTTGGGAGCCCCTCCATAAATGCAAGTACTCCTAACATTAGCACGAGATCCAAATTTCAGAGCTTCCTCTTGTATTTGCACAGCCAATTCTCGAGTGGGAGCTAATACTAGAACAATTGGACCATCACCATATTCTGGAGAATCCTAAACAAATAAGTAAATCTAAAGCAAGCACAGATAACCTATCTTAGAGCCTGTATAGACTATATATACTGACCCAGTTTCGGCTGAGCAGTAACGTGAACAAGGGCAGGCAGCAAATAAGCCAAAGTCTTCCCAGATCCAGTCTCAGCAATGCCAATCAAGTCTCTACCTTTCAAAGCCATAGGCCATCCTTGAGACTGAATTGGTGTAGGATCGGTAAAACCCAATTTCGCTATGACATCAAGACAATAACCTACACAGCAAATTAAACACATTTGTGAATTACCCAACAATGACCACAACACAAACAAGAATTAAATATTGTTCATAATTTAGACAGAATTTTTACCAGGGAATCCAGCTTCAGGAAACCACCGAATAGGCCTAGGAACATCGGCCCCTTCCACAGTAATATCACGCTTAGCTCGATACACCATCACCTCTTGCTCAGACATAGCTCTCACTGATGGACTCTCAATATAGAAATCCTTCTTAAAAGGAACCATATTTCTAAAGTCTTGTTTAGGAAGTGAAAGGAAATCCAAATCAGTACCTCGGCCTCTTCCCCCTCCTCTACCCCCACTACTAAACCCTCCTCCTCTACCCCCACTACTAAACCCTCTCCCGCCACCTCGATTCCCATCGAAACTCCTCCCTCCTCCACCTCCTCCTCTACCGCCGCCTCTTCGTGAATCAAACCCTCTATCACCACCATTAGAATGATGATAATCACTTCTCCTACCCCCTAAATCACTACTCCTACTCCCCCCACCAACACTACCTCTACCTCTAGGAGCTGGCCCTCTACTATCACGACCAACATCGAAGTTCCGACTAGCCGGAGGCTCAAAAGGGGGATACCCATTTAAACCCCCGGATCCCGGCAAATGGGGTGCACTAGAACCACCATAAGGTGGTGCATATGGAGCTGGGCCGCTTGACCCAGAACCCACATACGGTGGTGGTGCATAGGGTGGTTGAGCCCCGCCCACCGGGCCACCAACATGGGCCGGTGGAGGCCCAATAAAATCACTGCATTCAATTTCAATTGATAAACAAAAAGGCATATTTCACAAAAATTCACAAATTCACAAAATCAAACACTAAATTACAATACAAACTACAGAGATCTTGATATAATTGAACTCAACTAGGAGAGAGATTGAGAGTTACCTGCGGCGTTCGCGGTAAGATGATGGGTCGGTGTAGCGGTTATCGTAGTGATTGTTGTAACTCATGTTTCTGGGTGTAGAAATTGAATTAGGGTTTATGGAGATTGAAGATGAGAAAGAAAGAGGGAAATAGAATGCAGAAATTGATTTGGTGTTGGGTTTTCCGGGAATCAAATGCAATTTTGCTTAGAAAAGGGGGGTTTAACTCTATACTACTTTAGAACAAGGGATTTGTTAAACATCGCCCACAAATTACTACATAAAACCCACAAAATTCACTTGGTTTGACAAAATTGCCCTTGACCTTTAAAAAAAAAAACACTCACACTCTCATCACTCACACTCTCATTGCTCATCTTCTTTCAACCTCTCTTAAAAAAAAAAAAAAATTCAAACAACGGCAATGTCGAGGCGGCAAGGCAAGGAATTGGCGGCGGAGGGAAGGATGTCCCAAGGTGGCAAGGTACAATTTGTAAAAAAAAAAATAAATAAAGGGAAAAATCGCCGTGACGGCGGTGGGGCGCCCTGGCTGGACGCCCAGCAAGCGGTGGTGGCGCCAGCTGCAGACGCCGCCACCAGTTGGTTGGCGCCTGGGCTGGACGCCATAGCCACGGTTGTGGCGTTTATTCAAGGCGCCGCAGCCGTGGCTGTGGCGTCCAGCCCAGGCGCCAGCCCACTGGTGGCGGCGTCTGCAACTGGCGCCACCACCGTTGGCTGGGCGTCCAGCCAAGGCGCCCCCCCCCCTTTTTTTTATATTTGTTTTAAAATATTGTTTTTAATTTTTTTTTTATTTTTTTTTGTGTAATATATTTTTTAATTGTTTTTATATTTTCTTGTTTATTTTTATAAATTTTTTCAATTTCGTTGTATTTTTTCTATGTTTATATTTTGTTTACAATTATTTGTATGTTTTTAGTTTATTTGATTTGGGAGTGGTAGCTATTTTTCGTATAAATTTTTGTATGTTTATATATTTTAAAATTTTGTGTAGAATTCACTGGGTCGTCATGGTGCGGGGAAGAATGTAGAGCTTCTTAGTAGAAGCTATTCAGTGGAGAGGTCGGGGCATAGACATGTCAGATCCCGTGGTATTTCGGCCTCAGCTCGTAGAGAACGGATCCACCGTCGGGATGAGGATGACGATGACGATGATGATGCTGAGGAGGGTGACCGGGAGGAGGGCGCAGATGAGGATGAGGATGTGGACGATGGCAGTGGACCGTATGATGATTACGGTCCATTCAGTCAGAGGGTTGATGACATGTACGAGACACATATGGTGGAGGTGCGTAAGGGTAGGGGTGGTAGGTTTGTTAGTAGATCTGGTACATCATCTGCGTCCACTGTATCTGGGGCAAGCAGGAAACGGTCGAGGGCCGGTAATGATTCTTGGGTTGTTAGGAGTGAGGTGCCCGGTGGGCCTGTTGACGGGAGTGTGATTCCTAGCTTTCTAGGACACATAGCTGCTCGTATTTGGGAGGACCAGGAGAGGCCTTCAGTTACGGGGTTGTTGAAATGTCATACCCGGGAAAAGACTTGTAGCTTTTTGCGTACATGGGCTGAGGCTTGGCCGGCGGAGAGCGAGATGTTCGAGCGACTGGAGGGCACTGGGGTGAATCACGTTCCTGCCACCATGCACGATAAGATTGACAGTACGCTGATCACGGCTTTCATTGAGCGATGGCAGCCGGATACAAACTCTTTCCACCTTCCGTTCGGTGAGATGACGATCATGTTACATGACGTCAAGGCCATTCTGGGGATTCGTGTTGAGGGTAAACGACTTTGTGCTGTGGCTGATGCGGATCAGGCAGATTTGCTGGCAGAGTTGTTGGCGGTGGACAGGGCTGCACTGTACACCGAGGCGCTAGGTGTTTGGGAACACGGAGGTGTGAAGATCGCATCCGTGTTGCAGCGGTGTTTGTACCCCATTGCACGTAGGACGCACGACGCACGACGCACAGCTGAGTGCTTATGTTTTTCTACTCCTCGGTACCTTGTTTCCGGATAAGAGCGGCGGAAACAAGCTCAGGCCACGCGACATAGTGGAGGCGTGTGACCCCGACAGTGTAGGCCAGTTTTCCTGGGGATCGGCTACGTTGGCGTATTTGTATCGCCAACTAGGATTTGCGAGTCGGGCTGACGCGGCAGGTATCACTGGGTGTCTGACTCTATTGCAGACCTGGATATACGAGTACTTTCCTGCATTGCGACCACATCGTGACCCAGTTCCTATTGATGAGGGGATGCCGCGTGCTTGTGCGTGGAGTCCGCGCTCGGAGAAGAAGTCCGTTGACCGCCTCCGATCGATACGGTTGTTGCTGGACAGGCTGTCCCCCTTAGAGGTAACGTTTATAAATTGTTTCTACATTTTATTATTTGCACATATTATATTCATTTTATTAAATTTTAAAACTATGTGCAGGTGAACTGGATGCCTTTCGGCCCGAACCCTAGTGTTAGGGTACCCAGGACCCTGTACACGGGACTCATTCAGTATCGTAAGATCGTCGAGGCGTACATGCCCCAGCGTTGTCTTCGCCAGCTTGGATTTGTCCAAGTTGTCCCTCCTCCCCCGGCATGCCCGATGAAGGCGGTCCGACCTGCATCTTCGAGGGACTACGTCGTGCAATGGCCGGATATCATGACCGGGACGTGGGACCAGTTTCCGATGGTGGCCCGCTTATGGACTGCGGAGTTGCAGCGGCCGCCCTCTGGGGTTACTCCAATGTGTGACCATTACTACATGGAATGGTTCAACCGGTATTCGCACCCGAGGTTGATCGCAGATCTCGACCACAGCGATGATGATTATGTGCCACCGCCTACTGCCATGGAAGCGGTATGTCTTATATTATATTTATCGTTGTCTTTTAATTAAGTTTTATATGTTGTTATTGTATTTCATCTTCTGTTTTTTGTTGTATGCAGTGGATGGGAAAGATAATGCAGGACGTACAGAAACTCTCTCTTGAGAAGGACAGCATGAGTGCAACAGGGAGAGCTGTTGTTGATTGTCTGGAACAGACCCTTGCGCAGTGGGAGTCGTCGTCGAGGAGGGATTACTGATGGTTTTGTCATTTTATTTATAGAGCACTTTAAATATCATCGTTTTAATTTATTAAATTGGACATTATGTTGTAAGTTTGTAACATTTTAGATTGTTCTTTTAGCTTCCAACTTAATCATTGCTGTTTTTAAATTTTGATATAACTGTTCGTGGATCCGCGCAACTTACCCATGCAACATATAGAATGCAGTAAGCAATACAATGTAAAAGATTAATGTTCTCATTAAAAGAGCAACGTACAAATAAGATTACAAATAAAGAATGTAAACATGAAAAACTAAAATGCAGCTAGGGTGTTCCATTCGTGGATCCGGTCATGATATAGCGCATCCCAACCCTCTACGCTCGCTGTGCGAATGTTGTACCACCGAGGTATAATCGGTGGCACTGGAAAATCGGATGACATGTCTAGTCGGATGAAATGTCTGTATGACGACCCAAGAAACGCAATAGCTAGCTCTCTGACCGGTGTGGTGACAGTCTCACGCGACCGCCAAGGGAGAACCGTGGTACAAGGATAATAAGCTTGACTATGCACTCCCAGGCCGAAATGCATGACTGCGCATTTGTAAATGTTTGCAACAGCAAACAGATCTAGGGGCGCGTCAAAATAATGATTTTGGCCGCAAGGTCCACCTCCCCACCGGATACGCCGCAGAGCGCCATCCAAGTCATCCTGGTACACATGACGATAAACATTTCGGTTAGAGGCAATTTCGTTGTATATCAACTGGCGCACCAAACCGTAGTTGTCTTCGCCCATTTGAAAAACATCAGCCACGACCCGGAATCCGCAGTTACCATCTCCGACTACATCATTCCACCCTTCCAAGTACGGCATGATGATCGCAGGTATCCTTTCCTTGTACGGAAACTGATCAACATCGTTTCTTCCTATTCACCATATAATTATAGACAGTTAAGAAGGCAGGAGTAACACTTTAAAACTATGTGCAATGTAAACAACCAAAACGTACCAGTTCTCAGGGGCATATTCACAGACAATGAAGATTGACTACGACTAGATGACGATGTCCGACCACGAGCACGACCACGACCAAGACCACAGATATACTCAAACGCACTCCTGTTCCGCCGTTGTCGACCTCGAGGACGGTCAACTCCTTCGGGTTCCTCATAATCTAAGGTAGACGTGTGGAACATGTCATGAAGTACATGAGTAGCGTCACGAATAATAGAAGGATGGCTGGAGGACACTCGGTCGTACATCGAACGAAACTGCTCCAACTCCTCCTGTTCACGGTCGGCCGTTTGAGTGTCTGCATGCTCACCAATAACAAGCGTCCTCCAGAATGAATGGACCTGATCAACATGTAACGACGCCCTTTCTTCTGTAATAACGCGGTGAATGGTGCATGCGCAAGGTAATCCATGAGTTACTGAAATAGCACACCCACACCGAGCATACACTTCGTCAGCCAAGTCCCTCATCCTGTTCAGCTCAGTGAGAATCAACCCCAAGCAGTAGTGCGACACACGACCATGGAGAATCTTAAATATAAAATGGCTATACATCGTACCATGTCGTCGTCTGGAGTCCTCTAGAGAGTTCCTGATGTCGTTCTTCTGAGTTTCAATTGACTTGTTCAGTCTAGCGAACAGTGTATCCAAAGCAGCGGTCGATGAATCAATCCAGTCCTTGGTAGCTCTGTGAGCGCTCTCAACTCTACATGTTGTAGTGTTCCCAAAATGAAGTACCTGGTTTGTCCAATATTTGACAAACTTTTCCCTGTGAGGGACCCATTGATGCATCACATAGTCCACCAGTGCCGGACACCACTGGTACGAAATGCTCGCTCATACGCTTCCTCTGTGGTAGCCTGTAGGATCTTCCGCCACTTACCATTCACCAATCTCTCTGCCATTTCCAAATTCTTCTTGAAAAGGTTGTAGGCTTTCACTTTCACGCAGTTGTTGATGTGCCATGTGCACAATAAGTGGTTCGATTCGGGAAACAGCTCTGTTATGGGGGCAAAGAGACCTCCCTCACAGTCGCTGACGATGGCTGCTGGATGAACATTAGGCCCGATGTAGTTTCTCAGCTTCTCCAACACCCAATAATAACTTGGAGCCGTCTCATCCTTGATGATTGCATGACCAATCAGAAAGTTCTGGTTCGTTGGAGCCATCCCAACCATCTCAACCAGTGGGAACTTGTACTTGTTTGTCTTGTACGTTGAGTCGATCAAAATCACAAATGGCCAAGACTTGATCATATCAGCACAATCAGGATGCACAAGGAAAAGATGAGTCACCTCCGCTGTATCTTCATCAGAATCAAACCAGAACAGGTAACCACGTGATTGTGCCTGGTGTAGCAGCTGCTGTATAGGGTTCCTTCCCTCTGACCGTTCAAACCTGAGTTGCTGTCTGACGTTGTAGATGTGTCTTCGGTTTGGATGGTCTTCTGGAAATTTCTCTAACACAGATGCTAATATTTTAGCAGGCTTCACTTGAGCATCACTCATTTCTTTCACAACTAGTTTCGCAGCAGGACTTAAGCCGCTCAGTTGTCGATGACCCTCTTCATATACTATCATCTCATGGTTGTGATACCCCCATTTAGAGTAACCAATCACTTCCCAACCGTCACGACTCCGTAGTTGTCGAACCTTTACTCTGAACTCACACCCACAACCTTTCCGCTTTGTATCAAACCGAGTGGCTGTACGAAAATCTCTTTCTTCTCTTTTGCGATAACGGTCACATCTCAAAATGCGATCCATTCTACCATCCCGTTGAGATTTATGAGTTACTACTACCAAGCAAAATCCAGCTGCAATTGCAACCTGTTTTGCCCAATCAATCGCCTGTTGAGCTTCTTCGAATGGACCATCATGTCCAAATATCCCACTGTAATCATTTCCGTCTCCACCATATTCCTGCATCAATTATATATTACAATAAATACATTTAACGGATAATACATTTAATTTCTATATTTACACAGAATTAACACAAAAAAAGCATAATTATATATAATCAAACTTAATTTTTATAAAAACCCAATTTAAATTTTCAAACTAAATTTAAAAATATACCATTTCGAATTTTCAAATTTAATTTTAAAAAAACCTATTTCGAATTTTCAAATTTAATTTAAAAAAAACCCATTTCGAATTTTTTTAAAAAATCATTTTCGATTTTTTTTTTTAAAAAATTAAATAAAAAACAACAACAAAATCAAAAAAGAAAAAAAAAAATAATTTATAAGGGTGGCGTCTGCCAGGGCTGCCACAGCCACTGGACTGGCGCCTGGCAGGGCCGCCTCAGCCAGTAGAGTGGCGCCTGGCCAGGACGCCAGTCTGGTGGTCTGGGCTGGACGCCACTCTGGTGGTTCTGGCGTCTGGCTTGGACGTCCAGGCTACGGTATGGGCGTCTGGCTTGGACGTCCAGGCTACGGTATGGGCGTCCATCCTAGGCGCCGGAGCCACTCCGACGGTAAACCGTGAATTTTAACGGTGACTTACCTCGTTTTCCGTCGACGACGACGTACCTCCGGCGTCCCCCGCATCTCCGGCCTGCCCTCCGGTCTCCCCCGGCGAGCCAGTAAGGCTCCACATTTTTTACACCGAGATTATTTCAATTTTAGAAAATGGACATAATGGTCAAACCATATCATATTTGTGGGCTTTATATGGTAAATTGCGGGCGATGTTTAGCACTAGAACAAAGGAGAAAGTAGGAAGACGAAATAGATGCAGAAAATACAAAAAGAGAAGAGGTCGCAGATATTTTGCGAATTGCGGTTTAGTGTGCGTATCTTATGCAATATGGAAAAGCCAATAGGTCGGTTAAGTTGGTCAGATAAAGGGCATGCATGTTTGACACCACCTTTTGATTTACGAAATCACGGTTGATATTTTTAATACAGAGTAACACTTTGTTGACTACTTGATTGTAACATATCCGTTAGCTAACACTTTCTAGTTACTCCGTTGAATAGGGCCTAAATTATTAACTCTATCGAATTTTAGGTGAAAGGTATAGCTTTGATATGCAATCTTTAGGTGGAAACTATGTCAACTTCCAGGTGGGGATTATAGACTTTTAATCTTAGACACTCGGCACAGCGTCGTAAAGTTGATATTATAAGCATTGAGTCGTTGATTTTTCAATAATGTTGCATTTTAATTACTTATGGAGTTATGGAGGATTATCTTATTTGATATTATTTAAATAAAGTTTGCTTTACATAATGTCGTGCTCTTCATCGTAGGTCACTCACTTAATATAATATCTTTTTGTGGATGATATAAATTTTAATTCTAAATAAAAACAAAAGTTTTTGGGTTATATTGTGATTTTTTTTTTTAAATTTTTTTTTGTAAACTTGTGGTAATATTACTTTGTTATACATTACATTTAAAGAGACCATGTGTTTGGTTGAATTAAGTTATGTAAGAGGTCATACACCTTTGAATTTTAAATTGTTACATGTTTGAACAATATGATTGGGTTCACAGTTTGGAGTAGCCGCTTAAAAGTTGTTAATGTAAAAGTATTAAATATGGATTATGATTTATGAACAACATAAAAGTAATTAATACCTCCTCTGTTTTTTTTTTTTTAGTTGACACCTTTCTATTATCACGCTTGCTAATGCATGTATTTTTTAAGATAACACATGTTTTTTGTAGCCAAAGGGGTTAGCAAACTTCAAACAAAACAAGGTAAAATTAAATTTCATATATACAATATACCTCATAAAAATTATGATCATAAGATCCATAACAAGTAAAATATCACTCATAATTCTAATGACTATTGAATGTTATTCATACATGTGATGCCAAAAACTTTTTAGCCGAACTTAACCGGTAAACACGTACATTTCTTGTGACTCCCTTTGTACTTTTGTCGAGTTACTTTGGTTTGTTTGTCATTTGAGGCTACGAAGGGAGATGATATGTGATGTACCTTTCCTCGATAATCCACGCTCGTCTTTCCAATATAAATAAGGGAGACTTTACAGTAATTCGGAGCGCTTTTTTGGATTAATGCTCCTTTACTTGATCCTTTTATCAATCGTCTGTAAAAAGTTTAATTTATTATCAACACGCCATGAGAAAGTTTATCAATGGTTAAATTTATAGTAATAAGGAAAGACATATACAAGGAGATTGGTGCTTCAATGATTAAAATACCTTGCAAGGTTTTGATGCTTGGTGCCCATAAAAAGAGAAGTCATGTTGAGAACTGGAATAAGATCCAAAATCGCCTTTGTTGTTTCACTTGACTCAATAAGTATGGTATCCACATTTACCTGAAATGTTATGACGGCATTGCAATGTGAAATTCTTGTATTTATATTTATATGTATTTTTCAAGTAAGTAAAATATTACACTTGATTACAAGCATTATACATATCACTTTATATGCCAAGCTAAATAGAACACTCTATAATTAAACATTCAAAAAGTCATTATTTTCTCTTGCAACCCTATTTTTTTTAATTAAAACCCAAACATAACATTAATTATATGAATAACGCAAGTTAAACCACTTTTAAGAATTTTAAAATGAATCGTTTAAAAGATCTTTGCAGAATCTCTATTGCCTAAGATTGATCTTTTTTTAATTTTTTCGATACAGTTCCTCCACCACCTTGAACCTCCTTACGATGATCATTTAGTTTACTCCCACCACCAAATATTGCTACATATGAAGTAATTATATACGAAGTAATTATATTGATTTACAATTCAAAATGAAATCACATGTTTTTCGCTTACTTATCCTCAATTCTCACAATTAATTAATATTATTATAATTTTTCAACACAAGAATTATTCACAATTTTTGGTGGCTACATAATTAATAAATTAATTTTGTAAAATGTACCTTGTTGTCAAGACAAAGGCGAATGTATTTGTTCAATAAATTCTTCCTCTTGTTGTGCTCTTCAATTGCAAAAATCTTGCTTTGCTCGGGACTCAATTGACCAATCCACAACCTTCCAACTGAAAACGGCATCGTATTAACAACTAGTTAGCAACACGCAATTCAGCTGTTTATTTGTCGCAAATTGACATATTCTCACATCTTCTTCGATCAGACGATCACTCAACATGATATATCATTATCCCTCTTTATTTTTTTACCGTTTCTTTTCCTCCTTGATCTAAAATGACAACAAATTTTTTTGAAATTAAAACTTTCTTAAATATCTTGACAAATTATAAAGCAAAAAATCTAGAGTTAATTCTACAGTCCTACACTCGTTAGTGCAGAATTAAAAAGACATGTAACATAGCTTAGCTATGTAATACGTACCTTTTTTAACTAAAAGAACTCGAAATTAAAGTCGCCACATCTAATACTTACGCAAACTTATCATATCTAAAAGACTTAACTTAGTATGATCCAAACTGTTTAAACACTCTTCTTCACTAACTCAAAGAAAAGGATCTAATCATCATCAAAAAAAAAAAAAAAAAAAAAAAAAAAATAAAGATCATCGGATGCACTAAAATGATGACCTATTTATACATTATATACTTCATAAAAGTATTAAAGAGGTATTTGGGAGAAGATGATAAGATATGACACGACAAAATATGCTAAAATCAATGCAGTTTTGCTTAGGCACGCAAGTCCGGCACGATGACACATGGGTCTGGGCTGTGCACGGACCAACTTTTTGAAAACTTCGGCCCAACACGAAACTAGTGGGCCGAGCCTAGCTAACCCCAAAGCACGTGGGTCTGACACGAGGCACGACCTGGCATGGTGCAGAGCCATCTTCAGAGGTGAGTATCACATCCCCTAATTTTATTGTTAGAACCTATGTTATGCATGGAATGCTTAATATGCTACTAGCCTAAACCAAGAGGTCGTGCAAGTAAATCACTCGTACTCTTACATATAACATACTACCTCCATTATATATTATTTGCAACGATTTGACATAAAACAGAGAGGAAAAATATCTAATCGTTGCAAATAATATGTAACGGAGGTAATACAAAAAAATTAGCTGAGAGTATAAAAATTACCGGGGGTTGAAATGGACGAAATTGGATGAGACACATGGATGAGATTAACACGAGCTCCGGGTACAACAGCATGAGCAAGAACCCATTTAAGTACATGTACATCATCTTTACCAACTGCAACATAAACATCTTCATTCTTATTATCATTTACTTTGCTTCCACAATTTACTCCTTTATATTCATCATTTTCCTCTCCAATCTCTACAATCTCAGCCGCAAACTTACTCTCCTTGTTACATGAAGGCTGAAATTCTAGTATTTCAACTTCATCATCATAATATGCTTCTTTTTCCATTATATATATTTATGTAGTTCTTTTTTGTTCCTAGTAGGTATATTTCCACTAGAAATAATATGTAATATGACTTATATAAAAGAAAAAAAAATCTTGTCTGGAGATGTAAATAATTTATTAAATAAAGATGCAATAATTTATGATGAAGAAGGGAGAGGACGTGGTAGAGGAAAGAAAGTTGGGGAAAGTTAAATGTGTTAGAGGCCACATATTGTTCCTAGGATGTAGACATGCATATATAAGTCATGCGTTAGACATCAATTAGGAGAGAAATTCTCAAAAAAGGCATGTGTTCAGTGGCGGACTTGGGCTTAGACCTGGTGGGTCAAGTGACTCACCAGGCCCAAAAAAAAATTTTAAGTTATTTTTTTTAAAAAAAAAAAAAAAAAAAAAAAATCAGAGGAGACTTCAAGCCCTAGCCTCTTCGTGCTCTTCGTGACTTCGCCTTCTCCGCCATTCTTCTCTTCGTGACTTCGCCTTCTCCGCCATTCTTCTCTTCGTGACTTCGCCTTCTCCGCCATTCTTAATCGCCTCATCTCCATTCTTCTCTTCGTGACTTCGCCTAATCGCCTCATCTCCATTCTTCTCTTCGTGACTTCGCGTGACTTCGCCTCTTCGCTCGACGCTCATCTCCATTCTTCTCTTCGTGACTTCGCCTCTTCGCTTCGTCCCAGCCAGGCAGCCAGGCAGTCACCGTTCTCTTCGCCTAATCGTCTGGTAGTCGGACGTCGGTGACTCGGTGGTTGTGACTCGTGGACTCCGTCCTCTTCGTGAAATCGCTACTCGAAACGTCGGTGCTAGTAAGTCGATTTCTAATTTTTATTTTTAATTTCTAATCTTCAAATTAATTCAGTCTAATTTGTTAATTTTATTAAACTTTGGTTTAAACTTTGGTTGATTTGTTAATTTGTAGTTGGTTGTGCTGCTGAATTGGCGAATTGATGTCTTGCTGAGTGCGTGCCTCGGTGCCTGAGACTTGAGTGCTGCCGACTGTCGTGCTGCGGTGCTGGCCGACTGCCCGTGGCCCTGTTGCAGTGCTGCTCCGCCTGCTCCGCTGCTCGCCTCCGCCTAGCAAGGTAGGTAATCAACTAATCATCAATTGATTTTTTTTGTGAAATCTGTTTTGTGTAATTGTGTTTTGTGTAATTGAAATCTCTTGAACTTATTAGTTATTACTTATGTGAAATCTGTTTTGTGTAATTGTGTTTTTTGTAATATGTTTATGTGATTATGTCATTATGTGAAATTGCTTGATTTAGACCATTTAGTTGAATATTTATTCAAATAATTTTTCTGGGGAATATTGCTTGATTTAGTTCAATATTTATTCAAATTTCAGAATGAAGAGAAAACATACTCCAAATGAAATGCAAAACATTACTAGCTTCTTTGCTAAAAAGAATCCTACTCCAACTTCTCTTCCACATCCAACACAAAATGAACAAACTATAACTCCACCTCAAGAAAGTGAGCAACTTTCATCTCCATCTCATTATTCAACTCAAAATTCCCCTCAAAATGAACAAGGCCAATGTTCTCCTAATGCCCCAATCTTTGGAGAAAGATTAAGTGAACATGAATTTGCTAATATTCCACAAGATCCAGGAAAGAGGAGAAAAATGAGTCAATTTCATAAAGATGATAGAGATTTAGTGAGAAGAATTTACATTCAAAGAAAGCCTTGTCAGCCCAAAGACTTTACATTTCCTCAAACTTCTATTTTTGGCAAAAATCGTCGCTTTTGTGCTAAGTGGTTTGATACTTGGACTTGGCTTGAGTATAGTGTGGAAAAGGATGCTGCCTATTGTTTCCCTTGTTATCTATTCAAGGATGAAAATGCTTTTGGAGGTGATGCTTTTGTTAGTGATGGTTTCAAATCATGGAATCGATCGGATTTAATAAGAAAACATGTCGGTAAACACTTGAGTGCACATAATAATGCTGTTTTAGCTATGGATTTGTTCAAGAAACAAAATTCAAGCATCACACAAGCCTTAACAAAACAAACCGCTGAGAGTACAAATGCATATAGGACGCGACTTGAAGCTTCAATTGAATCTATCCAATGGCTTTTACTCCAAGGGTTGCCTTTCCGTGGTCATGATGAAAAAGAAATTTCCTTAAGAAGAGGTAACTTTCTTTCACTTTTATCCCTTATTTCCAAAGGTAATCCTGAATATTCTAAAGTTGTTTTCAAAAATGCTCCTAGTAATTGTCAACTTACTTCTCCCAAAGTCCAAAAAGATATCATAAATGCATGTGCAAAAGAGACCACTAAAGCAATGCTTGAAGATATTGATGGTGGTTTATTTTCTATCCTTGCTGATGAGTCCGCTGATGTTTCTGACAAGGAACAATTGGCTCTTTGTTTGAGATATGTTAATAGAAAGGGAGAAGTGTGTGAGCGTTTACTTGGTATTGTGCATGTTGTAAACACTGCTTCTTTGACTCTCAAAACTGCTATTGAATCCTTATTAATGGAGCATTCTTTGTCTTTCTCTCAAGTACGGGGTCAGGGTTATGATGGGGCAAGTAATATGCAAGGTTCTATTAATGGCCTTAGGACTCTTATAGAGAATGAGTGTAAAGAAGCTTATTTTGTCCACTGCTTTGCTCACCAACTTCAATTAACTCAAGTTGCACTTGCTAAAAAGAATTCAGATTGTGCTTGGTTATTTGTTGATGTACTTGCACCTCTCTTGAATTTTGTGGGGGGTTCACCAAAAAGGAAAGAGTTTCTTCGTGAAAATCAAGCTCAAAGAGTGGTGGATGCATTGTCTCTAGGTGAACTTGAAACGGGTTCAGGTTTAAATCAAGAACGTGGATTAGGTAGACCTTGTGATACTCGTTGGGGATCTCACTTCAAGACAATCTTGAATGTACTTGATTTATTCCCTGTAATCCTTGGTTCTCTTGAGGATATTGCAAAAGTATCTGATACAATAGATTCTAATAGAGCTCAAACACTTACAAATCTTCTGATGTCCTTTGATTTTGTGTTCGTGGCACACTTGATGGTTAGTATATTTGCGATAACAAATGCTTTGAATGTGGCCTTACAAAAGCACGATCAAGACATTGTGAATGCAATGGCCATGGTTAATGTAACCAAGACTAATTTGCAAAAAATGAGAGATGAAGGATGGGATTCTCATATGGAAAAGGTAATTTCTTTTATTGGTGACTATGACATTGCAGTTCCAGATATGGAGGCTAAATATGTTGTTCCCGGGAGGAGGTTGTTTAGAGGTAAATGCCCACAAGTGTCTAATCTACATCATTTTCGAGTTGAAGTTTTTTTTGGTGTCATTGATCTTCAATTGCAAGAACTTGAAAATCGATTTCCCGAAATAACTAAAGAACTACTTGTGTGTATGTCTTGTTTGAGTCCTGTGGATCGTTTTTCTAAGTTTGATAAGGAAAAATTGATTAAGCTTGCAAAATTCTATCCTAATGAATTTCCAAGTTCAGAATTGATAGTCTTTGGTCATACACTTGATAGTTACATTTGTTCTGTTAGAGGAGATGAAAGGTTTTGGAATTTGAAGGGTCTTAGTGATCTTTCAATCAAATTGGTTGAAACGGGATTGTCTGAAACTCATGATAGGGTCTATTTACTTTTGAAGTTGGTGTTGCTTCTTCCTGTCGCAACGGCAAGTGTGGAAAGAGTATTTTCTGGCATGAAGCAAGTGAAAGACAAACTACGAAATAGCATGGGAGATCAAATGTTGAATGATTGTTTAATTACTTTTTTGGAGAATGATTTGTTTTTGAATGTTAGCATGGAAGATATCATGAATCGATATCAAAACATGAAAACTCGTCGAGAACTATTTTAATAAGTTTGCATTACTATTTAGTTGTCTTTTGTAGTATTATATGAACATTTGGTTGTATTTTGTACTGTTTGAATATTTGGATGTATTTTTTAGTACTATTATTTGGTTGTTTGGTAAAAATTTTTTTTTACATATTTGATTATCGATTGTGACTCACCAGTCGGAAAATCCTGGGTCCGCCACTGCATGTGTTTCAACTTCTATTTGAGTAGAGTTTGTCCCATTGTATTAAAATAAGGTAGGTTCTAATGTTCTATCTACTAGTTTGGAACATGTCTCATTTTTTAGTTCATCAATAACTTCATGATATAATTCATGTTTATTAGGATTACAATTATGAAATATATGTATTAGTGTATTACTCCCTTTATTAGTCAAAATTTAATTTTACGCGGTTATTATATAGCTACATAAATCAAGAAATATGAGAAATGGGAACTATACATACATGTCCCTATTTTTGTTTCAAAGAGTAGATAAATAGTGTAAGAGATTTATTTAATATAATTGGATTTCACAAAGTGGAGTACTTATAGATGATGGGAATTATCGGATTATATATGTCACTACCTACTGATCTTATTACTTACTCTGTATATGAGACCTGACATAGCGGTTTGTAAGGAGTAGATTATCGATTATTAATCATGATTTTGTCATTCTTTTCTAACCATTTGGTTACACTTACACCTTATTCCAAGCCCATTTTTTCTTGCCTATTTGAGTATTTGGCACAATCAAGAAAGAAAATTCAAGTTTCTTCAAGGGGTAAGTTTGTAATATTACAATTTTACCCTAAAATCGCTAGCAAATAACATACAAAGCTTTTTAATTACTTTAAGAGAGGTGGGGTGAATTTGAACATATGGAAAAATGGAATGACTTAAAGACTATAGTAGAGGATAGAAAGGAGCTTGTATATCGTCCACATACTGTGGTAGATAACAAGTATATTGTCAGAATTTAATCTTTATGTGATTATCATTTCAATATATTGGTCCTTCCATAGTGGAGGGGGTGGTGGGGTGGATAATGACTTCCATTTGCTACTATGAGGGCCAAGGTTTTTGTTCCAAGCTAACCGGATACATTGTGTCCAAGTACATATATATCATGACATATCTGTAGGTTTTATGTTGTGGCATTTTGAGTCGTATCTTAGGGTATGATCTAATTTGATTGTCTGATTTGAATAAACTTTTATATTATTATCTTTATCATTAAATGTTATTCTCTTAACAGAGAATCGAATGTCAAACCTCTATAATTTGAGGTAAGAAAACGAGTCAAGTCTTATTTGACAGTTTTCCTCTTCTAAAAGCTTTTAAAGATTGTGTTATTTTAAATTAAGAATTTGTACTCTAGTAAATATTTTAGGAGAAAACGCGGCACATTAATACATAATCCCACAAGACTCACAAAGTCTTTGCACATCGATCCAACACAGCATGAAAGCAATAAACATACCCTTCCAATTTCAAACAATTAGGTTGGGATTTATTACTAAGATTTCCCTACTTTCACGTCGAAGCAAGTTTGTAGAAAATGCTCGATAATTGTCCGGTTGTTCCCATTTGATTTTTGTTTTCAAATCTAATACCTTTGACAATGAAGTGTTTTTTTTTTCTTAGCACTATTTAAAATGGATATTCATTTGACAATTTTACTACGTGTATAATGATTGTTGACTACTTTAGAGTGAATGAAGTAAAATTATGTAATGAGACCTATTTTATTGTAGGATATCATTAGACAAGTTACTACGGAGTAATTAACTACGAGTACTATCACAGTATCACATTTATGCAACTATCTTATTTACATATTTTCAATGCAATATTTCCATTTATAAAAATATTTATCGACTTTCAATGTAAATATTCCTATGCTCAATGTTAATTTGATGTTTGTTTTTCACCATCTTATTTTGCTTATTGATTGTGAAAAACCACCAAACGTAACCTTCTTTTGAAAACAGAGAGAGTAATATGTTTTATAATTTTTATAAATATGCATAATTAATGTAGTAATTACCACAAAGTTTAACATTGACAAACATAAAAAGATGAGTAAAAATTTGGGGGTGTTATTAAATATTTATAAAGTGGTGTAGATTGTCGGGCCCTGTATCCTTGGATGCAAAACTCTTTGGGTGTAAGGCTATTCTTGAACCCATTAAAAGAAAAGTGGACTAACATTGCAAATTGGCCCAATAATCTTTCAATAAATTTTCATCTCGTCTAACGGAATAATACTGCCATATGCCCCAAATGCAATCCATTAGCTGAAATGAGTAAAGTACATTTTAATGGTCCGCTTTGTTTTGTCGAAGAAGAAAAATATTTTCAATGAAAATTGATCATGAAAAACGTTATTATAAACTATTTCCTTTAATTTGTTTCCTTAAAATGAAATCAACAACATGTCTTGTGGGTGGCTAACCATACCATGTGATCGCTTATAAAAGATAAAAATAATCCTATAACACTAATCGAGTAACCTCTGTTATACTGACCAAATAGCTTCTGTAATACTCACAACGCAACTTCGATAACACTAACAAAGTAACTCCTATGATTATTGGTCGGACGGTGTGGCCAACCATATATAAAAATGTGTGTAAAACTAATACAATAGTCTAATAGAGAACCATTTGTACAAACACTAAAAAGGAAATGCTGAAATAGGGTTAGAATGGTGGGAAAATTTAACTTCCCTTCAAAAGAACTTATTCTCATCCTTAGGAGAGCTATTTTTCACTATTAAGGAAATCATCTTTCACCCCATAAAATACTAAATGCGAGAATATAGATGAATAATTTTCTCGTTAACTATTTTACGCCTAACCAAACACTGTAATCCTAACTAATAGAAATTTATTTTATTTTATATTATATTTTTTTGGTGTTGCTATCTAAGTATCTCCTCTTAACTTCTTAAGCGGCTAATAATAATAATAATAATAATAATATAGTTTAGTTCAGCTCAACGCCTTAGGGCCTGTTTACTTTAGTTTAATTTCAGTTAAGTTTAGCTCTTAATTTCCTTCTCTCATAAAATATGTATTTCAGCTTTATTCAGTTTAGTTCAGCTTAGTTCATAAACGACCCTTAGCCAACTTTTATTAGTCCAAATCAACTCCAAAAACAGGGCCTTACACTTTTAAAATCTCATATTTGCATATACTTGTATTATTATTTATTATGATTGAATATAAACATGCAAAGTAATGAACTAATTCTAGAACGAGCAATGACCCATCACTAGTCAGTAGTCACAACTTTAAAATTGGTCCACCACCAATATTAGTACTATATAGTCTATATACAGATATTATTGCTATGATTCAAATATCCAAGCTTATGATTAATTATTTAATTATGTCTATCATTAATTTTTATCAAGTGACTGTTAATAGAAATATCTGACCGAGAGCAACGACCTTGTATGCCCAAATTAAAGCAAAAAAGCATTTCCAAGAAGAGGATGTGACATTTTATACAATGCCATCACTACTTATCTCATGTAGTCAACAGTTGATTAGTGGTCCAAAAACATAAAAAGATGAGATTATAGAGAAACAATTTTTTTCTGTATGAGGATCTCATAACTAATCTCGGGATCACTAAGAAAGTCCAATTTCATATGTATCAATGTATGCGGCCATGTGGGATCGTGTTAGATAGGATGATTTTATAAACGCAACAAAGCTTTGCATTTTTGCAAGATCCAATTTACATCAAAGAGGAGATAATCAACAAGGTATTTATTTCATTTGCTTACTAGTACAATTATTATACAAGATAGACAGATAGTGGGAGTGTGAAATTGCTAATTCCACTTTAAGAAGCTAGTAATGTGCACACGTATAATCTCACTCTTTCTAATGTCTATTTGTTAATTTTTTCAGGATTCTATATAATCCAATCTTTTAATCAAGATTATGTGTGGTATAACCTCAAAAGTTAGAAGAAAAAATGGCCAAAATTGTACTCTTAGCTCTATTAAGAACACTGTTGATTTTGATATTTTTGGTGTGTATTATTCTTTGGTTTCTCAAACCCACCAAAATTAGGACCAAGAATTGGAAAAAGGTTGAAGATGGTATGCAGACAACAATTTTCAAGTATAATGGTATGAAAATTTAGTACTATATTATATTTATCGGAAATATACTTCTTGGTTCATGTAGCCGACCCCATCTTTTTGAGGTTAATGCTTCGGTATTACTGTTTGTTACTGTTGCTAAGCATAATGTATCTGAATTTGATGCAGGTGTTGATTTTGTGGTATATACATTTCCCATTATATTACTAGCTATGATTGGATTGGTATACATGTATATGCAACCAATGAGATCAATTAAAAGGTAATTATATACTAAAATTATGCTTTAATGGATATTATGGGGTGAAATATTGTTAACTAAAAGACTTGGATTTTGAATGCAGAGGAGTAAGAAGATATACAACAGCTTTGTATAATCCAATCATAGTAAAAACTCCTATTGGTATGTTAAATGGCATTGATGTTATTGCCATGACTTTTGTTTTAACTCTTTTAGTTTGGACATTCTATGTTAGAATTTCCAATGACTTTAAGAAGTTAGTACCAGCAAAACACATGAAACTGAACATGTGAGTGTTCTTGGCAATGTAATTTAATAATGATTATGAACTAGGTAGTAGGACTTAAATTCGACGATTTATGGTTGGAATAACTGACTGAATTGAAAATTGGTGTTTTCAGTTGGCAGCTAAAGTTCTTGAGGATTTCGACTAGGTTTGGTCTGTTGGCAGAAATTTGTCTTGGATTTCTCCTTTTCCCTATCCTTAGAGGGCCGTCGATATTTAGGTTGCTTGGTGTACAATTTGAAGCTTCTGTAAGGTATCATATTTGGCTAGGGACGACGTTGACATTCTTTGCTATCCTGCATGGAGCAGGCACTCTTTTCATCTGGGGCATTAATCATCAGATACAAAATCAGGTTTATATATGAATCAGTTCAATTTAGTATGGTAAAACTGTTTGTTAAAGTACATGAATTTTTATCTAACAGAAACCTGAGAGTTTGATTCTGTGTTTATCATTACAAGAAAAGTGTGTTCTTGTGTTGTTGTGCTCTGAACTTGATTTATATTGATTAAACTGATTTTTACTTTTTAAAACTGAATTTTGATGATTTACGAGTGTCTTGCATATGCAGTCACCAACATTCATCAAATCTGATTTTACTGATTTTAAATTGGTTCATGTAAGTTAAGTAGAATAAGGACTAACATAAAAAGGTCATGTTTATAACATAATTTCTGTCAACAATGTAACTTCAGATATGGAGTTGGCAGAAAGAAGGCCGAATATACTTGGCAGGGGGAATCGCTCTCATTACCTTGCTGATTATTTGGATCTCATCACTTCCCTTAGTAAGGAGGAGGAAGTTTGATGTATTCTTCTGTATGCACCATCTGTATGTAGTCTTTCTTTTGTTGTTCTTGTTTCATGCTGGTGACAAGCATTTCTTCATGGTATTCGCGGGAGTTTTCCTCTTTGCAATGGACAAATTGCTTCGAGTTATCCAATCAAGTCCAGAAACTCGAATTCTTTCTGTGAGAATCTTCCCTAGCAAGATCATAGAGCTAACCTTTCCGAAAGACCCAAGTAAGCACCAAAGAAACACTCCTATTGCATCAAAAAATGGAGAGATGGCAGTAAAATGATTCATATTATGTACAATGTGTTTGTTTTCCTATATTGTGCAGGACTGAACTACACACCAACCAGTATAATATTTGTAAAGATACCGATGATTTCCAAATTTCACTGGCACCCATTTAGCATTACTTCAAGCTGTACTGTCAACGATCAGACAATGTCAGTTATGATCAAATCTGAAGGGTGTTGGACAAATTCTTTGTACGACATTTTGTGTCAGGAAGTCGAGTCAAAGAGCCAAACAAAATGTGTGTCTGTTGCAATAGAAGGCCCTTATGGACCGCCTTCATTTGATTTTGTCAGGTTTGTATGCTGTACTGCATTCTTAGTCTCCTATAACCAACTAGAAAATATGATTTGTTTTGTTAAGATAACTTCAGTAAACTCTCTGAATTTCTCCTGCAGATATGACAATCTGCTGTTAATCGCGGGTGGAATTGGGATAACACCCATGTTAAGCATACTGCAGGAATTAGCCTATGCAAAGGGTGATCTCAGAAACAGATGCCCCTCACAAATACAACTTATATATGTTACTAAGAACTCCCAAGACATTTCACTTTTGAATCCAATTTCTCATGTTGTCTCAAATCAAACCTCTGAATTCTGTCATCTGAAGCTAAAAGTTTTTGTAACCCAAGAAAATAAGTCTAATTCGAGCCTTAAAGACTTTCTGAGTTCAGTCTCTGCAGCGCGGACTATTTTCTTTGACATGAAGAACTCGAATCATTCATTTGGAAGAGTACTTATCAATCCTCTTTGGATGGGTGCTATCACTGGCTTTTCCTCTGCTATATATCTTCTGTCCCTTTGTTTCTTCAACCAGTTTCTGTTTTCACCTAAAATGAAATCGTCCAAGCCAAAAAGTCCATCATCAGTAGTAGATCTTTTTCTCTTGTGCTCTTTCCTGATAGCTGTAGCATGTAGTGCTGTAATTGCAATGGTGTTGAAATGGAGAAATTCAAAGACAGAACGCAAGATGCTAGCAACAACTTGGGACAATGAAGGTGAGATGAAATTAAGCGCGATGGAAGGAGCAAGTACAAATACACTGGAGGAACAACACGAAATCCATTTTGGAGCTAGGCCTATCTTCAAAGGTTGTTTATATATTTGAAAGGCGGTTACAAAATTCATGTGAATAATTACATTACATTACAACTAACAGCCTTTATTAACTTGATGATTTAACAGATTTACTGCAAAAAATGGAAAGTGAATTCAAGGGATCAAATGTAGGTGTGGTGGTGTGTGGACCTGAGTCAATGAAGGATTCCGTGGCATCAGCTTGCCAGCAAAAATGTCGTCAAGCATTTAAGTTCAATTCAAAGGAACAGCAGCAACAACAACAGCCTTTCTTTGTTTTCCATTCTCTCAACTTCAGCCTTTAGGGCCGGGGTGGAGCTAGTTTGTATGTATGAGTTCAAGTGAACCCGGGCCGTCTTGTCCTTGTTTTAGTTACATTATTTACTTTGAAGTTTGAACTTGCTTAGCAACACTACTAACTACACCATTTAGAACTATAAATAGCCTTTACTACTTGATTCTCAATCTCAGCTACTGGTAACTGGCTGAACTGTTGTATGAAGCTGATTAGTTTATTATATGTTTACAATATGGTTTTATGATCCTAGGCTTCATATATTCACCTGGTAAAAACTACAAGTAGTTGACTAGTGGTCTAGGACATACCATATATCTATTACTCATACTCGTACAAGCTAATTTAACTTCAGAAAATTTGATGTTTAAACTTTAAGGAAACTATCTTGCTCGTATCCATCGTATCCTAATTATAAAATTTTGATATGTACCTCGTACAATGTGTTATACTACCTCCGTTACAGGTTATGTGCAACGATTAGACATTTTCCCTCTCTGCTTTATGTCAAATCATTGCACATAACCTGTAACGGAGATAGTACATATTGTTAGAAGGCTTATGCTCGCATTGCATGTTCCCACGTTATGTGTATATAGATTTAGTTGTAAACTTGTAATTGGAGGAAATCAATCTCTCTTAAATTTGTAAGGCCAAGAAAGGGAAGCAGACATTTAAGTCAAAGACTGGATGCTTGGGAAAGAAAACCTATCTCTATATCCTGTCATTTGCTTATTGGGCTGCACCGTATCAGCAAGCTTTGCCTCTAATTAAGCTGAGAAAGTAACCTTAATGGCCCTTATGTAAATGGGTCAAACCAACCATTTAGGCTACAAGCCTATTAGGTTAGGACTTGGGACTTAGAATATGGTAAACATATACTACGTAATAAACATTGTAGCTAATGGCCCTATTAGTTTATTATATGTTTTACAATATGGTTTTATTATATCTTCATTTATTTGAAGTTATATTCTTATTCTCCAATGTATTCTTATTTGGCAAAGTTTAATCAAATACAAACAAGAAAAATGTCTAACAAAGCACTTGGATTTAATTTGTAATGTTTGAGAAGTAAATTGTGTTTTCCTTACTTGATACATAGGTTGGTTAAACATGATTACAGTAGATAAAAAGAAAGAAAAAACAAAAGAGTTATTAATATTGTGGGCAAAAGACAATTTATCTTTAGGTGAAGCACAAGCCATGCCGAAGAAACATCTTACTACATACGACATACAGCTCTATCAGATTAAGTTCCAATGTTTCATCATAAAACTAACATGTAAGTTCGTTACATATTAACGGTTAAAATAAAACCAGAAAACAAAACAACCACCTGTTTGGTATTGGACCTTTATGTCAGCTCACATTCACCTCACAAATAATACAAATAATTATTAAATACCTTGCCTAATATATTTTCGATTTGAATTTTTAGAATCATATAAATAAGATTTTTATAAGTTATTCTTTTTTAGACTCATAAAACATGGTTGAGACACGTATTTGAAATCTCTGGTATGACCAAGTCACTATTTATATGAATGATACAATAATTATAGTCTGTAGCATTATTTATTATGCTAAATATGCCAAATATATACTCTGTTGTTCACTATCATTTATTAATCATAGTCTAATGTGTCGACAGTGTATCAAATGTTGCTTTATGTCAATTTTTTATGTTTATGAAGCTATAATGGAATTTTAATACAATATTATTAGTCCTATTATAAGTTAATAACCAAACTTTAGCTTAAATTCATGCACCATGCCAATAATATTGCCTTTTTTGGTCCCTTATCCCTAGGTAACCGGCTGAAACAAACTAAACCATTTAAAAAGTTGGCTGATTGGTTAGCTAATTTCGGGGTCAACCCTTCTAATTTTTTTGGTGCAAACTCTTCTAATTATAATATGAAGATTTTTGATGCAGTCTCGAAGAATTTCAAGATCATTTGTTGAAGATTTAAGTGGAGTTGCTTAATCTAGATTGGTGGTCAATACTTTGACTTATATTATTAGTACTACCAATTTAAAAGAAATTAAAGTCATTAGAATAAGGCTGATTTATTTTTGTTTTTTGTCTTTTGTTTTAGTTTTCAAAAAAAAAAAAAAAAAAAAAATCGATTTTTGTGTTCTATGTTCTACGGAGTATTATTTTTTCTTCACTTAGGGGCTTGCCCCCTCTCTCTGTCTCTCATATGAAAACTTAATACAGTAGTAATAAAAAAACTACCTATTTAAATTATTACTAATAGATAATCAAATTTCTCCTTCTTTTTGTTGTATTGGTCTGATAGAGAATATAAGTATATAACAAATTTCTAGGCTTCAACTATCAGTTTAAGTTTTTGGCTGATGAGATGGTCCACTAACATGATATCAGATCTTTTTAAAGTGGAATTAATCACGCCAAGTATGGGAGCTTAAATTTTTTGTTGAGATGGTCCACTAACATAGCCGTGTTGACAACCTTAATCATGAAATGTATTACGTACTTTAAAATTTTCTACAAGCATAATTTAATCCAATTGTACTCGACTTAGCTTAAGCGTACATATAAACATATGTCCAATAATCAAGAGCATGTATCATGTTTAAAGAGATGTATGTGGTGCACTACACACACTGATAATATAAGCTATATATCAATACAATACACTCTAGATTATTACAATTACATTTTGTGAAAATGGTGAAAATTAAAGGAGGGAGCCTAGAACATCCTACCCACATAGAAATATAGAATATGACATGAGATATACAAGATAATTCAGAGTAATATAGTACTACGAGAGCTCTAGAAATATTTGGAGCAAAATTAAAAAATGAGAAGTGTAACATAGTGAAGTACATACGTGGGTGGTTGGTAATGCCTTGGCCACATTTGATGCAAACTTTGAACTAACACCCAATCATGTGATTTGTTATGGTTGGATCGAATTTATCAAAATCAATGTCCTTATTTCATTATACAGTATAATTACAGATGATAGCTTAGTAACCTTAACATATATCACGCATGCAATCGCTTTTTGTCATTTCATTCAGGGACAAACTTGTGTCTTCTTGTGAATCAGAGTTTCATAGTGGTTTAGATCAACATGATCGACCCATGTTGTAGTTATTCATTGTCTCCACCACTTTATAATTGTAGGGAACTTTATTTTTCCTTGGTCTACAACTTTTGGTAGAATAAGTGATCATAGTTGAGCTATGTGACACATAATATATGTTAACAAACAGAGAAACTAAGCTAGTTAGTATATATTATACAAATCAAAAACCTAACTACTTATAATTTTCAACCAAAAAACGGCCATTGAATTACAAAAACCTAATGACTTATATTTTTTGAAATTCATTTTAATAACACAAAGTCTTATATGTGGTTGGCCACACCGTGTGACAGGAGTTACTTTGTTAGTATAATAGGGGTTACTTCGTTAGTGTATTAGGGGTTACTTGGTCAGTGTTAAAGGGGCTACTTAGGGTTTGTTCTCATTGACTGAATTGAGCTGAAATGAACTGAGCTGAAATGAATTGAACTGAAATGAATATTTTTTACAAAAAGGAAATTAGGAATTGAACTAAACTGGACTTATTAGAGCTGAAACTAAACTAAACTGATCAATTGAACTGAAAATAATCGTATGAGAACAGGCCCTTAGTCAGTGTTATAGGGTTACTCATCGGTTAGTGTTATAGGGGTTACTTAGGGCCTGTTCATGTTTACTGAACTGAGCTGAACTGAACTAAACTGAACTGATTGAAGTTGAACTGAACTGAACTGAACTGAACTGAACTAAACTGAAATGAATATTTTATGAGAGAGGGAAATTAAGAGCTGAACTGAACTGAATTGAACTGAACTGATTGGAGTTGAACTGAACTGAACTGAACTGAATTGAACTGAACTGATTTGAGCTGAACTGAACTGAAAATAAGTAAATATGAACAAGCCCTTAGTTAGTATTATAGGGATTACTTGGTCAGTTTTATATGGATTACTTTGTTATTTTATAAGTGATCACACGGTGTGGCTGACCACATGCAAGCTAAGACAGATTGTTTTAATAATATTCGGGCTATGAAAATAATTAAAAAGAATAGAGAAAAGAATTGCAAAAATCCTTAAACCTGTCTTACTTTTAAGGCTAACGTAAAAGTTAGTTTGTGAGAGTGTATCACCCCGTAAGAGTTGCTCTAAACAAAATCCATGATTTGCATTAGATTTGTCATTGTTCTTTTGTTACGTCAACTAATTTTATACGCTGCTTAATTTCAACTTCATGCTTAGTTTATTTGAATTGAATGTTCTCTTGTCCATTTATGAGTTCTTTTCAAATCTTTTGACAAAGTATGTAAGTCCAATAAAATGCTGGATTATATAAGTGAATACATACAATCCCTTCTCTTAAGAAACAAAAGCTAAAATATCTTGCTTGTTCAACGGAGATACAGATTGAAGTATTATATATTTGTATGTACATATACGGTACATGCATGCATTTACCACATAATAATAATGTTAGCACGATTGATAAAATAAAATTATACTCCGTATCAAGGTTACTAAATCCTTTTAGAGAATATATAGGTCGTTGTAGATGTGTACGACTCAAATATTATACTGATGTGCAATGTTTGGTTCATTAAATTAAGGTAATTAAGGAAATGAGTTTTAAAAAATGAAAAAGGAAGAAAATAGAATGTAACTCTTGTTGATATAACTATTTTTAGTAACAAAACTTTACATAATTACACAATATACTGTATATATCAATACAAAAAATGTACGTATAAAGTTTACATAATCTCTATCAGCTTCCTTCATCAGTAGTATTTTTTTACAGTAGGTTTTATTTGTAAATCAAAGGGCGTATTTTGACTTTTGAGCTATACAATATTTGTTACAGTAGTAGAGTACTTAATGATATTTATTGGAGGTGTATAAGGATTTTTTAGCGTTGTTATTAGAATGATTAAAGATGGTTGATATTGAAATACTGAGTATTAATTCTATCTTTTGGGACACTTGTAACTAATGGGCCATTAATAGTCGTGTCTTCACATCATTGTTGCTTGTAAGTTGCGGCATTTGCTCGCTTAGATGATTAAACATCTAACTACAGAGTAGTAAGGTGTATCTAGCCAAGAATTCAGTATTACTATATTAGTTGTATCATCTATGTATTACGTCTAAATGGACCTAGAGAAGCAAGTTGTATGTAGTTCTAATGCATGTCATAAAAGTTGATTGTGGGATGCTCTGGAAAAGAGCATATATGGTGATTGACTGAGGTGAAGAGAGAGCAGAAGGACTACTAGGTGTTGATGAGGGGCGTTCGGAAAATCGTTTGTGGCAGCCGGCTGGCAGAAGCACAGTCTAGGTGGACCGTCGAGGTGGTTGATGATGGGGTGGTGTCCGTGGTGGTGATAATTTGTTGCACTATACTTGGAAGTAGGGAGTGTGATTTGTGTGTCCCTTAAGTTATTGGACAATACTATTACTTATATTTTAAATTGATTATTATTCCCTTGAATTGGTCTCAAATTGACAAATTGGTGTTTCATTTAGATTTCGATTTAATGTACAATGATTATTACTATTTTTGACCGTGTCTATTTGAATATGAAATAAAATTTTACAGTTGAAACATATACTTTATATGAAATTTAACAAGATTTTATAAAGTGAGAACTAAAAAATATACTATATTCATGATATCATAAATTATATACAATATATTAAGTTGATTATGTTTCAAAAAAATAATATAAAAGTTTATTAATTATATCAGGAGACAACATTTGTCATTACAGTTTTTCCAATTTTTCTATTTCATAAGGTTGCAAGCATAACTGCATTAACACGTTACATTTAAAGACACGCAAATCGAATTTGTTACATTTCGTCAAGAAAAAAAAGTGCAAACTTAAGTAAATTTGAAGATTCAATTGTAACAGACATTAATCGAATACTCCATAGTTAGCAAAAATTTGACGATTATTAGAAAATATTCACGAGAAACTTCGATGCCCGTTAGGTTTAAGAATATCATGTCGAATAAAGTTCGATGCGACGATGGCCGTAAGGTTTAAGAATATCATGTGCAGTAAACTTGACACACACATACATTCATTCATATATACATTACACACGACTTTTCTTTATTCTTATTCGTTAATTTTCTTGATTCTCCAACAACTGAACAAAGATCACGGCCCAATTTCCATACTTGGTCCATCTTAAAATTAAAACAGAATATCCGAATATTTCTCATATTTTTCCAACCTCTTTTCATATTTTTTTTCAAACTTCAAGGAACCGCTCTCTTCTTTTTCTTTCCATAATTTAATTAACTTCCTAAATTAAAAAAAAATAAAAATAATTAATTAATTTCATGTGGGCCACGGCCCACCCTCTCGTATTAACCTTCCGCTATAAATAAACCTTCCATCTTTGAGCCTCAGCGGTTTGAAGCAACCACTAGACTTCAAAACCTCCTATTTTCTCTCTCCTCTCTCTTACCTCTTCTTCTCCATCAATGGCGGTCCAACAGAAAACCCTTATTAATTCTACCTCAAATTCAATCAAATTTCTATGTAGTTATGGCGGCAAAATTCTCCCTCGACCTTCCGATGGTAGACTTCGTTACGTCGGCGGCCTCACTCGTGTCGTCTCCGTTCATCGCAACATCTCCTTCTCTGGTGAGCAACTTTTTTCGTAATTTTTCTTCATTTTGTGTTGATTCAATTCATTCGAAGCTTCTAGAAGTGGTGAAATTGAGCTTCTTGTTGTTCGAATTTCAGAATTAATGGCGAAACTCGAGAATCTATGTGGTTATTCAGTGAATCTGCGATGTCAGCTACCTAACGAAGATCTCGACGTTCTCGTCTCGATCAAATCCGACGACGATCTCACAAGTGTCATCGAAGAATACAACAAAGCGTCGTTGATTTCTGGTAAAGAGTTGAAGATCAGAGCAATTCTCTCTCCTCCGAAATCATCGTTGTTATCATCATCATCTTCGTCATCGCTGTTAGTTTCTCCAGCTTCATCTCCTTCATCGTCGTGTTCCGGCGCTGATTACTCTCCAACAAACAGCGATCGCCGGAGAATCGTCAACTCTAAGCCGCCGATTCCGGCAACTGTTCGTTCATCACCGCCGGCGAGAAGAAGTCAATACGGCGTCGTTCGAGATTGTTACTACTACTATCCTTGCCATTTCCTAGCCAATTTTCGGCCTCCTTCATACTTCATCCAACATTCAAATCGCTTGCATTAATTTTTCTAAAAATAAAAAAAAAATATTTTCGTCCAATTAAACAGATATATAGAATTATAATTTTCGTATACAAAGTAAAATTTGGATAAATTGAACCAAAAAAATAAAAAAAAAAACCACGAAATCGGCCTTTATAGTTTTTGAATGGGGTCAATGTCAATGTAATTACGAGTAGTTGTGTAAAATTACTGGTTCTGTGTGTACTACTGAGAATCCGGAGTTGTTGAAATCTGATTGTTCAAATTCCTATAATCTTCCGGTGATTCTCAGATTCTAATGCCTATTTTTTTGGCCTTGGATTTTTGGACCTTCAATTTAGCTCTTAGTTTTTTTTTTTTAATTTTAAATGGTTGAGCGCATTTACCGCTAATTTAACCAATACATTAACACGTATAACCTGGATTTTTTGGAAGGTATACTACGTTTCTTTTTCTTTTTTTTTTTTTTTTTTTTTTTTTCTAATTTGCGAAATTTCTATTTCTATATTTTTCGTAATTTTAGTGGTTCAATCATTTATTTTCTTATGTTAAACAATTTTATTTTCCAAATTCTTGTGTGTGATGTGTGTATGTGTATTGTGACTTGTAATTTAATTTATGTTGAATTTGGTTTGTTAGCTCATTTGTTTTGTGTTTATTTAAAGTTAATATTTTTATATGTTTGTAATCATTAAAGTGCATACTAATTTCTGGGTTATTTCCGTGATTTTTGCAGGTCAAAAAGGGCAGAAGAAATAAAAAAAAAAAAAAAAAAAAGACGACATTATTCTAAACAGCTAAAATGTTGGTGGACTACACTAAACTAAATGACGTAACCCGATAATTATTCAATTTAAGAAAACTTGATAATGAACATATGGACAAATATCTGATAGAAAAAAATGGAAAAAAGCAAATGACTGAATAAATAAGGAAAAGAAAAGGCGGGCAAGTGGTATGGGCCTGGGCTTTGGTGGACCTAATAAGTTGGAGATAAGGATAATATCCGGAATTATGACGTGAACTTTGGGGCCCATTAGGCCTTATTAATGAATGGAATGGTTGAACATTTGGATGAAAAGGTTAAATTTATGCGGCTAGAATGTGAACGTGTCAACCATATTGTGGGACCCACACATTTTATAGTATAGTATACGATTGATTTGATTTGAATATTACTTGTATATTATGAGTATAAAGATAAGAATGGGGCATAATTTAAAATTATGGGACCATTGCCGGCTTCTGGTGATTGTTAGAGGCAAAGAGAGAGAAAGTACAATGCCAAATCCTTAATAAAGAGAGGCATTTATGTGTAATGTGTTAGGATTTTGCGTGTGATTTTAGTTAAGAATATAGTATTACTATTTATTAGTGTTTAATGATTTTGGAGGAGAATAATGTTAAATAATATATTCGAATAAAGTCTGAGGTACTAAGGTAAGAGTGTTTACTAAGAATTCACGTCGGCTCCCGCGTACTAGGAGAGGTCGATAGGATAGGAAGAGAAATATTATTATATTTATGAAGATATTTATATGAAATGACCATTGGGTGTAGTATGGTCTTATGGGTGAGACTTGCATGTTCATACACTGTTACATATTTACGGTTAGTGAGTTGTGTTATGCTCATTTGTCAATTTAGTCCTTTTAGATCGTAAAGATCTTAAATGTTTAACTTGCGGATAAGAAAGAGGAACTAACTAAAATCATAAGCTTTAAGATTCACTTTATGAACAACCAATTCGTACTATGTTTTGAGCGCTAATGAAACATGAGATTAGTACTCGTAGCAATTTGTTATGATGCCTTTGTCATATACTTCGTAGCAAGTAGATATTTGTTTTCATAGATTGACACTCTGCCTTATTTGATAATTGGAGCTAGAAAACCATAACTGAACTTGAACCAATTTGAGTCATTTGACATCTTTGGAAAAATTTTAAAACTCGATTAATCCAAATTTTGGTTGCTTGTCTTCTGCTTAATAATTAGTACATCAACCAACACGGAAATGAAACTTGTAAGAAATCACAATCACCTAATCAAAAGGATAACTAACCCAGTTATTATCAATGTATATATGCATAAAAATATAGAATTCTAGTGGTAAAATGTGCAAAAATAGCATAACTTGGGACAAATGATTTGTTGGATGCAACTCATGCAAGTTTGAACAGAGTTGAGTATACTTCTAATGCCTCAATACAGTCAATAGAGAGATCATTCCCCAAAAATGCAATGATTGTGATTCTTACCACCACCACACAAGGAACTTGTGATCACAGACAAGATTCATGAGTTGAATTACCACTAGGAGACTTTAAACATTTACAGGTAGCCGCTATACAAACAAACTACTCTCACAACTAACAGATACTTCCATAACCAACAACCGCTACAAAAACTAGTAATGTAGAACATGTCCCAAATATACGAGTGTGCTACTACTAGATGACATTAAAAGAGAGTATTAAAAAGATATTTGATGAACTTTGTTCTAAGGCAAATTCTTGTACAAAACACTTTCCAAAACACTTGAACTTTTTGGGCCAATTATAACTAGGAGCAATATGGTAATCAGGTTCAAATTTTGAGTATGCTCTCAGTCTTCTCACTAATCACCTAAAAACACAAAGATCACCTATAAACACAAGATTTTCGCTACAAGGACACTAAAGAGGACACTTAAACCAAACCATCATGTGGAAATGGAACTCAATCCACAAGTACTTAGCTGTTTCTACTACAAGCTCTTCCGAACTAGAAAATAAAGTGAGAGACATTTGCAACATAGAAATTGAATTCAGTCCACCAGAATGACTAGGCAGTTTCCTGTTCGAACTCGCCTTCTGATTCTTCAGCGTTGTCAGCTTCATCATCGTCTTCAGCTTCATTATCAATGTCTTCTTTATCATTATCCACCTTTGTTTTCCCGATCACAACAACATTGCAATTCAACTTTTTAATTTCATTACACTGCAAAAATTGGAAGTAAGAAGAAACAATATCAACAGCTATATAAACATTTCCGTAAAATACAAGCCTGTTTGGTTGCATTAGAAATGTAAAAAGAAAGCTTGACCTATGAAGCCAGATACAACAATATTATATCCATCTATATCATTTCTCAAATAAGTAAAGCTAAAGCAACCTAACAGAAAACTCAGAGCAAAACCTCCGCACAGATTTCCAGAATGAAGGCTGACTCTCAAGTTTCGGCAAAAAAAATACAAAAATTCATCCATAACAAAGTGAATGTCTCTGTTTTACTTTGGATACCCTAAAGTGCTGGCCTGCTTATTTCAAAACAATACTGTAGCTTGCATTTCATCAGAGGCTTCATATAAGCTAGATCACAAGTATGCACATAGCCAATACATCTAAAAGTATAATTTCATCCATTATCTCAGAGGAGTCAATTAGTAACACAAATGGAATTCAATAGCCAATTAGTCATGAAACATGACATTGTGACATGAAATAATGAAAACATTGACAAATCAAGTTTTAGCACATCTACACCAAGCTGTCTATCCATTCCTAATCAAGAGATAATTTCAAAACAATGATGTGCCACTAGTTTCAAAAAAATCTTCAAACTCTCAGCTTTGCAATACAAGTGTATTATCTAATCAAGAAAGCGTATCCCCTTTCTAAAAAGGAGACCTAGGTTCAGGTCTAAAGATAAATCGAACCTCCATGTTAGTTATGTTGGCGTGAATATCAAACGATGGTATTAATAAAAATAAAATGTAGGTTATCTTATTCAAATAAAAAAATTCACCAAAACTATATAGAATTTATCAGCTTACTGACACAGTAAAATAGGTACACTAATTAATAAATTCTTAAGCCATATGTGCTTCCTATAACTCCCATTACACAGGCTAAAGTTTTGAAAAAAAAAAAGATCTTGATAATTCTCACAGGCACTCTGTTATAAAGATTGCACCTAAACCACGCAAGTGTGCTCAACCATCCACAAATACAAAATGGTCGATCATCAGTCCATTCAATCCAGAAAGTGATAAATGTTGATGATAAAGTAATCCTTATGTATAAACCAACTCCAATTACAAACCTTAATTTACATCTACCTAAATACAACTCAACAGCTAATCAGTCATGCAAAATGATATTTGACATGAAATGATTAAAAATATTAACAAATCAAGTTTTGGCACATCTAGACCAAATCGTCCATTAATAAATAGGGAAAGGTTCATCAATCAAGAATATGAAGAATAATGTTGTCAACCATTTCATACTAGACAAAACTTGCTTGTATAATTGTTCTGAGATATTATGAATGATGTAATCAACATGTATAAATCAACTCCCATTACAAATCCTAATTTTCAAGCCAAAATAACCTTGCATGTAGAGCCCATCACATCAAATTCTAATCAATCAATCAATGCAAGAGTGGGTAAATGCAAGTTGCACAAATGTAAAACCAACTAACAACGCGAAATCTAACCTCGAAGGGAAATTTCCACTAGGGCATCCACCAGCATAAAGGGTTTTGATAGGGGATCAAACACAAACAAAGGCAATGGTCACGCTTAATCAATACCACACTATTCCTTAGAACATAAGTTTTAAAAAAAACAAAGTAAAAAATCCATAAGATTCGCACATCAATTCTCTTAGTCTTCCAGCTCCATATATGAATTCTTATAGTACATAGAACTAAACAATATAAAGATTAGTTTTAGTTTAGCCTTTCAAGTACAATGAATTGATCTTAATTCTACCAGCCAAGACCACAACAAAAGCTACAACACCAAGAAGACCCTAAATTAAAATTTTGTTGAATTCAGCAAAACTATCCAATTCAACCACGAAACAACACGAACTCTGATTAAAGGCCTAAAAACTCAGAAATCCAACACCCCACAAGTTTAACAAACTCCAAAACATTTTCTAATGGCTAAAAGATCATTCCAAAGCAATATATGCAGTGTTCCAAGGCAATAGTAGTTGGATGCAAAAGATTGTTCTTCAATAATTGCCTTGATTGGCAGTTGCACACAATGCCTTAATAAATTACCCAACCTTTCAATTTCTCCCTAACAAAATCCCTAATTCTCAAAATAAACAACTCAATTCCTAGGGTTTGCTCATGACCAGAGTGATCAAACTTAAATTAGGCAAAATACATTATCAAAATAACTAATTATAAAATTGAGAAGAATTAATACAGAGCAAAATTGCAGCAATTGCAAACGAAATGTAAAAATAAAAAAATAAAAAATAAAATAAAAATGAAGGAGGTTAGAAATTGAAGGACCTTGTCGAGAAATTCAGATTCTTCCAAAGCTAAGAGTTCGTCTTCGTTTTGGGCATTAGCTAATTGATGTTGGAGAAGAAGTGACGCCGGAATCATCCGCTCCGACGACGGAAATTGGGTCATAAACGCCGGAAACTGCAGCATTTTCTCCCGCCTTCAGTTACGTGTTGTCTGCCAAAGTCCTAAATCAACGATTTGGAGGCTCCTACAATGAAAATGTTTACTACTCGTAAGAGTTAGCTTAACAAGGCGTTAATAATTCCAAATTAGTAAAAATAATACTCCTAATTTAATAAATAAAAATAATTTCAATTTAAAAAAATGAGATGGAGTGAATGAAGTACAATTAAAAACTGAAATCTATAGTAATATCAAACGTATCATTAACAAGTTTTATAATTGCAAATTTTCTCTTTTTGCATTTGTCGATACAGTATTGGAATCGTTAGTATGACATCCGTTCCTAAAAGTTTGACTCAACTTACTATTTATGTGGTCAAAATAAAATAACTTTCACCACATATTATGATTTATACAATCAAAATATATTAACAAGTTTGATCTTATTAGATTCTCTTAATGATAAAATATTCAAATATTAAAAATTTTAAAATTTGAATTATATATAGCTGAAGTTATTAATGGTCAAAGATGTTTATTGAGGATCGTGCAAATGCTAAGTGGGTCAAACTTTCACGAACGGAGGGGTATATTTAATTACAAATATGTAAAAATAAACATATACTCCGTAGATTACTCGCAAATTATAATTAATCAAACGAATCTAGCAAAATCTTACATAATTATTTTTTTTTTGCTAACAACGCATCTTATATGCGGATGACTGTTTGTAAAAGAACAAAGTAACCTATATAATGCTAATCAAGTAACTCCAGTAAAACTGACCTCCACTAACGAAGCAATTTTATAAAAACATATATGAAAATGAAAATATAAACGTTTTAAGGCGCGTCTTAAAGACCGCACATGTCAAATGGGACAAAAAAAACAGGAAGAGTATTTATTTTTTTAATACGGAGTATATAAAACCCAGAAAAGAAAAAGGAGGATCAAACGAGTAGAACAAAAATTTAATTACGGAGTAACAAAAAATACAGAAGAGTCCGCTTCTCCATTTCGCCGCCGTTTGCTCGTCTGTGTCTTCAAACGACGACGAAAACCTCCGGTTAGAAAGCGCTTTATCGGCCGTCGCTTCTGCTCCACTTGGGCTGTTATTCTCTCTCCTCAACTCGCCGGTAACTTCTTCCCCTTAAGCCAATCTCATCTTTTAAGCTTCTCTTACAATTCCTTAATTTATTCTGCTACTTTACAGTCTTCCCTTTAAAATTCACTGAATTTAGTTTATTTATTCTAGGAACTTTGTTCTTTTATAATATATGATGCCCTTAATTTTGTGATATACTGTACTTGCTTGATCTTGGTGGTTTTAATATTAGATAGTTTCATTGTTTGACCGGAATTAATTGATTGATTGATTGAAAGTTGTATTGAATTGGGGTTGAATTCTTGTGTCAATTGAATAGGTTATAGGGGTATTACTGCCTTCAGTGGGATTATTGGAACCTCGTCGTTTTCGGCTTTTCGGGTATAATGGGAAGAGGGAGGAAGAATTTGAAGAGGGAGGTGGAAGAGGACGACTTCACTCTTCAACAGGGTCAAAGTATTATGCAAGTTGTGTCCCTTCGAGGTTCCAATCTTATTGAGGTACTGAGTTACTGACTGACTGTTGCTTTCCTAATCAATGTAATAATGCTGTGGAGCTTATTAATCTTTGAGAGGTGCTTATTTGTGATTTTGAATTCATCTTTTTGAAATGATTTTCTATATTGAGATCGTGTAGAATTTTTAGTTTTATCTGAGAAATTTCTTAATAAATAGTCATATGGCATTGAATTAGTGTACACATTTGTCGGGTTTCAGTAATGGTATGGTGGATATGTGATGGATGATTCCCTATATTGTTCTCCTTTACACTTTGGCTTCTGAGGAGTTGTTTTTTTCTCAAATCAACCGATAGCATGACCAAAGGTTGTTAATTTTCTATTGTGTAGAAGTTGGGGTGTTTTCCAATTTCAAGTTTCTTAGAAAGGCGATTGACCCTCCTGACGTTGGGTATAGATTAGATCAGAGGTTTAATCCAGAGGAAGTTAAGACTCTAATGTAGCCGCGCTGCCTTCACTAGTCTACTCCTTTACGAGGAAGGGTTACGGAGTCAAGGGTTCTGATGACAGTTGTAGGGTGGAAGTGTGGAACACATGGACTTGCAAGATTTGGATGTGTGGATAGTAACTAACTGAGCATTTGGTTTTGTATGTTTTTCAGGTAACAGATGGAAAAGGTGAGAAGTCCTTGGCTCTTTTTCCCGCCAAATTTCAGAAAAGCATGTGGATAAAGAATGGTTAGTTATCGGAAACATTACGAAAATTATACTAAAACTTCTACTATATTAATGAAGTATCACTTTCTCAATGCATAGGGAGCTTTGTTGTTGTCGATGACAGTGGTAAAGAGGAGGCTCTTGAGTCTGGTAGTAAGGTGGGATGCATCGTATCCCAAGTTCTCTTCCATGATAAAGTTAGGCGTCTTCAAAAAAGCTCTGATTGGTAAGCTCTTACTTAATCAGATCTCCTTCAGAATCTGTTTTAGGCTGGTAGTTTCTACTGCTGAGAGCATCTTGGTTTGTTTCTCTATTTTTCCATTATATAGTCAGATACTCAGATGACTCAGATCAGCTTAATATATTTTGTAATTTGAAGTCCTATGATGTTCTTTATTTAGTTTTATGAAGTGTCTTTATCTTGATCTAATTTTTTGAAGCTTCATCAAATTTGTATAGCGCGATATCCACGCATTGAGTGACATCATTGTAGTCAGCCTGACCTAGAGGTCTCTACTTTTAATAATGTGTATTGTCTGACTGTCAAATATGGGCAATGTAAGGTGTATGCATCTCCAGAAGCATTGTCTCCTACTCCCCTAACTCTTTTATGTTAGACCTTTTAAACATTTTCTAACTTTTACGATGGTAAGCTGCTACACGCCTACACCACCTCAGGTGATCCTTGTTTACTAGGAGCCTAGGAGGTACAGTGTATATTATAATTACATGGCTGTTTTCAGGAACTCAGCCGAAAAATTTGATGGAAATTTTTGTCATGGACAAGTTAATTGATTTATAATTTCTTCACTATCTGCAAGTCTGCAAAGATGGATTGCTTATATCATGTTAATTTAAGTTATTACTGATTTTTTTTTGTAACATAGCTCATCTTCCCTGTTGTCAAATACATAATGCAACTTCTCCTTAATTTGATTGGCTCCTCCTTAGTCTTTATTGCTTTTCATGTGATTGGACAAGGTTTTGCTAGTAGATTTACAGCATGGGGATTTTAGGCTAGAAGACTCCATGGAAGGAGACTTACCTCCTATTCTAAGTGTGGAAAACAAAAATTTGGACTAGGTCTATTATATGCTGATTTACTGCTTAGGTCCTTGACCTCTTCGTTGATCTCTTTACCTGACATTTGGTGAATCTTGGCCCCTTGGGTAATTGCTTTGATGCTGGCTGCTCAGCTCAAACGTGCATGCCTTATGAAGATGTAGTTTCAAGCAAGCTTCCTGCCTTTCTGGTGTATGTGGTTAGAGTGATAAATGTTACATTGATTATGTGATTGTCAGGATTTCGAAGTATCATCTGTATAAATAATACTTTTTGATTCTTTGGAGCTTGGACAATTACTAGTGTAGCCTTTGTATTTCTTTTTATTTTGGGAGCTATTCTGTCTCAATAGATATGTGTCTTGCAATTTCCTTGCAGTGTTTCACTTTCATTACTGGAGGAATGAGTGGCCTGCCTGAATAATTATGTTTTCCGTTCTCATGGATTTCTGCCCTAATTTAGGTAACACAAGATTTTATATTAGGGGTTCTTCCTTTGGTATACATAGAAAGTTGAAAGACTTGAAAGAGTTGAAACAATTATATCCTTTCTCAGTAACCTTTAAAAAGCATGACTGCTTTGGAGAACTGCAATTTAGGAATCTCTCTTTCTCTTATTATTTTTTTTATGTATGAAATGTCTTTTCCCTTTCTTATCTCTATTTAGTGGACTCTGTCTGATGCTAATGTGGAATAAACTATGTAATTCTTCACTGGTGTGTGTGGCAAGGTCATGTATTTTTACGCTGGAGTCAAGAGGCGCATAGGTCATTTAACTGTGAATGGACTGCTCTCATTATTATGATTTTATGAGACAAGCCACTATGAAAAGTTTATATGTAGATTTCATATGTTACTCTGCATCATTTATCACCATTACTCATTGATGATTGCTTCTTACCTCTTCAGGCCAGAAGCCTTCAAGTCACAAGCTATTGACAGCTCCACTAGAAATTCCCCAAGACCTGTTTCTGAACAGGAAGCAGAAGATTCAGGCTCAAGTGATGATGATGGACTTCCACCACTTGAAACGAACATGAATAGAAGGAGGCCGTATGACTTGCATTCAGGATCAGCATCAAATTCTGATGCAGATAGCGACACTAATGAAGAGTCTTAGACATGTAATTCTGGTAATTTCTTTGTAGCTTTTAGATGTTATAGTCAGGCACTTGCACGAACAATTATCACTACTCTATATTCTCTCTCAAATCGTGCGCAGAAATGCTTCTAAGCAATTTTTGTAGAGTCATCTATGTGATATTGAATAGATCCAGGTGGTACATGTTATTCAGAATTTCAGATAACTGTAAAGTGAACTCCAGTGCTACTGATAGTTGTGTTTATTTTGCTATTAGTATGCTGTTATTTTCACGTCTTGCTCAGTTGCTCTTCTGTTGGCCTTACGACTAATTCTGAGCTGTATGCATACACTGACCTGCGACATGACTAGATGGATTTGTGAAGGTTACGTAGAGTTGTATTTCATGAAATCATTTGGTATAGAAAATTTTACTAGTCCATCGTGATTGAACGATATCCGTTTGCAAATGTCAAAAAATGACAAATAAGTCAACATCTGCATAAGCTTTGCCAACGTGGCATGTTTGTTCTAAGGTCCAAAGTACAGTATAAAGATCGTTATCAGAGAATATTTAGCACTCTCCCAAGTTATTTTCACTCCATTCATGAAGAAATTAAAATCCAATTTGGTTTGTGTAGCTTCACTCCTTTTTCTTCCCAATATGCCCTATATTGGTCTATGATCAAGATAAATCCTATTTCAAGCTCTATTACTTATAATTATAAATTTGGGAGGATGCTAAAAACAATGGTGTTTCCGACTTTCAGCATTGATTAGGATGAACTAGCAAAGACACTAAGGCGCATGAGATGTCAATGAATAAACACTCCATAAAAAATATACTTGTACGGTGTAAAATAATATATCAACATCCTGTCTTCAAAATTCTTTTTTTTCCGAAACCTTATCACATGATAAGCTGAATAGCATATTACGTACAAATTTTGTATTGTTGGCCCACCATGCCACCAAACTGGTAAAAGTGTGGAGTGCTATACGGATAAGGGAAGTTCTTTCACGTTCTCTCAACTTTGGCAGGGTAGCACTCAGCAAATCACACCAAATAGCGAGTTATTAATTACAGCATCAATTACTTAGCGTTGTATGATATTCTTTTCCTTCTGACAAATTGAAGAAATTAAAGTTGTTAAGTGAACTACTGCATCTAAAACTACCAGTCAATATTTTCCAACACAAGCAAAGTTAACTTTAATCAGTTCCCTTTTCTCCCTCTTGTTATCATAATGATCATATTTCATTTTCCCATTGCTTAGATTCCTTCCCCTTTTTCTTTAAAGTACATTTGGAGAATATTTTACGTACTTCTAAGTTCTAACATTTTATTCCGAATGCATTAGAATAAAGTATTGGGGTACAAAGAAGAAGTGTTACATATATAGGGTAATATCCAAACCATCACTAATTAGATGACCAACATTAACAATTCAATACGCTACTCGATTTGCTTCTTTGCAAATATGCTAGATCTCTTAATGATCAAACTTTCATAAGAGCAATTGGATGGCTAGACATCGGAAAATACGTTGATCACTAGACGATTGTCCACTTCGAATGTTTTTGATTTCTTGTTCAATGGCTAGGGGAATGTCAATATGAAAAGTTGTAGCCTATGCAATGACGCATTAAGTGATGTCAAGGATGAAAGCGTGTATATGAAATACTCCGTGGTTATGTGGTATATAGGTTCAAAAGTAAAAATACAATGTACCTATGGGTACACTAAGATTTAAAAGATTGAGCGTTTTTAATAAGCATATTTTACAAAGATAAACATTGCCAATTTTTTTTATTTAGACACTATTTATGATACTCTATATAATTCATAGTTAAATTCTAACTTTCAATTCGGGTTAACGGTTAGGGTCACAAAAGTCTATCTTAGATATGGGTGTACAGGAAAAGTCGTTACTTATTAGAGACAAACTCACATTTCAATAAGATTTGTTTCAAATAAAATCATTCCATAAACAGAGCATGACATTTCCCTCTTCTTCTCCTCTTTTCCCTTCGTGTCACTTTCTTTCCTATTCCACGTTTTCCATGGCTTCCCCTTCAAATAACTTTCTCTCTCCTCTCTTTCCTCACAATACCCACCTCTCTTTCTCTCTCTAAAACTCAATCCCCCATTTTTTCTCATCAATATAAAAAACCCATTAATAAAAAACCGCCATTAATATGAGATTATATGCGTATGTATTAGAAGCTAAAGATTTACCAGTAAAAAACAGTAGCTATGTGAAGCTTCAAGTGGGTAAATTCAAGTCCAAAACCCGAATTGTTTCCGGGTCTGACCCGGTTTGGAATGAGGAATTTGTATTCCGGGTTCATGATTTGGAAGATGAACTTGTTTTGTCGATTTATCATCATGATGAAGATGATTCTTATGCCCGGTTCTTTAATGTTTCCGGGTTTTTGGTGGGTCGGGTTCGGGTTCCGGTTTGGACCGTCGTCGGCGAAGAGAGTGAATGTTTACCCCCTACTTGGTTTTCCCTTCAGAATCCTAAAGCTGGGAAGCGCATGAAAAAAAAATTGTGGTTTGTATCTCTTTTTCTTGTTCTTTAATTTGTTGAGTTTTACGTTGTAATTTGTATTGTTTAACTTTTATATATGAATTTTAATGTGTTTTGGATTTGATTGAGTATTTGCACTGTGCGAATTAATTGTTCACGTTGATGGTGTAATTTGAATTGGTAATGTGACAACTTAATCTGGTCGGAGAGGTAGTATCTGTTTCGGGAGCGTAGAACAATGTGATAATTATTTGCGAATTTTTGCTACGTTGATGGTGTAATTTGAACTAGTAATGTGACGACTCAATCTAGACGGAGATAGTATATGTTTCGGAAGCGTAGAACAATGTGATTATTATTTGTGGCTGTGAGAAGTGGCTTTCTTGTTGTTTTGTTGGAACGTCATTGTAAATTGGGGTGTTTCTTTCTGTGATTCTATTATTCTACTTCTTGTTTTGTGATCCTACTAGGCTACCACTGCATATCACCATGTCCTGTCATTTGTTGGTGTTGGGATGTATAGACATGTAATATAATGCCTTACTGTTTGCAAAATGTAGAGTTATAGTCTTCCCTTTTGCTGTGGCAGGCATTGCCCTTGAATGCGGTTAGTAAAGTAGTGGACTGAAAACTAAGACAAAATTAGTAGGTTGAATTGCTTATCTTGCCTTGAACCTTAAAACAAGAATGTAAAATATTGGAAGATTTGGCCTACTCTTTTCTATTTTGTTAGAAGAGGTTATCATAGGATGTATTTGTATTTTGCTCTCAAGTAAGCAATGAACTAACTATGGGAAAGATTTCAGGATTTTTAGTTAAGTGAGACTTAAGGAAGTTTCCTTTTTGAGTAACAGTTTATTGGCGGTCTCTCTAGCTTGGCTATTACAAGTAATATATATCTCATTATGCTATGCATCTAAATAAATCACCCTACATGTGTAGGAAAAATTCTGTTGACTCTCACTCTGCACGGAAGAGGAGATGTTGCAAATGCGGATCTCTCCTTGTCTGAACAATCATGTACCAGAACATCTAATGGTAAAGAAGAGGATTTCCCAGATCATGGATCTGTGAATTCCTCTTCTCCTAAAGCTCCTCCTTTGAAGGTTCCACATGGGAAAAAAATGATGAAAGCTGTAACTAAACATTTGGATAAGCTTCTGCATAAGAATGGGGAACCCTCAAAAAGTGATGAATCTTCAGACTTTAGTGTTAGTCCTTCTGAGTATGAAGCTTGTGTGCAGGACGAATCACTGCCATCTAGTAGTTTTGAAGAATCTTTGGATATGATGCAGTCTAGAGATGAGGAGTTAGAAATGCCTGAGAATCTGCAAGGCGGGATTCTTCTTGATCAGACATATGTGGTTACATCGAAAGATCTTAATGCCTTTCTGTTTGCTCCAGATTCACAGTTTAGGAGAGAACTTTCAGAGTTACAGGGAACAACTGATATACAAGAGAGCCCTTGGACTTGTAAATCAGGTGATTCAACACGTTTATCACGATTGGTCACGTACATCAATCCTGCAAGCAAGTTATGTAAGGCTGTTAAAGCCACTGAGGAGCAGACTTATGTCAAAGCTGATGGTGCTGAGTTTGCTGTTTTCGTAAGTATAGCTACACCAGATGTTCCATATGGGAATACATTCAAGGTTGAGTTGCTATACAAAATCATGCCTGGTCCAGAATTATCTTCAGGCGAGGAATCCTCCCGTCTTCTGATTTCTTGGGGCATAAATTTTTCACAGAGTACCTTAATGAAAGGTATGATTGAGAATGGAGCAAAGCAAGGGCTGAAGGAGAGCTTTGACCATTTTAGTAGATTGCTGGCTCAGAAGTTCAAAGTTTTGGATAGTGAGGATTCCTCAGAAAAGGATCATGTCTTGGAAGCTCTTGAAAGGGAACATCAGTCAGATTGGGAGTTGGCTACTGAGTATTTTGGGAACCTTACCGTAGTTGCCGCCATCTTTCTTACATTATATGTAGTTGTACATATCCTAATATCTGTGCCCCATGAGCCTCAGGGACTTGAGATTAATGGCCTTATTTTGCCTGACAGTTTTGGACAGCTCATCACTTGTGGGGTTTTAGTGCTTCTTTTAGAGCGTGTATATAACATGGTTTCTCTCTTTGTACAAGCCAGACTACGTGTAGGTAATAACCATTTTTATATCTACATCCTAATGTTTAAGATTTGAAGTCTACTTACTATGTGCATATTCTTGATGTCGTACTCTATATTTGCAGGAAACGATCATGGGATTAAATCTCAGGGTGATGGTTGGAAAGTTACAGTAGCTTTGGTTGAAGCTGTCAACTTACCGTCACTGGACACAGCAGAACCTTCTGATCCCTTTGTGGTCTTTACCTGTAATGGAAAAACTAGGACAAGCTCCGTACAGCTTCAAACTTGTGATCCACAATGGAACGGTTTGGCCTTTTGCTTAATGTGTACCCTGTGCAATTATTACTCCATTTTATTACTTTTTCTTATGTCCATCTATGAATTTATGCAGAGATACTTGAGTTTGATGCTTCAGAGGAGCTACCTTCAGTCCTTGATGTTGAAGTATTTGATTTTGGTGGCCCATTTGACCAGACAGCCTCGCTTGGGCACACAGAGATCAATTTTCTGAAGCACTCAGCAGCAGAACTGGCTGATATGTGGGTTCCTCTTGAAGGGAAGGCTGTTTCCTCTCAGGCGAAATTGCATTTAAGAATCTTTGTGGAGAACAAAAAGGGAGTTGAAACAGTCAAAGGGTACCTCAACAAAATGGAAAAAGAAGTTGGAAAGAAGGTAGAGGGCTATTGATTATTATGTTGTTTAGCTAGTCTGTCAAAATATTTCTGTCCTTGGGTTTTTTTTTTTTTTTTTTTTTTTTTTTTTTTTTTTTTTTTGGCAAGGAATTGCACATCTTGTATATTGTGTGAGAGAGAGGATGTAACATGTTTATTTGACAGCTGAATCTTCGGTCTCCCCACAAGAACTCCTCGTTTCAGAAGCTGTTTGGCTTGCCACCAGAAGAATTTTTGATCAAGGATTACTCGTGTTCTTTGAGGAGAAAGATGCCTTTACAGGTAAATCTATATGGGTAAAGCATTTCACTGTGCAATGGTTTTGAAAGAACAGGATTTTGTCATTAATGATTAGAAGCATGATGCAACTCAATATCTGCATTCATTTTTTTATAATCATCTTTTTAAGTGCTCTTAATTGGAATTAGTAATACTGATAGACAGTAGTTAGATAGTGATTGATGAAGAAAGCCGTTGGAATTCTCTTGAGTTGGAGTGAATGCCTTTATGTGGAAAATATGAATTAATCAAAGAAGAGCTCATTTGGTTCAGCTGTTAAGGGACCTTCTAAAATTTGTTTGAAATTGATGGGAGATTTACTCAAGTCTGCATGAGGGTGGAGCGAGTCTCATTCCATATTTGAGGGCACGCATGGAATGATGGAAATTAAATAGGAGGTAAATAGTATTCTGAAACTAATGTGGAAAGTAAACTATTGTTAAGAGTAGTCAGGAGGGTAATTACCCCCCCCCCCCCTCACCCCCCTTTTCCTCTTTTCTATCTCCTCCGTATCCTAATAACCCAGTGCCCCTTATTGATTTTGTATACCATATAATTCATTCCCTCATTCCAAGCATGATTTGAGTGGGAAAATGGGACAATAGTGCTGACATTACTTACATTTTTATCAACTTAGTGCTACCTAAAAGTTGTGAATTTTGCAGGGTCGTCTCTTTTTATCAGCAAGAATAGTTGGATTCTACAGTAATTTCTTCGGACACAAGACCAAATTTTTCTTTTTATGGGAGGACATTGAAGATATTGAAGTGCAGGATCCCACCATGTCATCATTTGGTAGTCCTACTCTTATCATAATCTTGCGGAAAGGGAGAGGCATAGATGCAAGGCATGGTGCCAGGACTCAGGATGAAGAGGGCAGGCTTAAGTTCTATTTTCAATCATTTATTCCATTTGAAGTTGCCAGCAAGTAAATTCTGCTACTTATATGGAGCTTTATTTTCATTATTGTCTGGATTTTATGAGGGGGCGCTGTTTGAACTACTTTGAAAACATTCCCTTTTTTTACGAGTGACAGGACAATCACGGCCTTATGGAGATCAAGGACAGCTGCTCTGGAGAGGAAGGCCCTGGGCACAGAAGAAGACCAGGGGAATCAAGAAAGTCTGTTGGTTCCACTTGAAAATGACAATCATTTCCATGTTGAAGAGTCAAATATGTTGAAGATTTATTCCTCTACTCTTCCTGTCGATGTAAGTAATTGATGAATTTGTACATTCTAGAGTTTAGACTTCATGTCATCAACTCATCATTGACCTCAACTCCTCGAGCTATACATGCATCTTCTTGCTGAGGCCTGAGGGACTGAAGTGTAATTAAAGACAGTCGGAACTGATGATGATGTTTCAATCAAAATTAAGTGGTGGTGAATTTATGGTGTTGTTAAATCTCTTTCGCCCGGTCAAAACTACTACCTCCGTTACATATTATTTGAAACAATTTGACATAAAGTAGGGAAAAATGTCTAATCGTTGCAAATAATATGTAACGGAGGTAGTATGTTAAAAGCTAACATCTAACCCTTTAATTGTAAAACTATGACTTAGATTACTGTCTAACTAAAGTCTTTGTAATTATAAAACTATGACTTAGATTACTGTCTAACTATAGTCTTTGTAAACTGGAATCTTACAAAAGTTCCTTAGATACATGCTTGGACAAACTTTACATAGATCCAAAGTGGAAAACAATTTCTACAAAGAGGATGTCTAATTTTTAATTTTGAAGGTGTTTAGTTGCCGTTTGGCCATCATTATTTTGATCATATTTCTGAGATATTGAAAAAGATTTTAACAACTTCATTGCAGATCAAATCCTTAATGAAGATGTTTGGAGGAGGAAATTTAGAGCGTAAAGTGATGGCAAAATCTGGTTGTCTGAACTATGTCACAACAGAGTGGCAATCAGTGAAGCCTGATGTTTATGAAAGGCAACTTTCTTATAAATTTAATCACATTGTCTCCGTTTTTGGAGGGGAAGTGCGATGCAGCCAGAGAAAATCATTCCTTGGTGATACAGGTGGATGGATCGTGAATGAAGCCATGGCCCTCCATGATATTCCGTTTGGTGACCACTTTCGTGTATGTTGATACATTGCAACTTATTAGGCTTCTTATAATTGTGTTTAGTTACTTGGTTTCTTAGTACCATTTTTGATATGAATGCAGGTTCATTTGAGCTATCACCTTGAAAGTCTTCCATCAACCAAAGATGCATGTAAATGTGAGGTATACATGGGAATTTTGTGGCTAAAAGACTGCAAATTCCAACAGAGAATCGTTAAAAATATAAATGAGAAGTTCTCCTGCAGATTAAAGTCTATTTTTGAGCTTGTAAAGAAAGAAATTCTATTGGCAAATGAACATTCAGTATAGTACTCCGTAGGGTTTTTTTTTTTTTTTTTTTTTTTCTTTTTTTTGGGTAGGGCGTAATGTTTACAATAACCAATTTTTTTCAAAGGATCCATAGAGTTGGTAATTGTGTGTATTTTGATGGATCCATAGGGTTATAATTGTTTGTATTATATCTTTAATTTCGTTTTTTAGGGAAAAAATTACTATAATGACCATTCCATATAGAAGTTCTCTGTTTTTCGGTAGGATGTAATTTCTATGATTGACAATTTTTCTTCAATGGATCCTTAGAATTAGATAATTGGATTATAAGTTTATATTTTAATGTATAATTGGGTGAACGGGCCCGTCAAAAAAAAAATTAATTGGGCAAACGGGTGAAGTACATCTATTCCTAAAACTTTTGTTATAATTACTATTTGCACACAAGTTATTAACAGAGATGGAATGTTGATATTGTGGCTGGTGAGTGGGTATAAGATAAGTATAAATTGAGGAAAATAAAACTTAGTAGCATGTTCTTTAATCTAAAAAACATATAAATGAATTAATTTTAACTTATTGACAATCAAGATATGACATTATTTATTGATAAATTTTGTGCATCCTCAATTGTGCCTATCAAAGTACTCCATAATGCAAGATGCAACCTTTTTTTTTTTTTTTGAACTATTCACGTAAGTTTAATATGCAATCTCCACCAACATTCTATGCGATTTGAGATGATAAAACAATAGTGCGATGGATAGTAGAGTACTACTCCGTATCTAGGAGTATGTACCAACCATTTTACGTGATGGTGATGATACAATACTATGACAGTACTACTTAGTATGTTATAGGGGTATGGCCATATGGGGTATCCGACTATCCGGATATGTAATGCGAATTGGGGTGACAAAAATCATACTACAAGCCCCTCAACAAGTACTGTGTAACAGACACCCTCATCTGCAACAAAAACAATTATTCACTTTACGAGTCTCCACTAATTTCGTTACCTTCACCATTTCTAAATGCTAATCCACTAATCCCCCCTAAAATTCTCCCCTCTTCTCTAATTAATCCCTTCCATCTTCTCAATCGTCATCATCATTTCATCCTCTCTCTCTCAAACACACTTTCTCTCTCCTCTCACCTTGATCAAATCCTCCATTTCCAGTATTCCACCATCTTCATCTTCTTCTTCTTCTTCTTCATCTTTCTCTCTCTTCCTGCAATCATGGATCCAATCCCCACCAACTTCCCAGTCCTCTCCTACGTCATGGCTCGAGTCCCATCACTCTCCTCTCTCCGCCAACCCACCGCACCCTCCCACGACATCGAACAACCCCCTTCTTCTTCTTCCTCCGCCCCTTTCCAGGACCCCCTCGTCGAAACCATGCCCCACCTCAAAAACCCCAAGGTCATGTCCGCCATGGCCGAAGCCGTCTCCGAGATCTCCCAAACTCGCTCCATCCTCCAAGCCCTCGGCGAACGCCCTGATCACGAATCCATCGACATCGCCAAATCCAAAGTCGCCGAAATCGACTCCCTCCTCTCCTCCCAACTCGAGGAAATCGCCCTCTCCCCTCGCTCCCCCGACGTCGACAGCGAGCGGGAGAAGGCGGAGCGGGAGAAGATGATGTATAAGGCTGTTATCCAGCTTGATGAGATGCATGATGCGTATGAGAAGCTGCTCAGGAGTGCTGAGGAGAAGCTGATGAAGATTTATGATTCTGCTGTTAGAGAGAAGGAAGGTGGGGTTCGTGATGGGGACGCCATTGATGAAGAGGAGGAGGAGGAAGAAGAAGATGAGATGAATGAGGATGTTGTTGCGGTTTTGAAGGATGAATATGTTGAGAAGGTTGATTTGACTGGTAGGAAGTTGAAGATTCTTCCTGAAGCTTTTGGGAAGCTTCGTCATCTTGTTTTTCTTAATTTGTCTAGCAATCAACTCCAGGTTTTTCATTCTTCTCTTTCTTTGTCGTTTTATTGTGTTGATTGAGTTTTTTGATTGCTTGGATTTGGAATTTTAGTTGAATTATTTATACACGGTTGTTGACTTGTTGTTGGGTTATTGGATTTCGATTGAATTTTAGCTGATTTTGCATTTGCCTGCTTAGTTTGATGAATATGTACGATTTAGGGAGGAAAATGATTAAAGATCATGCATTTGTTTGTATTTCTATGAATTACCAAACTAGAGATATGAGATATGATGAGATTGATGACCCATTATGTGACTTGGATGGTATGGTGTGTCCTGCATCATTCCTAATTCTAGATCATATTAGTTATGAGTGATTTAGGATTGACGATATATGGTGGTTGGTTTAGGAGAGCGGATCGATTTTGTGCTTGCATATGATGTTTATTGGATGAGTTGTATGAGGTATTCTATTGACTTTTGGAATGTTGTTATGGAGTAGTAAACATTCGTTTCTTATGGTTGAAACCTGATTTGTGTTTTAAGGATTGACAAACTAATGGTGTGTGGGTTTAGAAGGGAGGGTCGATTTTGTGCTTGATGAGTTGTATGAAGGAATTTGTTTGACTTTTGGAATGCTATTATGGAAATTTAAATTGACGAACTAATGGTGTGTGGGTTTAGAAGAGCAGATTGATTTTGTGCATGGAGATGATGTTTGTTGGATAAATTGTATAATGACTTTTGAATTACTGTTACTGAGTATTAGAAGCCTGTTTCTTCTGATGGAAACTTGATTTCAACTTTTAACCTAAAATCCTACTTGAAATCAAGCTAGACGCAAGTAGCTATTATCTCAAGCTTTTCAGTTTCCTGAGCTGGTTCCGTAGAAAACAGAAAGATTTTCATAAGATAGTTAAGATAGAAGGTTTTTATCTAGTATTTGAGTTCCATAGTTATTAGGGTTGTATGTGGCACACCACACATACACCAGCCTTTGCTTCTAATCTAGGTTTGATCAGCAAAAACTATGTTGAAATGCCTCTCGAGAGGTCCTGCTAGTCAAGGTTAGGGGGGTGTTTCCGTGGTTGTATGCAGCCTCTCTGTGATAATAGAGAGGTGATTCCCCATTGGGCGTTGATCGGATATGCAACAACTCTCTCCTACTTGAAAATCAAAAAGGGAAAAGACAATAAAAGGATTTATTGAATTTTAGTCCATCCTTACACAAAGTCAAAGAATAGTGAATATTTGACTGCAACGGAGTACTATGTATGGAGGCAGGCATTAAGAGAATAGCTGAATAGTAGTAGCTGTAATATTTGATGGATCTCTAAATTATCATTTCAATATTCAATCAAATGAGAACCATAGAGTATGGTTATCCACTGGAGAAGTTGATTGGTACCCTTATCTGTGACATCTGTTTGCCTTCTACTAACAGCCAAGCCAGATCTTTGTGAAGAACCTAATGATTTGCATTTCAAGATTTGACTCATAGCAAATCAATATGGCTTCGAAGCATGTAGAAAAATGGTTAAGCAACGCTAGAATGCAGATATGGTCACATGGATGATACTCCTGTGAACTGTTTATCTTCGGTTGTGTCAAAAAATCATTCTAGTCTATAACTGTCACATGTCTTGAGACTGTTGACTGCATTCAATACTTTCCTCTTATCTTACTTATTCCTTGCTCAGTAGACTTCCATTTATTGTCTATCTTAAGACATTTGAGTTTCTGTGTTTTAGACTTTTAGATACATATAGCAGAATGTTGTATGAACAACTGGTTCTCAAGAGTCTGTATTCTGGATTTACCCAATTAAATTAGTAAAAAGTTGTTAAAATCTGTAAAATTGTTGCCCCTGTAATATTTGTTAATAATGCCTTCAGCAACGTTCATCCTTGATAATAAATTCTCAAACCATCAACTTGGGGGGGGGGGTGGATTGGAGATTCCAGTCTTGTTTCAGTTATTGTCTGAATGAGGTGACCAGGTGGGACCAAAAGGACTCAAAATGGTAATGGTTTCATTTGGAAAAGAGGAGAATGGGGGGAGTGAACTCTTGATAAATAAGATATTCCTCCATCTCATAAAGCTGAGTGGTGTGTGTACAATTTTTAGGAAACAATTTTTTTGTCAATCTGAGTGGTGTGTCTACAATTTGGTGATTAGAGTTTTGTTCATCTGTGGTAAAATACTGGTTCTCACCCTGCTGAAGCCTGAAGGTATCTAGTGGTATCTCTTAGGTCAAATTCACTCTAAAACATATGCTACTGAATACAATGTCAGTGTGAAAGACAATTTGAAGCATATATGTGAACCAATTGGTATCAGCTTGCAGAAAATTTTGTGCAATCATGCAATTTAAAGCTCATTTGCAGTAGTTTAAATCTCCAGGCTAAGTTCTTTCCTTTCCAACCAACCTTTTTCTTGGGGCTGCAGTCCTAAATTTGTTCCTATGATAAATAAATTTCCTTGTTTGTAAGAAAAGTTGTTTGAGAGCTGGTATGTGGGACCTGGTGTTTTTTTTTTTGGGTGTAATTATGCCTTGATGTTTTTATATTGTATATTTTATATTTTTATGGCTTAGCTATGTTGCTATTGCGTTATCTATAAACTGGTAAATGTTATTCAATTTTATCCTCCTAATGCTCAGTGCTTTTGGTTTGTAGTCTATTCCTGACTCTGTAGCCGGGCTGGAAAATCTTGAAGAGTTTAATCTGTCCTCCAACTCTCTGCAATCACTAGCAGACTCTATTGGTCTGCTCCTTAAATTGAAGATCCTCAATGTGTCTGGCAACAAGCTAACTACCCTTCCTGACAGCATCAGCCACTGCAGGTAATGCTCGATTCTTTTCCAAATACTTCTAAAAGTCAATTTGGGGAAGTCTTTTGATTTTTGGTCTTTTCAGGTCGCTGGTGGAGTTGGATGCTAGTTTCAATAACCTAGCATACTTGCCAACTAACATAGGTTATGAGTTGGTGAACTTGAAAAAACTTGCAGTTCAATACAATAAGATCCGTTCTCTTCCAACATCTGTTGGTGAGATGAAATCTCTTCAACACCTGGACGTGCACTTCAATGAGCTTCATGGCCTTCCCCTGACAATTGGCAAACTCAAAAACCTTTTGACTGTAAACCTTAGTGGCAATTTCAGTGATATGAAGGAGTTACCTGAGACATTTGGCGAACTAATCAATCTTGAAGAACTAGACCTGAGCAACAACCAGATTCATTCCCTGCCAAATTCATTTGGAAGGCTGGAGAAGCTGTCGAAGCTTAATTTGGAACAGAACCCTATTGTCATTCCTCCCGTTGAGGTTGTGAAAGAAGGGGTCGAGGCCGTGAAGCTTTTCATGGCTAAGAGATGGGCTGATCTCCTGTTGGAGGAAGAAGAAAGGAGCAGGCCAGTGACGCAGGAAGGACAGGAGACTGGATGGTTGAAACGAAGCGTTTCTAAGATTAATGAAGTTGTTTCTAAAGCCTCTGAATATCTTGGATCTCCTCGAAGTCCCCAAGACCCTTACCTTGACCAACCTCTATGATCAGTATGCAAACTGACATGCTCTTCTTTCATTTTCCTGATCGTTTTTGTGAGCTATAAGAATTTTGCTCATTTCTGCAACTACGCCGATGGCCCTCTCCCCATTTTTTTGTTGGTTACAGACTTACAGCTTGGTACGGGCAGAAAAGTCTTGATAAAGTTGGTGTTTGCGTATTGAACACTTTTGACTTATTCACTAAGTTTTGCAGATTAGTGTAGGATAACAGTTTTGTCTGTGTAATAAGTATGAAAATTGCAGTGTGCTATTTTGGGCTGTTGTGTTATATGCAGCTAGCATTTCTTGGCTTATAATGTGGGTACATATTGTCAAAAAATAGTGATTGTAGTATCCATATTGCAGTTTTAAAAGCATAGTTTTGATACTTTTGAATTTCAACGGTGCTTTACTTAGATTCAAGTTTTGTTTGTATACACTAGAATTCGTTGCGAATATAACCTATTAAGTGAAATATTACGGGAATATCAACATCTCTCAATAACATAAAGAAGAAACACTAGACATAGCCGTTATCTAATACGTTAGAGTAATTATATAGCGCCAAGCCTGTTAACGTATTTTCCAAGGTTACAATATCAAAATTGACAAATACATCCCTAATATATGGGATAATAAAGTTCATTATGCCCCTTGAGGCCTTGATATCTTTCACAAGTTTAATTGACTAATAAATTTATATTTTCTCGAAAAATCGGTAAACTTTTGTAATTTCGCAAATCATCTATTGGAGCGATTTCCATAGATATTACTCGTATTAGATGAAATTGATTGATGGGTATTGATTGATTTATGTACTACGCATATTTTTTTTTTGTATTGGTGAAATGGACTAAACATACACGAAAATTTCGTCAAAAAAAAATACACGAAAGTTTCCACGCAAAGCTTAGTAGTTTATCTTTTTGAAGAAGAAACACTAGACATAGCCTCAGTTAGTGCCCAACTACTAGCCACAAGAGGAAGGTCGTCATGCCATTATTAGGAAGAAAAGTACTCGCAAAGTTTTATTTTATTTTTTGTTTTTCTAGTCTTTGTACATGACAATTCTTGAATTACTTGAAACAATGATTATATTTTCAGTATTATTGTAACTTTAATTTTACTCCATATTTATGAATAAACAAAATTATTTAGAATTAGTGTGTCGTGACAACTTTATTATACAAATATGAGTGAAACTCATTTCTAGGCTTCTAGTTAGTTATTCATATTATAATTTGCATTTTTGACTTTCAAACCTTGGAATGAAATTGAGTCATTTTGGATTGTATCGATTTAGATAGAACAGGTTAAATTTAGGCAAATTTGGCCTCAACAATATGAACTTTTTAACAAGGTGTACATATAGAGCACCATGAACTTTGACTAATAGCCGTAACACCATCAACTTTTACATTGGGTGCACAAAATATCATAAATAAAACCTAGGACCGGAATTTTGTCGAATACGTGGAATCTTTTATATTTTATTAACTTTTTGCCAAATTTGATATCATATTTAGTCCTCAAGGTCGAAATTGGCCCATGATCTTAACCGGTATAATTTTGTAGCATGCAAAGCGATGCTTTTTTGTAATTTTTTTTTTTGGCTAAATTTGATCTCTAAATTGACCCATATTGACTAAGTTGACCTCCAAAACCTCATTTAAATATTTTTTTCCGCATACAAATCGAGGCACACACAATTTTTTTATAATAATAAAAATATTAGGTACCTAGTCTTCGGCAAAATTTTTGGTATCGAACTTAATTAATGATATTTTGTACCCCTAATGAAGAATTTTGTGTTGTTATAGCTACCAGTCAAAATTCATGCTGCTACTATTCAAAATTCATATTGCTACTTACACCTTGTTAAAAGTTTGTGCTATTGAGGCCAACTTTGCTTTAAATTTAATGGTCATAAAATATTTGATTTGATTCCGAATTAACTTTGAAATACTAAAGTATAATTGTTCAATTTCAAAGTAACCATAATCTAGTCAATAAAAATGAACAAATCACAAACACAAAAAAATTCCACACAATTAAAATGACCAATTTACCCTTCCCAAAATCTTTCCTTAGCCTAGTATCCTTTCTTTTAGAAGAAGAAACACTCAAAGCTATAAAAGCAGGAAGGTGCATACATTTGGGATAAACATACACACAGCTCAAGAGTTTTAGGATAGAGATTATCGAACCTGGAAAAATATCGCGGCTAACGGGTACGCGCGTTAATATATAATCTCAATAATAAATACAGTAATTAGGTTTCCAATTTTCACAAAAATTTGTTTCTTTTTTCATTCCGAAAATCTCTCTTCCAAAAAAAAAAAAAAAAAAAATTGTTCAAAAACCCTTTAAATTCTCCAAATTAGGGTTAGCTAGAATTTCAGCGGCTTACTGGTACGCTTTCTTTTGATTTTTGTCGACTGCTTCTTCTCCAGTGGCGATACCTAAGAAGATCGCGGAAGATATCATGGCTAATTCTGTTGTAATTAAGGTTTGGATTGAATCAATTTTATTAATTTTTTAAGTATTTCAATTTCAATTTCAATTTTTGTTGATTTTCCTTTGATAGTATTATTATTATTATTATTATTATTATTATTATTTATTTTTTTTGACAATCCTTTGATATTATTTGATGTTTGCTAATTTTGGTTTGATTTGTGTATAATTGTGTGTGATAGTGAAATTGCTTATCAAATTATCTGATCACACTGTTTGATTTTGGTAATTGTTCGCAGAAATTAGGTTTTGTAATGTGAAATCTGAAATTGCATGTCAAATTTATTTGAATTTTTATTTTAATTTTCGTAATTGTTTGTCCAAATTAGGGCTTATTCTTTCGATTGGGTCTTTGATTTGATGGATCGAATTATTGATTGGTTGTTGATCTCCATGTGGTTTGATGATGGTGTATTATTCAATTGTAATTGAGGTCTTGTAAATTGACTGTTTTTTTTCGGATTTTGTTCTTGTAATTATTTGTCACCGTATATTATAATTATGCTATGAATTGAAGTGAACTTCCGGTAAATAGGGATGATGAGAGTGTTGGTGATGTATTTTGCTAAGCTACTTGCTGCTGTTTTAATTGATTAAATGCCAGATCAACATTTACAATAGAAATTACTCTGTAGTCGTGATCAATAACAGATGTTATATATAGGCTCTTGTATCATGGCGTAATATGACTTTGATTATTGTTGATGACGAAGAGTGTACAGAAATCCTCTTAACAGACTAAACAATACATTTATGAGTAATAGTAGGAGTGAGAGGTTTTTAACATTATACAAGGAGAAAAGAAAAGATTTATGAGAGAATGTCTGCTAGTAATCTTTGACGGTGTGAAAGATTCTGTATCGTCATTTTTCTTTTGTATTACCGTATTACCTGATGGTGCAAGTTACATTTTGCTCTCTTCATTTAGTCTCTGTATTCTATAATCAAGTTAGTTAAGTTGGCTATAATGTGGACTTCCATCTTCATGATTTGAGATTATGGACATTAGTGATTACCGATAGTTGGGGCTATAGGGTTGCAATGGGTCTTTTAAAGCTTGAACTTGTGCTTGTCATGTCATTATCTCTGAATATTCTTCTTATGTATTACTTTTTAGGTGAAATATGAGGATACACTCAGGCGTTTCAATGTTCCTGTTAAGGGTCAGTGCTTAGATCTAAACATGGAAGGTCTGAGGCTGAAGATATGCTCTCTCTTCAACTTTCCATCGGGTGCAAATTTTACCTTGACATATCTAGATGAAGATGATGACTTGGTCACCCTTGTTGATGATGAAGATCTTCATGATGTTGTTAGGCAGGATCTGGATCCAGTTAGGATCACTGTTAGCCTGAAAACAGACAAAACTGTTCAACCTTGTGCTACAAAAAATGAAAGCTCAATGCCTAGAGGATCATCTTCATCTTCTACACAACACAATGGCAATCAAAATGTTGCTGAAGTCTTGAAATCTGTTCCGGAGCCTCTACGTGATGCTTTTACAAAGATATCTACTGAATTGTCATCAAAAGCTGCATCTACTTCTCCTATACTTGCTGATCTCGTGGATGGTTTTTCGAAAATGGGGCAGCAATACCTGAATGTATCTCCTCCTGGTATTACTAATGTCAGCAGTCATGCAAAAAACTGTTACGATCCCAATCGAAACGGTCTAAGTAGAAACGATGATGCATTTATTGGTGAAAGGGTAAACTTTAATGATTCTCAAACACCTAGTTCTGTGCAGCCGACTCTTAGAAGCACCACTGAAGCAACAGGAGAAGCAGAACCCCCTAGACCTCCCCTACCTTTACCGTTTTCCCACAAAGGCAAGAATGCAATCTCTGAACCTTCATCTCTCAGATTGTCAACTAGTGAAGGTAAAATGAAGAAGGAAGTTGCAGAACACTCTGCTGCAAAGTCTGTTATGAATGTGCACAAGATCAACTGTTCCAAAGGTAGCATGAAAAAGCGTGTTTCCTCTGATAAGGAAACAAGTAGATACGAATCTTTTCAGGGCTTAAATATTTGGCATAGACCCCCTTTCAGGTCCAATATTCACTCAAGTCCATTTGGACATTCGCTCTGGGGTGAGCCTGAGAATTTTAGTCCTCCTTCGGTTCACGATAATTTTAACAAAATTGATGCTATGGGCTCCATTTTTCACAAAGGAGTCCGCTGTGATGGCTGTGGGATTCTTCCGATCACTGGACCAAGGTTCAAGTCTAAAGTGTAAGTATGATCTTGTGGTTTTATGTGGATTATTTTCATTATTCTATTGAAGTAATTGTCTTACTTTCTTTCTGCAGAAAATATGATTATGATTTATGCAGCATCTGCTTTGGACGAATGGGGAATGATCTAGATTACTGTAGACTTGATTTCCCTTTGCCTTACAAGCATCCATCGGCCTTGAAGAATTATTATGATCCTAAACGCAAATTACCACTGGTGCCTCTAGTGCATCCACCTTGGGCAATTAGGAAACCGATAGGAAAGCATTCTCGCTCTAGACTTGACTGTCGCTTCATTATGGATGTCAATATTATGGATGGGACAACGATGGCCCCATCGACCCCTTTTACCAAGATATGGCTGATGCGTAACAATGGGGCACTTCCATGGCATAATGGACTACAACTCCTCTGGATCGGGGGAGATCGGTTTAGTGCCTCTGATTCAGTAAAGATTGAGGTATTCATCTCCCAGTCTTGTTCTATAAAAGGTGTTATGCTTGTTGTGGACTTTTTAGTCATTGTTTTTGTTTTATTTTGACAGCTACCTATCAACGGTGTGGATGTTGGCAATGAAATCAACATAGCAGTTGATTTTGTTGCGCCGGAATTGCCTGGCCGATATGTTTCCTATTGGAGAATGGCAGAGGCGTCTGGGCAAAAGTTTGGACAACGTGTGTGGGTTGAAATACAGGTCTGTTTTTGAGAATCTGGTTTCCATTCTGCTTTTCTACAATACATTTGTATTAATAGGGGTTTTAGTTGTTTTTTTAACTAATTAGCCCTGTTCTTCATCAGGTTGATGCTTCTGTGGACTTGACCTGTGAAGTATCCCCTGGCCCTGATTTAAACTTGAACCTCCCTCCTCAGACTACTGGAGCGTTGGGCCCACAGGCTCTAGATGTAAAAAATGAACCTGCTTTGAACTTTGAAGATAAGTCTCCATCAATGGTTGAGCAGAGACGTAATATTGAAATTGAAGACTTGAATTTTCCCATCAATAATGATTTACTGGTTGCTAGTGATGTGCTGTGCCCTACTGCTACTGCAGCTTCATCGTCAGAATGGCCTTCTATCGAAACTGCTGATAGTGTGTTTGATGAGGCATTACCTGTTCCAAATCCTGATACAGCAGCCACTGACAACCATGAATCACCGTCTGCTCCTCCAGCAACTTTATACCCTATCATTGATATGTCTGAGGGGTCTTCTTCTGCCCAGAATGACAAGAGCAACCTTGAGCAAGATCAGGAGAAAAAAGGCGTTGAAGAGACCCTGCTGAAGGAATTGGAGGAGATGGGATTTAAGCAAATTGACTTGAATAAAGAGGTTCTTCGTGTAAATGAGTATGACCTGGAGCGGTCTGTGGATGATCTCTGCGGTGTTTCTGAATGGGATCCTATGCTTGAGGAGTTGAAAGAGATGGTAAGTCCAGGAGACATTTGAATAGGTTGAGCTGGTTTGGGGCTTCCGTCAAATTTAATTGTTTTTCTACTTATTTATTTTTTGTAACTTTTGGCTGCAGGGTTTTGAAGATAAAGATACAAACAGGAAGCTGCTGGCTAAGAACAATGGAAGTATTACGCGCGTGGTCATGGATCTGATAGCCGGGGAGGAATAGTAGTATATCTGCATACCTATCTATCTTTTGGTCCAATTGTTATTAATAATGGCTGTCTGTGAACTTCTTTAATGTTTAAATGTTTATGGCTTTGCCGAGACGGTGCTGTGTGTGTTGATTTGGGATTTTTATGTTTGGATTTTGGAACGCTTGCTGTGATATGGCAGTATATATATGATAAATATTTGATAAATGATGTTCTGTTTGGACGACCTTTTTACTCATCATGTCACATACTAACAGGGTTGGCTTTTATGCTTATTGTGAGATCTGCACATTTAAATTAAATAATACTTCGTACTTGTAAAAATGCTATTGAACCGACCTGCTTCTAGCATTGAAGTATTTTTTTTTTTTTTTTCATGGGTTAAAATCTTTGACGTATGCTCTCTTTTACTGTCTGGGTGCATTGGGTGTACCAAAAAAAAAATTGCTGCTTTGCTATTGCTAAGTTAGGTGCAAGGCATACTAAAGACACTAATTACAGTTTTAAAATGATTGTTTCAGTTTAACTTTAAACTATTAAGGTGACTACAACTTGGCACAAGTCCCGTATAAAAAAAAATAAATAAAAAAATAATAATAATAATAATAATAAATAAAAAAAAAGGGCATAAGGACTACTCCCTCCGTCCCCAAAAGTTCGACCCTTTTAGCCTAATTTTAGTCCCAAAATGATCGACTCATTTGCATTAGGGCCTGTTCTGTTACGTTGAAGTTCAGTTCAGCTCCTAATTTCCTTCTCTTAGCTCAGTTCAGTTCAGTTAAGCTGAGTTCAGTCAATGAGAACATGCTCTTAAAATACCCACCAATTTACAACAATATTTGTGCAAAATTAGCTTCCTCGTATAAAATTTTGTTTTTTCATGTACTTTTAATACTCACTCTCTCTACTTTTTTACAAACTCCATGTAAATTTATCTTTCTTTTTATTTAACTTTCTTAATACCCGCGAAATCAACCCAAAAAGGTCGTTCGGAGACGAAGGGGGTAATAAGTAAATGATAATTAAAAGTTCTGATATGATCTAAATGTTTTTAGTCTGATATGATATGAATTTATTAAGGAATAAGAAATCAATGTCCTGTCAAAAAAAAAAAAAAGTTGGAGGGAACTAGCCCAAGTTTGAGTCTTTTAGAAAATCAAATCCGTTCGCCATGGAAGTAGATAATTTTTATTTTAGTAGGTAGGAAACTGTCACTAATTTAAACAATATTTTCCAAGCATCCTAAAGTAAAAAATGTCACTAATTAACCTAAAGTAGAATATGTGACTTTAACTATGGACAGGTAGTATCTGAGTTTATACTCGTAGATGATTTCTACTGTATTTGGTTAAAGCCTTAAAAGTTTGAAAATCCTGCATCCAAACCCTTTTGGAATTTCTAGACGGAATGGTTTACAATTTATTGGATTAACTTTGTACGAAAACAATAAATCAACATAGATTATATAGATTTCAGAAATTGTCCTAAAGAATTATCTTCGGTGTTGAGTCAAGAGCAACATATTGAGTTCTGATTTATCTTTGTATTACACAACGTAGTTAACTGTTACTACGGAAGAAAAGGAAAGACGGGATGTTGCTCAAGAATAATTTTTCTTAGAATAAAATGGTGATACAGCGAACTATAAATCTACAGTAAAGGGGAAGACTAAGTTTGTGTCACTCCTATATAGTACCTCGCCCTACAGCTGAAAAAGCTATACTGAGAGTGATGGCATGCTGCCAGGTTTAGTAGGAACTTATACACAGATAAAAGGAGATGTATGGAAAAAGTTCAACATCTCTGGTCTATCTGTCATGCTGCACACGAGCCTTAAGTATACCAGGAAGAGGTGGAGATGTGGGGCTCTTCATTGCTGTATTCGGCCGTGAAGAAGGCAATGTCATTTGAGCTTGCTGTGTGTTTGCTGATGTTGGTGATGTACAAGTTTGAGGTTGGTATGGCTTGGGCGGTGATGGTAGCTGAGAACTTTCATTGTGATAAGTTTTAGGTGAAGGAGGCTGAGAGATTTGAGGATGGTAAGTGGCAGGTACACTTGGACCTTCACCTGCATTAGCTGGAGTATCGCAAGCCTCACCATCAAATAGAGATTTGTTGGAAACATTCATTTGCTTCAGGACGTAGTTGTCGTCATGGAGTTCAAAAGGGGTACTGCATTACATGGGCCATGGAAAGAAACAATGGTCAAAAATTTTGCCAACGGCAAGACATAATGTGCAGTCACAAAATCATACAGTTAAGACTCAGTAGTTTTCTGGGTTTTTTTTTAGGCCAGCAGGACATCCTTTATGATTTAGTGCAAAGCTTCCAATAATGCAACTTCTTTGAAAAAGACCATAGAGCATAACATATACAGTAAATAGAAACTTTTGTAATGTCTTTACTTACCTATTAAAATCAAAATGCACAAGCTGCATATCTTCTGAAATTTCCACTTCAACAGTAGCATTTGGTCTAGTCTGCAATACAAAATTACAAACCATGCAAGATTATTTGAAATGGCCACTGCTTTGTTTCAGGTTATGAAAGACTTTCCCATATCATTATAAAGGAACATCAAAAAGCACCATTTACTCACGACTAAGTCATTGCTTGTACAATTTTTGATGAGCTAATAGTTAATCACCTTAACATAGTTCTATACCCCTACAATTGAGAACAGTACAGCACCTAAGTAATAAGTAACAGACTCCAAGAGGGCACTGGCAGCAACATATGCAACAAAGTAGATTATTAATCTATTATCAGATCCCAAATACCATTTATCATGCAACAAAGTAGACTATTAATCTATTATCAGAATCCATTGTTTTCTTAAGTATCTCACCACTATTAATCTATTATCAGAATCCATTGTTTTCTTAAGTATCTCACCACTATTAATCTATTATCAGAATCCATTGTTTTCTTAAGTATCTCACATTCTCACCACTTAGAGTAGTAATCCAGCCAAAAATGAATCACAAAGACATACAAGTTACAATTGTATAAAAAAATGATTTAAATTGAAATAGGCAAGAGGAATCATTCAACACTTTGAATTACCTGAACCAGAATAAAAGGTAAAGCTACACCACCAGTAGGAGCATTCCCATCTCCAAACAGCTGTTGATTACGCTGTATGAGGTTTTGATATCCTACGAACTTCAAGGAAGCAAAGGAATTAGTAAAATATAGCAGAAAAAAGGAAAAGAGAAAATAAATTACAAACTTAAAAGCACATAATAGCTAAGAAGCTAATCACTTGGGCTTTATATAAAGGAATCATTACTTGTTCTTCCAGTTCCCGCAAGTATGCAGCTTTCTTTTCTATCCTATTTCTCAGTCCTACCCGCTCTGTCTGCAAGTTATAGCATATGAATCAGCTTGAGAAGCTTACACAAAAAATATTCTCAAAAGCTAAAAATGTTCTCAAAAGAAAGACCAACTAATAGCACGTAACTTTCACACCTTTAACTCTTCAATGTCATTCAAGCTTGTCCGAGGCAGACCTCTCCATTGTATTTCCTTCTTATCCTTGGAAATTATATCCATTGCCATTAGAACATTTAACGCATCATACACTCGTCGGCGAATGTTTTTCTCATCATATCCTTGCTGAAACAAAGAGGCAGTTCCATTTAATATTCTCCTGAACTTTCAAGCATACAAAACACAATTATTGAATCTGATTAAAAGGAAAAATGCATACATTTTCATTTGTCCCAAGAGCATTACTTGCATCTGCATATTCAGCAACTAGTTCATCTGCTACCTGGAGGTTATTCCAATCATCGATATCAAGCACGAACATGTGAGAAAAGAGCAACAAAAACAATACGGCACAAAGAATGCACTATCTCAGGAGGTGCTTAGTAAAAACTTGCATCTATACAGAAACATACAAGACACAACAGAAAAGGTGGGAAAGGTAATATAACAATAACAAAACTAACAAGTTCTCAAGGGTAAGGCCGCAAGGGATATATACAAAGCACTTTGTAGCTTTTGCAATGTCAAACACTTGCAATACCAATTAAAACCGAGTATAATACATGAATAAATTTTCCAAATGGTATAATGCATGAAAAAATCCAGTGTTAATCGGTGTTATTAATGTTGGGAACATGCTCAATATTTCTACTTTCAGCTCTGTATAGAGGCCTGCATTGTCTGCATAGATTCTTTTCCTTTGAAAAAAATTTACAATAATCTTTGTGTTAGACATCAATCCTTCCTTCTCCATCACTTCTGTCCGTTTCTACCTCAACCTGTTTAGGCTTCTATAACTACTATTAGGATCTCTAGATTTCAACAAGATCACTCACTAAGTCACTAAAATTTCTGTCAGATCCTACATCAATTAGTATAACAGGGGCTTTAAGCCCTCGTCTAGTATGCAAAGACATATAAACTTAATGCCATGATATCCTCTTGCCTAGTAACATATTCAAAAAAAATAAACTAAAAGTTCTGAAGTTTGCAGAAAAGCTAAGCCATTTCATAAACAAGATTTTCTAAACCGAGCCACCACCTCCTACAGTGCTAACACATATTCACTAGTATACGGATGTAGTAAAAATGTAAAATTATGGTATTGTAACGCCTACGAAGGGCATGTTTTTTGTTGAACATGATTTGGAAAGATAGATATAAAAGGCACTCCATTACTAAGTTGTAAAAAGGAAACCATCAGAAATAATCCCAAGTAGAAATAAAGATGTTCAAAGAAAAAAGAAATTGCAAAGATGAGTGGCATCCAACAAAGCAGCTGACCTCATTGTATGTTGTCCTTCCTTTGCTCTCCACTTTTTCACAAACTAGTAATTTTGACAGATAATATAGTCATGTACACAGACAATAGAAACGTCCCAAGTCAGGAATTTGTACTAAATACATAGTGGAGTAGAATATGATTTTCTAGGAAACTTTCATCAATGGAGATATGCTGTTTACCTTTCATACTGAATTGTCGAAGTCCGCGACCACTTTTGTCAGTTCCAGCTGCACGTTGACCTCTTTTTTTCTTCTTACTCCTAATTAGAGGTTAATAGAATGTAATATTTAGAGATGGAAAAAGATTCTGGTGAATGAAACAAGGCATAGTAGCAGCAGAAATGCAGAAACTTCACCAAGACAAGCAAATTTGGCAATAAACCCATTCATGACTCAAAAGACTAGAAAGGATACACACAATAAACCAACAAATAAAAAGGAACCTTCTAAGCATCACAAAAGCCATAAAGCAACTTAAAATGGAAGATACAAGACTTACACAACAGCACCCTGAGAGACAGAATCATCACCATGAATCTCAAGGTGACTTAGTCTAAGAACAGTACTGTCACGAGCTGGTGTTGCCATTCCAGCTTCGCTCCGGCTCGATGGTGAGCCCACACTGCCACTAGTTGATACTGACTGTCCTGAGACAGCAGGCCCCCATGACCTGGTAGCTCCTTTAGGGTTCTTCTCCCCGTCTTCCTGAGAATTCCCAGTTACCATCCTGCTGAAAATAAAAGGCGAGAATTAGAGAAGTTCAGGCCTGTTCCTGAGCCAACTTATCCTGATATGATCATCTACTGTATTCCTCACAATTATGAACACCTGATACTAATTACAATTAGCCTGCATAATCCACATTCCACAACTATTACTTCTATTGGTAACCAATTGAAATAGCATCATAATCAACTACATTCTCTCAAATACGCCCGACCCTGAGCCAATTAGTCCCCATACAAACATCTACCCTCTTCAATATGATTCAGAGCACCTGATACTAATTACGCCGGCGTAATTTAGTCAATGTAGTCTACTACTAGTACTTAATACTTATTGACATAGAATCACAATTAACTAAATTTCTCAAATAGGCCGCCAGGCAGAGGGGGCATAATGTCAATTTTCATAGTTCCATCCTAACATTGAAGGGTTATAAACAAAATCTGCAACACATTAGCAATTTTATATTACTGAATCATCAAATTGGGCACTTATAATCACGTAAAATTCCTACCTTAGAGTATCTTAACGTAAATTGTAAATTGCAAATATAAAGATTCATAATTTCAGTAATTATAACCAATAATTCAATAATTTAGCTTACAAGAACCCTAATTAGACTATGCTAACAATTTTATATTAACAATATTGCGAAATTAAACCCTAGATTGTGAAATTGATATTCCATAAAAACAGAAAAAGGCAGAACAAACATCTTACCTCAGAAACTGCTTCGAATGAGAAGAGAAAGCTCAGACGCAGATTCAATGGAGAACTCAGAATACGCTTCAATGAAGAAAAGAGGGAGAAGTGCGCGAAAAAAGTGGGAAAAAATGAAGACATAGGAGGAAGATTAATGACACGTATATCAACCGTCAAATTGACTACGAGTAGGGTGCTAATTGAGTTGAGCAGCTCGCGAGCAACTCGTACTCGACTCAGTCAATGCTCGGTCAAAACTCGACTCGAGTTAGCTCGACTTGAATTCGACTTGACTCGAGATGTTAACGAGCACGAGTTGTGCAAGTTTTAACTCGACTCGATAAGCTCGTGAGCAATTCGGTAATATATTAATAATATAGAATTTGCAAACAAAGTTACTATCTTTACACAAATTTGACACTTATTTAGCCTTAATTTATATCATAAGAAAAGAAAGAGTAAATTTTTAATAATATCTATATATAATAAGGAAAACAATATAAATTGAACAAAAAATAAATAAAGGCATATAATAATAGAAGGACCAAAATTTTAACGAGCAAATTGTGAGCTACTCGACTCGACTCGAAACTTTAACGAGCACGAGTCGAGCAGGTTTTATTTGTTCGACACTTTAGCGAGCACGAGTTGAGCACGTGTAAAAAGTTTCTGAGTTGAGTCAAGCACCCTTCAGCTCGTGATCGACTCACTCGAAACTTTAACGAGCAAATTGTGAGCTACTCGACTCGACTCGAAACTTTAACGAGTACGAGTCGAGCAGGTTTTATTTGCTCGACACTTTAGCGAGCACGAGTTGAGCACGTGTAAAAAGTTTCTGAGTTGAGTCAAGCACCCTTCAGCTCGTGATCAACTCACTCGATAAGCACCCCTAATGTCTACGAGTAATAATATCTTTAATTATCAATAATAAACAAGTATTAACCTCGATCTATTGGTAAAGTTTGCGCTCCTAGAATTATAGTTGGCGATTTAAAACATGTGCAAGGCCAGAAATGGGTGTTCATGTAAGCAATAGGGTTGTAGAATATTGACATTTTTGCACAAAAGAATTATAATTGTATTCATAATTTGAAGTTCGACATTGGAAAAGGGAGGACATTAAAACGATCAAGGGACATAAGAGTGTTGACAATTTAGATTTGTTTAGCAAGATTTCAAAAACATAGTAAAAAACCTTGAAAGGATCGTTATAGTACAAGTAAGGTTAAGCTTATTTTTTAATAGCATTTCAATTTCTTGCTCCATGAGAATGGTTAAATACTTTTTCAAAATTTGAGAGAGATGATGGGGGGAAGTAGGTGAACAAAAGTTGATATGTGAGAGTGATAAATAGCTCAAGTGGTTAGAGCTTCCCTCCTGATTCCAGGAGATCCTGGGATCGATTCTCACCCCCGTCTTTGTGACTCTCTAAACACCCAAAAAAAAAAAAAAGTTGATATGTTTTGTTCCAATTATAATCCAGTATAGTATTTCGTATACTTCTAGGTGTGAAATACTACTATAAAATATCAATTTTGAGGTAAAAAATAATTGTTAAAAAAAAAGTTTAAATAAGACATTTAAGAAATGTAATTAAATGAATCAAGTAATTAAGATAAAACAAGTTTATTCTAAAACAATCTAAAACAAAAGTCATGTTGTTCACCTAATTAAGTCAAAAGCTCCAAATAAGCTTTATATTGTTTAAGTTCGTGTTTTAAAAATATAACTCTATCTTGTTATTGTGGAAACTACTGCATACAAAATTAGATTTAAATCTTGATGCTAATGCTCTAAAACCAAATGATGGTTTACCAATTCAAAACTAGATTTTTATTTGGGAGGTGATTCACCTATGTTATGATTCTTAAGAAGAAAATAAGTATAAAAAAAGTACTGTACATAGACAATTGTTGTGTCTCTTGAGACTATTTTTCGGGCGTAATATTAGAAGGAAATACTATTCTATACGTGTTTTATTAATTACTACTGTGTAATAAATAGGAGTATAAAATAAATTACAAGTGCATTGTTTTACATTTATGGTATTACATTATAATTCATTTTTAGATCTCATTTGAATGATAAGATAAGTAATCGTTGTTTTATAAAATAAAAACAAAATGTATCAAAACACAATTTCAACAAAAAAAAAAGTAATATACATGTAGCAATAAGCTACTACGGCACTACGCTACCTTTGTTTTCCTAAGACTTGCTTAATTACTTTTCGTTTCATTTGTTTTTCTACGTTCTACTCACTTTTACTTTATTTCATTATGACAACTTTTTATTCTATTTTTTTTTTATAATCCGCAACCCTACTATATGGAACCTAATTTTATTTATCTCTTTCTTCTTTAAAACAAAAGTGTCCACATGTATAGTCCATTCTTTAGTTTATGTAGTTGTAGTAATTAAGTACTCCGTAAGACTTAGCAAAATAGAGGTAGTATGAGCTTATAAGCCCCATCTCCAAAATACAACAATAATAATCCGGTAAACAATATCCACACGAGATTATGTAATATGCATAACGCACAATAACGTCCTTACACAATTGTACAAACACTTGTACTAGTGTAGTACAGATAGGGACTAATAAGAATTAATGGTAGCAAAAGACCACAGAAGATGGGAGGATGATTAGAAGAAGGCAATCGCATTTGTTGGTGTCCAAGCAAAGTCCTTAATATAGCGTGCTTTGCCTACCCCCATGTTGGAAAGATCCGTTTCCATGTGCATCCCTTGATTATTTTATGTAACACTTCGTATATACTCCATTTTACACTATGCTCAAATTATACACTATTCTCCCATACCTCCCCCCTTTAAATCTTTTTCTCTTTCTTGTCCCCCCTTTAATTTAATCCACTAAAACCTCTCTCTTTCCCATGATTCTGTCCTTAGATCCGTGAGTAAGGTTCTGTAACATCACGTACAACCAAAACCCTTTTTTTTTACTTACATTTTTCTAATCATCTTTCACCCTATTATAATCACTACTCATTAATTAGTACTAGCTTACAAAGTTTGTTTTTTTTAGCTGGGTTTTTGCTGAATTGTTTAAAAATCCAATTTTTTTTTGAAGTTTAGCTTGTTTGATTGGTTGTTGTTCTCTTTCTTTGTGTATGTCCCCTAAACTGGGGGATTTTTTTGGCAATTTGGGCTCAAATTTCAATGAATTTTGTTGGGTTTTGCAATTTGTAGCTTCTTCTATCCATATCTTGTAATTTGAGATGTGGGTGTTGTTGAGAAGCTGCCACCAAGTAGTTGTTGCAGCAGCAGAAATGAGCAGAAAGCTGGGGTTTTAGCAGAGCATATCTTTTTTTGATGATTGTTGTTCTTATTGATTGATCATTTGGAAGAAATTCTGGGTTTATTCTAGCTAATTGTTTGGTTCAATTTATTTGGGGAAAAATGGATTCTGGAGATGGGTTTTACTCAGTTGATGAGTTTCATTTAGATTCTAAATGGTTGGTTGATCCAAATCAGCTGTTTGTTGGACCTAAAATTGGTGAAGGAGCTCATGCTAAAGTTTATGAGGGAAAGTAAGTTTACAAATTTCTGTAACTTGTTTGGATCAAAGTAGGTTTTTTTTGTGCTGTTGGATTGCCGGATCATCAACCACCCTCACCACCGCCATTAGCGGTGGCGTTGGTGGCCTTTGGTGAGGGTGGTTGATAAACTAATGTTTATGTGGTTAAACTTCTGTAGATTAATTTTTGTAAGATCTGATAATTCTTTGTTTTTAATTTTACATATGGTATCTTTACTTTGTAGAAGAATTGCTTATAAATGAAATTACAATATGGTGTAGTAATTTAGGGAATAAGTTGAGGTTGATGATTGTATCTTTGAGTTTGATGATTTATGAAAAATGTGAGTATAGTTTAATACAGTATTGAATAAGGTAATCACATTTCTTTGCAAATTTGATACATTGTTATGAAGTTGATGGGATAAAAGGTTTGAGAGTAATGTAGGTTGTTAGATTGAGGGTGTTAATAGTCATTCTTTTCCTTCCTTGATATGGGATAATGTTCTTCAGGTATAAGAATCACAATGTTGCTATCAAGATTGTCCATAGAGGCGATACGCCAGAGGAGATTGTCAAGCGAGAGGGGCGGTTTGCGAGAGAAGTAGCTATGTTATCTAGAGTTCAGCACAAAAATTTGGTGGAGGTACTTTAATTCCACAGCCCTCATTGCTATCATCAAGCTATGCATAATTTTTAAGGTTAATTATTGTTGAATTCTGCCTATTGACTTCAATTTAGCTATATGTGCTCACAGTTTATCGGTGCCTGCAAAGAACCAGTCATGGTAATTGTTACCGAGCTTTTGTTGGGCGGAACATTGCGTAAATACCTGTTCAATATGCGGCCAAAGTGTTTGGATAGACGAGTTGCTATAGGGTTTGCCATTGATATTGCTCGTGCAATGGAATGCCTTCATGCTCATGGGATCATACACCGGGATTTAAAACCAGGTATCATTTGAACTTAGAGCCACATTTCTGTTTTGTCCATATGATCATCATGTGTAGTAGATGCTCTAGATAGCAGCTAAATCATATAGGCTGTCTGCATTGTTCTGCTGATCACTCTGATGTTGTTGGTTGTCAGAGTATTTGTGGACCCATGCCATGAGTCAATAAGTGTCATTGTGTCATTGATGCACTAAGGCATTTATTCTGAACTGGTAACGATCTATAACATGTATGCCACTAATCATCCAAATCTTATCGCGCCAAACATTCTGACACTTATATGGCATGGCATAAAGCTAAAGAGTGGCATCTAAGTCCGAACCACATAGACCACAAAATTGTTTCGGCTCTTTTGTATAATGTTCACCTATGCTGAGAGCCTGAGAGTGTTTGAGCATGTGAAAAGAACTGAATTTGCACCACTGAAGCGTATCTTTCTTTGTGCTTTTCTTCTACTATTATACTTGGCTGATCTTGTGACTATTCTTATAATGTCTGAATTTATGGGTTTATCTGGAATTTATTTTTGGGGATGGTCAATAAAGGGTGAGGAACTGAGGACATGGGCTTCCTTAGCCATAAAATAAGCAAGTGTTTCCATTTCTGTCTTGTTTCTCTGGCTGCTGAACTTGGGTAGATTAATTTCATTTTCTTGTATGGTATGGTGTATACCTCGAACTCATAATTTCTGATGGAAAATTTTGCAAAAATCTTCTAGTTAATGTAACTATTTGATGTGATTTCCAAACCTCTCCGGGTGATTACCATTTCCTGACCGATGATAACAAACTTTGTGCAGCTTTTAGCATTATGTTAGAGTTCAATTCATATTTTAGTGCTAGTGTGTAGTGTCATGTGATTCCATTGTTCAGGAATTTTGGTAAAGAATCATCAAACAGAAATAATAATGTGGATTTGGACTTTTGGTTAGAACTTGATAATTTATTAACAAGGTGTACTGGACCTGTAGTATTTTCGAGGGTGGAATTTTTTTTTTTTTTTTTTTTTTTTTTGGGGGGGGGGGGGGGGTAATGTTGACTGTTACTTGCTTAAAGGCTTGAGTAGTGATAGCTGTGGCTTTCAGGACATGATACAGACTTGAAGTTATAGTTTGTGATCATATGAATTATTGATAACAATTCTTGTTATCTTTTGCAGAGAATCTACTATTGACTGCAGATCACAAAACAGTAAAACTTGCAGACTTTGGTTTAGCGAGAGAAGAGACTTTAACAGAGATGATGACCGCTGAAACGGGAACTTATCGATGGATGGCCCCCGAGGTTCCTTACTAAGACAACTCTTAAATTTTTCTGGATAACAACCTGATTTTATATAGATCACTTCCTCCATCCTAAAATTATATCTTACATGTCTTAATATTACATCCGCAAAAAATAGGCCACTTTATAAATGTATTATGTTAGAAGTCGTATCTTATTGAAATTAAGTCAATTATTTAAACATGACTCCAAGTCAAACATAGTCTATATACAGGGATGGTGGGAGCTTTAGATATTATGAAGATGAAGAAAATTAGGGTGTGTAGTGGGAGGGGAGAGGCACAAGAGAGAGAGGGAGAGAGAGAGAGAGGTGGGAAGATTGTGTGTAGTGTAGCTAGTTGGCAATGATGAAGATTTCCTAGTGCATAATATCTTTTTTTTTCATGACAGTTGTACAGTACTGTTACTCTGAGGCAAGGAGAAAAGAAACATTACAACCACAAAGTTGATGCCTATAGTTTTGCAATTGTCTTGTGGGAGCTGATGCACAACAAGCTGCCCTTTGAAGGCATGTCAAACTTACAGGCAGCATATGCTGCTGCTTTCAAGGTAAAATTTGCTCGACTTGCTTAACCTATGCTCATTAGCCTATTTTAAAAAGTCATATTCGTACTTGAAATTTTAAGGCAAATTTAGCATTTTTTGACCCAAAATGAAGTGTCAAGAGTGTGGAGTTTGTGGAGTAGAGTATTAAACATTTCTGAAGGTGTATTGTGGAATCTAGTTATTTGTCGCACTCCATAAGGTGATGTTGGAGAGGAGTGGACAAGAGTAGAGAGTCTAAACTCTAAAGTTTTTTTCATCACCTAAAATTATAAGTTGTACAGTACTGCCACTTGATAAAGCGTAAGGTATTATCAAGTGAAATCGACAAAGTATAAGTTGCAAGAGAGGGCAAAATATCTTTAACCTGTATACCTCTTAACATAAGTCTTTTCCTGAAAGAGAGACTTTGGAAGGAAGCTCTCCCTCTTTTTTGTATTGTGTATTGTACTGAAAGATGATAGATTGATAATTTGATAGGGAAGCATCATGTGGTTATCTTGGGATATTTAAGATGACCAAGGTTTTTATAAGTATATACAAAGTAGTAACTAAGTCAATAGGGCGGCTCCCAATTTTAGAACCATCACTATCGGGTGGCTTCATGTTTCCTTTCCCTTTGTCTTTAATGCCACGAAGAATAAACTTTTTTGTCAAAGTCTACAATCTAGGAGACTTGTAGCGTCGTAGCCTTTGTGGATTTGTATTTTTGCATTTGAACTAGTGTTGTCTATGATGAAATGCTGTTGATTTGGTGGTTTTCATCCTTTTTCCCAGAATGTGAGGCCTAGTGCAGATGACCTCCCTGAAGATGTAGCTCTAATTCTAACCTCATGCTGGAATGAAGATCCAGAAGCCCGACCCAATTTCACGCAAATAATCCAAATGCTCCTTCATTATCTCTCTACCATTGCACCTCTCGGACCAGCAATCCCACCTCGGATATTTACCAGAGAGAATTCAATTCTACCTCCAGAATCTCCAGGCACAAGCTCTTTGATGGCTAAAAAGGATAGCACAGGTGAAACACCAAGGGAATCCATGCAAGACAAGCCTCGAGGGTTTTTCTTTTGCTTTGGTGGCGAATGTTACTAGCCTAGACTGTTAGAAGAAAACACCTTTCTAAACTACCGAAAAAGGGGGCTGCTCAGAAAGTGCTATGTAGCATAGTTTAGCAATTTAGCAAACAATCTGTTGTAATTTGTAACTTATAATAGACCCATTCTGATGAAATAGTACATGTCTAAAATTGCTTCCTCGCTTTCTGCTGTTTAGTGCTGCTTGGTATAATCACATAATTTGGTTTAAGCACTGAATAAAGAAATTCGGGCAGAAACTAATTCCTAGAACCAGCACAAATTCAGGTCAAGTGCATCCGAGTCTGAGTTGCTAACATTTCCAATACAACGCGAGAGAAGTGCCTGGTGCCCCAAAGTTCCGAGCACGAGCAACTATTAATCTGCTGAAACAGATATCATATTGTCCTTGATCTAAGTGGCTTATGCATAGATTACATCCATAATTAATATGGACCAACTGACAGGAATGACAGCCATAAAATATTCAAATAAGTTTGGTATAAGCTGAATAATGTACACAGTGCAGTCGTGCATAATAGAAATAGAAGAAGATAAAGATAGATAATGCCATAATGTTATGTTGATAGGTCTGTCTTATTGGTTTGGTGAGTGCATGTTAAACGTCAAAGCCGTTAAATATAATTACAATATGATTTGAACTTGTGACCTTAAGTTTCCGACTCACAAGTACTCGACCAATAATTGTTCTTAGGGGTGAGTTTTGGCTCTTTTCGGATTTCTTTTATCCTATTCCTATCTCTAAGGGTTATTTTTATAACATAATAATCGGACTATAATTTACATGTAAGGAGCAAATACAAAGTACATAAGTAGATCTCTCTCCCCCTTTCTCTCTCCAAAACTCTAGCCTCCATTGTTGAATTTTGAAAGGGCTTCCATCGATTTTAATCGGTGGAAAGCCCCAATCCTTGTTTCTTTATTGTTTTTTTTAGGTTTATAATAATGCTTCCTCCTTTTGGGAGGAACTTTTCTCCCTCGAAAAAAAGGGTTTCTGATCTCCTTCGAAAGACAAGGGTTTTTCGACCTCCTTCGAAAGACAAGGTTTATCTCCTCTTTTCGAGGGAGAAATTTCTTAGTTTGGAATTCATGGTAGCAGATCTAATGGATTGTCGTAAAATTATTTCGTTGGTGAAAAAGTTATCAAGTTTTCGAATACGAATAGATGAATCAGAAGGAAAACATCCTCAGGGCTACAAAGGATCGTTAGATTGTCTCTCCAATAAGGCTGTAATTTTCAGCGATATAAGCGGGAGAAGCTCCGCAGTGCAAGATCTACTCGACGATTGTAGTTTTTATGAAGGAAAATTCTATTTGATTCAATATCTTATGTATTTGTTAACGTCGAATCTTTATTGTAGATGTCGTATGACTTTTAAATAATGAAATATTTTTGCTATTCAAAAAAAAATTTACATGTAAGAGATGCTAGTCTGATACGGACATAAATCTAATCCTTTGCATCATTATCTGCCAAAATAATGGTCCACTCTTATTTATTGAATTGTACAAGTAATTTTTGACTCGAATTTTTCAAAACAAAAATGAATTGTACGTCGGAGTACTGTAGTAGTTTAGTAACCCTGAATCGTACGGACTACTGAGTAAACAATTGATAATTGCAAATTTGCAAGAGCTTAGAGCTCCGACACAAGAAAATAAAATAAGATCATGATTTTGTCACTTCTCACAATCTTGAATAAATAAGATAATTATTTTTCCTTGTTCAAAAATGATGAGCACATTGTTTTGACTAGGTGCTCCGTACTCAATACTCAATTAAGTCCAAGTAGGGTCTCATTATGTAAAAAAAAGTCAATTAGCTTCTTTTATGTACAACTATACAAATTATGAGGCTAATTGCTAAAGTAAAGTTTAGATGAGGTAGTATATTATGTGAAACTCAAGAGAATCAAAATCAACGGACTTCATTATATCTTCCTTAGTTTAATCCATTATATATTCGATTGTATCATACATAAAGACTCTTATGATTTACTAACACTCAATTTTAATTGCCTTTTCTATTCGATCATTTTATAAAAGTTTCTAACAATATTTATGTACGCTATATAGCCTATATTGGTTGAATATGTTCTTTGGGCTGTATAGATGAATTTAATGGGATAGTACTAATAGTTATAAACGACTTAAATATTCTTAATTTATTTTGGAAAAGTTAGAAAATATTATTCCAAATAATTTCCTTTACTTGAGATATCTTTTAATTTGTCACATGTAGTCAAATCAAATCGTGTTGTTTTGAATTCAATTTAATGACAACATTAACTTGTCAACGACGTTGTTCGAAATGCGCCTACGTGAAACGTGTTATTTTAGGTGTCTACATCGTTACGATCGTATTTCCTTCATAAGAATCAGATATTGGAAACTTGTATGATTTGGCCATTTGGGAATATATATTCTATGGGCGTTGCCAAAAGAAAAGATTGGGTCTCTTGTCTTCGAGAATACTTATCCTCCAGGACCTCCAAGAAAAAGAAATAAGAAAAAAAAAAAAGAAAAAAAAAACTTGGGAATCTTTCAAATTAAATGGTGTATAACAGTATGTACTATGTTCCTCTATCTAATATACTCCGTAATTGATTACATATGACCTTGATGTTAACTATGACTGTAAATTTGGGTTAAAATGTCAAGCCATGATGTGAAAATGAAACTTATCAGTAGCTATTATAGGCTTATATATAAGCATATATGGAGTATAAATATTCTTAATATGCATTTCATAAAGGAAAATTTGTCTAGAAGGGACATATATATGTTAACTATTTTATTTGGAAGGACCTTATATGTTTAAAGTGGTCTAAAAGTTCATTTTGTTGTTTGGGAGGACCTTGAGGTCGAAATCCGTCAATAATTGACTTTTTTTTTTCCGACATTGACCTCTTATATGACCTTAAAAAATGACCTATTTTCTTCTTTTTTCCATGATTTTCCTCAAATTCTCTTATTTTAATTTGTGTCATTTGGGGATTAGAAGAGAGGAGGTATAGGAGGGAAATCGTGGAAAAAGAGAAAATTGGTTCATTTTTTAAGGTTACGTGAGAGGTCAACATCGGACAAAAAAGTCAATTATGGTCTGATTCCGACCTCAAGGTCCCCAAACAACAAAATAAATTTATAAGGTCCTTTTATACCATTTTAAACGAATAAGGTCCTTTCAAACAAAATAGCGAACATATATATCCTTTCCAGACAAGTCCTTTCATAAATATTGTTTCTACTTTAATTTCTTTATGAAATAAAATTGGTCAATAAAGTAGGAAGATTTAGCAATATGAAATAGATTGAGTATAAATTTGAGAATTTATAACAAAAACACCTCACGGCCTCAATAATATAATTAATACTTTATTTATTTGTTATTAATTTGTAGTCTTTCTTAGAGCTAAGCTTAACATTTTTCTTTATAAATATGTTTCAATTTCATGATAGTGTAAGTTTTTATCCCTACTTTGGCATATTGAGTTGATGAAAATTAATGGTCAAACTTGATATAGTATGACACTTTGACCATAAAAATCAAGTGTGAGATATTTTGTATTGGAGAGACGAATAAGGGTCACCGGTGTATCTATGCTTGCTCTTCTGTGTAATATTCTTGATTGATTGATATCGTTGATGCCTATTATTGGGTTATTAGGGTATAGAAAAATGGCATAGGGTGCATTACTTTTTTTCACCTTATCACAAAGAATAATAAATTAAAGTGATTATTCTTTCCAATTGCTTACAAAAACCTTGCTTTAATTTCCTTTCATCAAGACTTGTTACAATATATAATAGATAATACACTCTAAGGGAGGGTGTTTTCAGCAAAAATGGCCTTCCGATATACACAAAAACAACGTTACATACAACCCTCCTATAGCAAGGACACCACCTATAGTAGTAGTGGTGACTACCTTGACTATATTTCCAATCTCGATAACGTCCCTCGTTATCCTAGTGTCAATAATGATGAGGCCTATAGGAATGACATTGGATCGGATTATGATCAAGACACGGATGGAACAATTCATATCGAGCACCACCACAACCACGTGCCAGAGAGTCATGCTCGGCCTCAAAGGGTTCGTTTTGTGGATTCTGTTGAACCGCCGGTGGTGGATGGTAATAAGAGAAGGGGGGTCAAGCCACCCAAGGAGAAAGGGGGTGCTATAATGAGTGTTGATGATGAAGCTGATAACTTCATCAAGGCCAATCATAGGGGCTTTGTGATTCGCCGGTGGAATACTTTTACTATGTGACCAAGATACTACATACTCGATCTCTATGCTATTATGTATTATTACTGCATCATTTACAATTATGGTTGTACGCATAATTATTGCATTATAATTTATATATATACTACTAAGTATACACTATATCATTGTTGTCTAAGCTAAATGGCTTATATTAGTACAATACTATAAATGTATGCATATTGCATAATGCATGTGAGATGTGACAATATTGGTAAATTATGTGTGTACATGTAGCTAGCAGTCCAAATAAATAATTTTATGTCTATCTTTTGCTTCTTATGGACTGAGGAAGTAGTAAATATATACTTCGTATGTATTATTTCGTGTTGCTATTTTTCAATTTTCATGCTTTATTATAAGAATATGCATATTTGTCCATAGACTGTAGCAATATTATTGTTAAGAGTTAAAAAGATCGATCAACACACAGGTGAGAGATGCCACGCACCTGGTTATCACATAATACCCTTATCAAATTAAAGATTTGTGTGTGTGTGTGTGTGTGTGTGTGTGTGTGTGTGTGTGTGTGTATGTGTGTGTGTGTGTGTGTGTGTTTAGAGAGCCACAAAGGGGGTGAGAATCGATTACAAGATCACCTGGAATATCACCTGGAGTTTAGAGAGCCACAAGGGGGTGAGAATCGATTACAAGATCATCTGGAGCTATTCCTCACTGTCAATATCAAATTAAATACTTCGTATATGGTTGTGTACTGTGTGTCTGTGTGGTTGTCTAATTAAGCAATTAACTACATACATATACGGAGTATCTCTTTATTTGTAGGTTTCCGTCAACAAGACGTGATGCGTGAAGGAAAAAAAGTAATTCAAAGCATTTTTTATGTGCTTTTAGAAGAATTTGTTCTATGCAAGAATATTGGCTTTGCATATAGTATATGTTATTAGTTATATATACCTTTCCAACATTGGCATACAAGAAAAACACTAATAACAATTTTCATGGTATAGTAAAAAAAAGCATCAAATGACGACATTTGCCCTATAATTGATGAAGTGCATACTTTCACTTTTGTTAGTTTCCTCATTTACGCCTAATTATGTACCTTTGCGTATGTGTGCTAAGAAGAGAACTCGCAAATGAGCTATCCGTTAATATAGCTTAATACATGAGAGAAGCCTTATTATCAAATGGAGTGAGATAGTCCACCTATTATTAATTATTGTTTTAGAATGAAGCCTTATTGTTATTTAATAAATTTCTTTTCTTCCTTAATAAAATGATGTAACTTAGCTTGCATATATGATATGTTATGGTCCAACACTCAAGTTGATATAAAAAGCCAAATCAAAAGATGAAAGATTTCTCTCAACTTATCTTCAAGAATCATAAACTCTTAGTGCTCTCTTAAAGAGTTAAAATCATTATGTAAGTTATATATTTTTTTTTTTGAAACAAATGTAAGTTATATAATCCATATCACTTATAATAATATTTACAAATTTCATGGAAGAATTTTTTAATCATAAGAATCCAGGAACTAATTTAGTTGACTACCTCAAATCAATTATTACTCCGTAAATGTTAGGTGTGGTATCAAGCCTACGCGCCAACATATCACTATATCAGTACAAATTAATGTTACCCGTCATAGTATATGTAGATGAAATTTACCCCAATATTCGCAATGATTTTAGTGATCTGCTCATACAATTTGCACTTATCATCTATATTCGCAACGATTTTAGTGATCTGCTCATACAATTTGCACTTATCATCAATTTATCATATTAGATCTTTTAGAGGATCAAATTGTACATTGCAGTTTTTGAATGGACTATATTTGAATTGTTGTGTTACAAATTTGGTGGCAAAAGTACGACAAAAGGAAGCAAAATTTAGTTCAATGTGGAGTTACGTTGATCATATGATTCATACAATAACATCACAAGAACAACCGAAAACACTAGAGATTTCGATCATCAAAGTATCAGAAATTATAATTACAAAGTATCATAAAAGTATTAATTTGGAGTACATATTAAGAAACTCCGAAATTAACTAGTTGAAAGTATTTGATTAATCAGAAATTTGAGTTTTACCATTAAATCTCCTAGAAGACATTACATTGAACAAATTCCTAAGGCTATTCTTACTCTCTTTTCTTCTCTTAAACACCCTTAATTGCTCATTTAACTTTTGCAAATCATCAAAATCATAATTCAAAACTAACCCGGTTTCCAACTTTTTGGATACAGCCACAATTTCAAAGGGATCCCAAAGAGAGTGGTTAAAATTCCATATCCCTTTACTAGCCTCTTCATCCACCTTCAACTTGTTGAAAGCTTCGACCTCGAGTTTAAACCTCGAAGGCGTGTTACGAAAGTTACGCCTTCGAGCATCGAACTCGCACGTTGCTTCCCTAGCATTGTTGGAGTGACTATGCCAAGCTTGAGCTACAGCTTTGATGATTTCAAGTTCCATTTGTTGAGTCTTATTTTTATCATCTCGTTTAATATTTCGTTTCATGGTGTTTGGTTTTTGGGCCTTGTTGGTTTCACTAGGAAAGGGTAGTGTAAGGGGACCATGATATAATCTTTGGGCCAATAATAGCCTCTCATTTTAGTTATCTAAAAAAGAATGAGTGTATGACATTTGACATGGGTATTTGATGGAGAAATTTTAATGAATTATTCTAATTTATTCTAATTGAAGCTTGGAAGTTGGAACCATTGAATGAATTGGGGACAGTAAATAATGGTGGTGATTTTGTTTAATTTGGCAACTAGACTAGATGTAAGGTTTGAGCGGTATAAGGTGGATGAGAAATGTGAGATGCCGGTGCTTCAAGATGTGTTAGGTGTACTAACTAGCACTTGGTATAAAAAAGAGTGAATGTCATTGAGGATGGACCACCTTCAATTTCTTCTCGTAGATTAGTAGGTAACTAGGTAAGGAGAGGTGTCTTAATGGTTTAAATCTTTACACGGGTCAACTACTCAACTTAGCAGACACGATTCATTAAGAGTATAGGAGGAGGGAGAAGAGCTGATCAAAGTCAGCCTGGCCGGAATTAGGGCGAGACTTCGGATTTTTTTTTTTTTAATGTAATTTTAGTTGATTATTTTTTGCCTAACCCGAAAAGCCCGCATGATCTGACCATTTTAGGCGGGTTTGGGCACATGATTTTTGGCCCGAAGCTTGGACCGATCTGACTCGACCCGATAAACATGCTATTTTTTAGCCGGCCTGACTCGTCCAATGATCACTTCTAGGAGAAACGAAGCCAAGGAGGTAAATAAATTCTCGCTCACAAAATGTGTCTCGAAGAATTTAGTCCTTAAAAATGTGAAATACAAATCTTAGCATTAGATCAAATATAATTACATGGTACAAATTTGATTACACTAGTACAATGTTTGTGTGTGTAGCATTAAAATTACTTTCTAGCTAAGAAATATTGGAATGGTAACTTCCTAATCTTTTTTTCCTCCTATATTCACATAGAGTTTTACTATTATATTGGTGCTCAAAAATTTTTGACACATTAGTTTTACTACTTGGAGTATTTCATTCAATTATCACATATACAAACAAATTTTGTAAGAGGGAGAATTTAGGTAGGTTTTTATTTTGGATGAGTGTAAGGATAAATTGTGGATAAAAGATAGTCTTGTAATGTTAAACAAATACGAGTACTTGCAATGATTGGAAAACTAATGTGACATTATATAAGAACTTCCTTCGTATTATTGTTATCGTATAGGCTAAGAACTTTTTGGAGGGCACTTAGCGCTCTTAGCTTATTGGAGCCTATTAAAGGTTTGATAATTTTAAAAAGTTAATTTGGGTGTTTAGTAAACAAGTTATTAAAAAAGTTTTTTTTTACCTAAAAAGCTCTTTTAAATTAAGCTCATCATATGAGTTTTTTTTTTTAAAATAAAAAAAATGAAGCAAATAATTAAAAATGGTTGAAAATGAAAAATAGAGCAAGTATTTAAAAATAGAGGGAGTAGGATAAAGTGTAACAAAGGATAAACTCAATAATCCCACCCTAATGAATTCCCGCTCAAATTCAAAAGCAAAGAATCCCCTAAAATGCCGTTCTAGGGCTTCTTCCAAAAATCATCAATTTTTAATCAATTGTTCATCCCTTTTCATTCGATTTCACTCATTTCTCTCTCTTTTATACTCTGCATCATCACGTAGAATTCAATTTCGTTGTCTTCATCAATCAAAATCAACTCGTTGCAGAAACCCTAATTTCAAGAAAATGAGCTCTCCAATGGAGATTTCAATTCCTAAACCTGAATCTACTGAACCTGAAGCAGAAGCCATCAGAATCGAAAACGGCGTCGTTTTGGAGTCAAATGTTGGTTCTCCGATGATTCCAGAACAATCTACTCCAACTCCTCCCGTTGTTTCAGAATCAGCTGCTTCTCCTGCAATTGCCGACGACAAATTCCTCGTTTCAGGTCCCCTCTCTCTCTCTCTCTCATATGTTAATTTTTGCTAATTTTATGTTTTTCTAAGCTCCAATTTTGATTTATAAAAGTTTGAAATTTTCCCCCAATTTTTGCCCTAATTTCAGTTGAAGTATGTTTGAAACCCTCCAGTACAGCTCGATCGGATGATGTCCGAACTTGCGTTGAAAGGTAATTTTTGATTTGTTTAGAAGTTCAATCAGTTTTTAAGTGGTCATACTCGTATGTTTGAAAGGTATAAATGATTGTGTTTGTCAGAAGTAGCATTTTATTTGCTTGTTGATTGAATATTTGTTTCTAGCTGATCATTTAGTTGTTCTTAGCTTGTTGCCAGTCTTGTGTATCGAGTGATTGCGATGTTTTAGGTGCATTGTGCTATATATTGTATGAGTTTGAAAGGGAATTGGTTTTGCCTATAGCCGATTGCCTATGTTGCCTTGAGATAGACAATGGTACAAGTATGAATACGATGCCAACACGAAGAACTTCTAATCTAAAATTTGTAGGCGCATAATATGTGTCCATGGGCCAGACTTGTGTCCGTGGTTGAGTAGCAGGTTCGTGACTCACCACCTTCCAGGATTACCTGTGTGGTCGTCTACATATTCGACAATAACTTGAAAATACAATATGTTGCCCTGGCTTTTTATTTATGCATGTATGGATTGATGTAAATATGTATCTAGTTTCTTTTTGACACAAATGATTGAGTGACAGGGGAGGGAGGCTATGAAAGGGAACAGCTATACTTAGTAAACATTTTCTAACTTCTGGTTTGGTATCCCATAATGAAATTCTTTTACTAGAAAACCCCCCCAAGGACATTTAGCTATTTAATTACTGTAATAGACAATACACTGGTTCTAGACAAAATGGACTTACTCCCTTTGTCTAGGATTAAGAGTCACATTATCCCAACATGCCAACATCTCATCATCAGACACATCACACTTGTATCAATATTACTAAAGACCTGATAAAATAGTTGGACCATATATCCCACAATGCTTTTCTCGAAATAGTATGTTATGTTGCTATTATTTTTAGACATATGGAGCAGTTTTCTTCTAATAGTATTAGACATTCTTATTTTTTAATTTGGGAAAAGATCATAGAAAACCCTATGCTGAATAACTGACCTTCATATTTTAAAACTTCCAAATTCTTGTGAGGGAGTTTCTTAAGCTTGTTCTTGATATTTTTTATTCTGTTTATTTTCAGAATGCTAGAGACAAGAAGTTTGAGTTATAGCAATGGTCCTGTTCCTGTACCTAACAATGACCAATATCTATTAGAAAATGTGCAAAGTATATGTATATGCGATACAGGTAAGCTTCTTTTGAAATATATATTGTGTTGCCTCAACTTAGTTGATAATTCTGATAAATTAGATGTTTTTCCTTGTCTTGTAGATGAATGGGTGAAGAAAGGTGAAGTTCTTTTATTCTGGCAGGTCAAGCCACTTGTGCATGTGTATCAGGTACTTGCTTTATAGTTATACTTAGCTGGCCTAGTCTTACATGTTTATATGCTTCTATTGAATCTATTCTAACTGATTCTTATAGATTGATGATTCTGTTTTGATATGTGACCTTGTGTTTTTACTAGCTTAGTGAGGAAGGGCCTTGCGAGGAATTAGGAGGAGATGGTCAACATTCCAGTTTTAATGAATGGGCTCTTCCAGCTAAGGAGTTTGATGGAATGTGGGAAAGGTGTGTAGGTCTTTTCCCCCCTTGATTTTTTTTTTTTTTTTTTTTTTTAAATTTTTTTTTTAAATGAATTATAACAATATGACTGTTGCATCTGCAGCTTGATCTTCGAATCTGGACTAAAGGAAAGATTATTGCGGTATGCAGCGAGTGCATTGCTTTTTAGTGAAAAGGGTGTTAATCCATTCCTTGTGTCTTGGAATCGGTAATGTAGCATAAATCCCATCAAGTTATTCCATATATATTCATTTTCATACATTGTCTGCAATCTGCTATTCCCTGTTGAATGCGTTAATAGGCTTTTGTTTTCTGTTTCACACTACTTCCAGATACTCTCTTTATCAGATCACCAAAAAAAAGGATACTTTTTTTTAAACCCCCCCCCCCCCCCGATCATTATATTGGATTTTTGAGAGCTGTTCCTGTTGAAAGCAGTGATAGTCCTTGAGATAAGGTAATAAATTATCATCAGAAAAAGTTTAAATTACACTCTTTCTAAAAGAAAAGACGATAGGTTCTCTAGTTGTAGTTACTCCCCTGGTCAGTTGCTCCCAGAACTGACAACACTAACTTGCTTAAACTTCCATCAATGGTCAGTCTTTTCACCAGCCAGGAGGCACCATAGTAAAATGATGCTCTGCTTCTTATTGCTAATTTGCTTAAGTTATAAGCTTGCAATAACTGCTTATAAGTGAGCTCATTTGCTAACATTCAAGTTACGGAGTTCAGTGTCCATGACTCGATACTTAAGCAGGTATATCTTAATCACTGAACTAATTTGGCAACTATACAGGCTTGCGAAGTGCAATGAACTAAATGTGTGTCAAATACTGAAAAGTGCGTTCTTCAGATTGGTGATACAACACTTACAAAGTATTACTTATTCTTAGAAAATCCAGAAGAGAAGAAGTTCTCTGTATGCTATAGAAAGTAGGCCCAATATGCTTGAACTTGTATTACCTGTCCTTTATTATTATTGGTTTATCATAAGCTTTAAAGATAAGGCATAGTCTCAAGAAAATGCACTTGTGCTTCAGAAGTCACTCATCTGTTAAAACCTATAATTCCAACTTCCACTTGTATTGATGTCAATTGTCCTGAAACAATACTTTTAAACTACATTCACTTCATATTTTTTTGAGCTGGAATTACATTTCTGTATTATGCTTTGATAATATCAACATGGATGTCATGTATTATTACTAGCACAATAGTCCTGTGTATACCTTGACCATGATTTAAATTTTAAAGCTCCATTGTGGTTAGAGGCCAAATTTTAAATTTTGCAGCTTACCTTTTATTTGGATAGGAATTAGGGAAGTAAAAGGAAGGAGAGGAATAAGAGAGGAAGATGAGAAGGGGGAAGAGGTGACCTTTCATGTTCCTTCCCATTCTTTCCTACATTAAAAAGATTTGTTTCATTAAAGGAGAAGGAAAATGGATCCCTCCCGTTCCCATGCCCTCCCTTCCTTCACCCCCTAATTCATTGAGGAAGATGATTACCTCAATTTCACTTTCAACCCTTTTTTTCCATATTATTCTATCCTAACACACTGTTAGAGCTATCTGAGATAGCTAGGTGAAACAGCTCTATTTGACTTCCTTTTTTTTCTTCTGTTGAGTCTTTAGTATCGTTTTCTATGCAGAATCATTCTTCTACATGGACCTCCAGGTACTGGTAAAACATCATTATGTAAAGCATTGGCTCAGAAACTATCAATACGATTCAGTTCCAGGTTTGGATGTGTTATGCTAACTATATTACTTGACTTAACATCAAGTTTCTTTACCTAATAATTTCTCTTCATACAAAATCAGATATCCACAGTCCCAGTTGATTGAAGTTAATGCTCATTCTTTGTTCAGCAAATGGTTTTCAGAAAGTGGCAAATTGGTATGTGCTTTCAGAAAGCGTGATCTTATCCAATTACTCATTTCTTTCAGCTCTTAAAAAATTCTATTATGCTTGTAGAAGATTGCCTCATTGCCTTCATAGATTTTAATTTCAAATGCAACTTACTTCCATTCTATCTGATTGACATGTACTGGTTCAGCTTCAGTTATTGTGACAGTTTTACATGGTTTTTTTTTTTTTTTTTTTTGTATGCTGTTTAAAATACTGGTTTATTTTTTGGCATATAATACTGACTGAGATGTCTACTTATGATAGGTTGCAAAGCTGTTTCAAAGTATTCAAGAAATGGTTGAGGATGAAAGCAATCTAGTGTTTGTTTTAATTGGTGAGTGTTGGTTTTCCACTAATGAAATAAAATAAAGAAGGCAAAAGGAGAGAAATAAAATAAACAGATCAAATCAGTTTATATTGATCTGTTTTCCTGATGTTGCAGATGAAGTTGAAAGTCTTGCAGCTGCTAGAAATGCTGCCTTGTCTGGTTCTGAGCCCTCTGATTCTATTAGGGTATCTTGCATTTTGCTGCTCAATTTTTATTTACTTTTTTTTTTTTTTCAAAATTTGGAACTTCATCTTAGAATGATTTAAATTGTCTAATTGACTGCCCTGGAAATCCATAAATGAATGGCGTCTTAGGTTGTGAATGCTCTACTTACTCAGTTGGACAAATTGAAAAGCTCGCCAAATGTTATAATTATGACAACATCCAATATTACAGCAGCTATAGGTACGCATATACTGTAGTTCAGAGTCTGTGTCTTGTTTTTGTTCTTGGGGATGGCTTCTAGAATATATTCCAGTATCTTAAAATCAGATACTAAAATCATCTGGCTCCCTGTTATGATGTTTGGACAAGTATTTTGATCAAGCTTCCAAACGGACAACTGAGCGTACCAGTTTGGCCCATGCATCTAGGAAGAAACTATCTCTTCGGATATCTTATGCTATGCCTTTGCAGTTTTACAAGCCTGAGAAGAAACCATGAAATGGTTGGAAAGTGCTTCAATGCACATATAAGAAAAGACCACTGCCAAGTTCAAAAATAGTAACACTTTAAAGTCTTAAATTGGTATTTTAATACATCGTTTTTAATTATCTATGGAATGTCTCATATGTACATTCCATGTAAGGTACATCAACTCTCAAGAATGTGGTTTTCTACAGTGATTTTCTTTACCATTTATTACATCCTTTATAGGTGGTAATAAGTTGGTATGAAATTCCACGAAGAAATGTATGTACTTGACAGGAAACGCATTTCCAGAGAACTTCACGCAAGAAACATCATATATATAGTTGAACTCCTTATCTGGACCTCTATTTATGACATTTTACCATTTGAGCCATTTACTGCAGTCGACAGTCTCATTTCCAAGGGAACTGCACACATTCTATATATTTCAGAAGCTTAACTTTCTTCTTTCTTGGTCTAAGGCTCACCATACTTATTTGTTTGATTGTGTTCTAGGCTACTAGGTGTACCGTGTGTAAATTGTGCTCTCTTTACCCTCATTCAAATTTTTAGAACATTCAGTTCAGTGTATTTGCTTTCTGGCTTTGCAGATATTGCTTTTGTTGACAGGGCAGATATCAAAGCCTATGTGGGTCCTCCAACCCTGCAAGCACGATATGAAATACTAAGATCCTGCGTTCAAGAGCTTCTAAGAAGTGGAATACTAAAAAAATTTCAGGTGTTCTCTGTCTTCTACTTTCATCCTTATTCCATTTGCATTCCATCCTCCATACTATATGAACTAGTTATATCTTACTTTTGTGTTCTGACTATTATGTAAATGTAGGATAAGCCCCTCGATATTCTGACTTTTCCTAGTCTCAAGGAAAAGTTGCTGTCAAGTGAAATGCAAGAGGCTGGAGCTTCATTGACATTGTCTAGGCAATTGCTTGAAGTTGCAGAAGCATGCGATGTAAGTACATATTATCTATGTTTTGTATGGGTTGATTTTATATACTTTCTTCCAAAGGTATATAACTTAGTTATCTTGTTGTACAGGGATTGAGTGGAAGATCGTTACGAAAGCTTCCATTTTTGACGCATGCTGCTACAGCCCATACATTCAACTGTGATCCCAGCAAGTTTTTGTGCACAATGATTGATACAGCCAAAAGAGAGTGTTCTGAGAGACCAGACTGAATTTTGAAGTATTCAACTATTAATTGTATCAGAATCTTATGTTGTACCAAGGTGAAAAAACAAGGAGGGATTGGAGGTGTAGGGGTCTTATTATTGAATTTTCAAGTTCACTGTAGTTTCTCACAATCTCACCTAACCTTATTCTTTGAAAATGTGAGGAATTGGTCAGATAGAATTGTACAGTATTGGATCATGCATACGAAAATTAGGAGTTTAGGAAGTTTGGTGCACATGATCCTCTGTTGATAACTTGAATCTCTAATTTGGTTGACTTTATTTATTTATTTTTAAAGGAGAATGATCTTGAGTCTTGACTACGCTTTAACCAACCTTTACAGTTTTTTCAGTGGGCAGGTTATATGGTATAAGAAAAGGTTTTTCAAATACATTGATTATATGAAACTATGAAGCAAAGGAGCTTCAAGTGGAATGTTTAAAAATGCACAGAATAGTAGCATACTAGCAATCTAACATGACTATTAATCAGTGCTTAATACTCCTATAACTTGTGAAGCTGTCAACTGTATTCATACAGAAAAAATCGCTCATTGCGCAAAAAAACTCATCTGTTAAATTCTTCAGTACAAACATGTAAACATTCATTGACAAGTCTTCCTGCTATAAACCTATAATGGGAAAAGGAAATGTTCTTCCACAACAATGTAAAAGGCAACAAGACATCCAAAGTGACATTAAAGTCATCCAATCTAGGCCACGCGAATCCTGGAGCATTTTATTCAGTTCCAGAGATATATATCAAACCATCAAATTCCAGCTTGATAGTATACAGCATGATGCTAAAGGGAATTAAACACTCTCCAAATCCAGTCACTAGACTTCCAAGAAGGCTCATTTATAACTAGTGGTTGAAGACGTACATTCTACACAAAGAACAGCTGTTTTTGTTCTGATACCCACTGCCTTAACTAGGAGAGTTAATTGAAGGCTTGGAGCCAAACAATTTTTTAATTATCCTATGTCTGCGAACATGAGAAGGGCTATTGTAAAGCAGATCCTTGGCCTCAGAATGTCTACCTATGTTAAAGAAAGATGTAATGATATTTAAATAAGCTTCAGTGGATGGAAGACCATTCATAGGCACTGCTTCTAAGAGCTTCTTAGCATCCTCCACAGTTCCAGATTTGGAGATATGCGCAGTAAATGGTTCAGGATAAGGAGGATATCCTTGCTGCTTCATCATACTAAGAAGGTTGAATGCTTCGTTAAGTTTACCATCTTGTGCTAGCTTCTCAATCATCAGTTTATATGTAGCCTGCCAAGGTTTTATGCAAGCCTTGTTGACCATCTCAACAAGAAATTTATAAGCACCAAGCAACTTATCTTGAGAGAGGAATCCATCTATCAGCACCTCCAACAAATCAGCATCAGGATCAAGGTTTCTTTCGGGCATCTGTGCAAAGCATGACAATGCCTCATTCAATTGACCTGCTATACAATAACCTTGGATCAATATGGTCCAAGTTTTTATATCGGGAACACATCCCTCAGCTTCCATTTGGTTTAGCACCTTAACAGCATCTTCAAACCTTTTCAATCTACAGAGGCCAAAAACTTCTTGGCTATAAGTAATATTGTCAGGCTTGAAACCAGCATTCCTCATGTCTTCCACAACCTTCTTTGCTTCATCAAATCGCCCAGCTTTACATAAAGATCTATGCAAACCGTCGTATAAAGCTTTAGTATGGGTGTTTCCAGCTCCCACATACTTGTTAACAACCCTATTTACCAATTCAATATCTGGATCAAGTTCATGGGCAAGCATCTTCAAAAGCCAATTACACTCGGTCTCTGTTGGCTTGTATGGACCATCCATCATGAGCTCAAACAGCTTAACAGCATGTTCCTTACCAAGACACCTTGCAAGCTTTACATAATTATCTATCTCATACCCCTTACTTCTCATTTTCGTCACCAGGTTCCAAAACTCATCCATCAATCCACCTAGAGCTAAAACCCTGGCCATCCTGCTGTATGTTACACTATTATGCTCAAATTTCCGGCTACTCGCAATCCACTCAAAAAACTTTAAAGCCTTCAATGGTTCTTCCTTCAAATTCCATACCACTCTAAACACAACATTCTCCGCTAACGGAAAACCAAGCTTCATTAACTTACTCTCCACCCCCTCATTCCACTCAGATCCCATAATTACCTCAACAACACCCTTAACAGCATCATTCTCACCATTATCCTCGCGCATCTTTTCGTAAAACTTGGTCCATACTCCTGCCTCAGTAACCAAATTTTCTCGTTCTAAAGCCCCATTAACAGCACCATAAATATGTTTATCAATGCAAAACCCCTTTCCCTTCATTTCCTCGGCAACATCCCAGAAATCCTTCAAAAACTCTCTACTAGCCAAAGTCTTAAGCAATATAGTACTAGGAACATAACGGGGCTCAAACCCTTTTTTATCACGCACCCATTTGTAAAAATCTAAAGACTTTTTAGGGTTTCGATTCAATTTCTTCAAAACATAAACTACAGATTCATGGTTCACTCTAGGGTTTAACTTTCCCAATTCAATCTCAAATTCTTCTGACCAATCTTTGGACAAAATTAGGTTAATCAAAGAATCTGGGGTTGTAGAAAAGTATAAACTTTGATGGGAATTGGGGGAAATATTGCTAAAATGTGGATTTCTAGAGAAAGTAGGAGATTGAGTAAAGTGAGAAAAATGAGTCACCTGATTCAATCTGAGCGAGTGAAGTCCTGATTGCCGAGTTGAAGAAAGCGAGTTGACGAGTATAGAAGATAAACGGAGTAATTTAGCTCTGTTCATGGCTGGAAATAAATTGGGAAAGAGGGAAAATGGAGGTTTTAGCAGGGTTTATGAGTTGGTGTTTTTCTGAGTTGAATCGCTGGAATTTTGAGAAATGCAAATTAGGTTGTTTGTTTGTTTGGGCTGCAATCAGTTGGACTCTCTGGTTAAGGCCTAGTTCAGGTTCATCTGATCTGATTTTCAGATTGGACCTAAATTGTTAACAAATTTGTATATATGAATGTATTCAATTTTCAAATATCAAGTTATCTTAGGTTTTTATTATTATGAAATTAAACATATTTAACGTTATACTGACGTAGATGGAAAAATAAGATTTGATTTGGCCTAGTATGGTTTGAACTAACTTGAAGCGTTTTGAAGTCACGAGGATGATATTATCTGATTCATTTGATTGTATTCAAAATATTGATAATTTTTGCCTACTTGCATAATTTTTCACCACCGAAACAATCTCACAATAATCCATCAGACCCGGAAAGGAAGGAGGTCAAGGTGCTTCCCATGTACCCAATGACACTCCGTAAGGCCGTTAATCTTTCACCTTGCTTTAAATAATTGATTTGGTAGTTTACCTAGCTACTACACATGCATTCTTTCATTAACTCAGAGCCTTCACAAGCCTTTATGTGACTAACTAGTTGCCATATATGGTTCCAAAAAAATATTTTTTAGTCCTAGGATGCAATTTCTGCATTCTAAAAGTTTTCACCTTTAAAATCTAAACCTACGAAATATGTTCAATTTCGTGAATTATAGCCTTTAAATTTTAACAAAATTTTACATCGAGGTGATTTTTTGGGTTCACAAAGGGCTCCGGGAGGCGTACCTAGTGCCCATAACCATCTAATTCATGCCTTGGCTCACCAATCAGTATCATGTCTATCTTAAGAAGCCTTAGCTTCACTTGGCCTTGTGTTGTCTTGCCTTCTTCAACTAACCTTGCATTGTTTTACTATGGTTTAAGCTAAGCTAAGACGCTACCATCAATTGCCCATTAATAATCTCAAAAAGAAAAACACAATATTGTAAACATAAAAACAAACAAATAAAGAATCTCTATAGAAACAAAGGTTTAAGCTTTAATTTCTACCGGTAATAACCAAACAAAGCCCTTTCACAACTTACGTGTAAACAGTAGTTAGTTTATCAAGCTTTACAGAACAAGTATAAGTTTTCGACTTATCTTGAAATTTCACATAACATTTTTTCAATTTCAATTACACGGTCATTCAAACTTTTTTTTCTCATTTATTTATTTATTTAATAAAAAGTTTAGGTCAAGTTCTTTTCCCATCTTTCTTGTAATCATATCGTATGGACCTCTTTACTCTTAACCCTTAACAACCACTAGATTACATATGATTAAAGAGTTGCTAAAGTCAACACGACTTATATAACATTAATATAAAATTAAAATTGGAGGAAGTAATACAGTAATTAGTTTAATTTGTCAAACGGAGTTCCAATAGAAACTCCAAACACATATATATTGATCACATTCATATCTAAATCTTTTTTAGACGAATCATATTAATTTGGAGGCAAACAGTTATCATTGTTCAATTTGCCTCTACTTTAAACGGCAATCATCTTTTATGGCCTATATTAACGTAGTCAATTTTTGTAATTTACTCAAAAATCATGAGATTTAAACTTTTAGCTAATTGTCGTCAACTGAAGGCATGATATGCTAATTATTATCTTTGCCCTTTGCTTTAGCTGACAAAAAGGCTAGATTAATATCGTTAGTACTTAATAAATGGACCATTATTTATTTATTTTATTTTTTAAAAATGAGATTAAAGTTGCTTTAATACTAATATTTGCTCATTTGCTGTAAGTCATAATGTCAAATTTTGACCCTAATGAACGAATAAAGGTACTTTACTATCTTTAGTATGAGCAATTGACTTAAGTTTAATATGTGACGGGTACTAGTGCAACACATGCATTGTCACGATAATCTACCCTACAACCCTACTACATTGTCAATCAATTAATCACCAATTCACCCTGTTTAAGATGGGATTAAAAAGTAATGCAAAAGTTATTAGGAAGTTTCAATTAATTATACTTCCTACGTCCCTTAATTAGATTCATACTTCTCTCTATTATGTGAGAAATAAATGTAAGATGTAGGAATCTAATTAAGGGACGGAGGAAGTATTGTAATTTAATTTAAATCCATTTCTGTTTTGCTTATGGTAAGTTTTATGTTATGATGGAATAATTATTTATTTTTACAAATTCTAATTAAAGTGAAATTTTTCCAAAGATAAAATCATACCCCATAATGTATAAATTGTAAAATGATGAAAGTACATTTGATCATAACAATTAGGAAGTAGAATTTTATGTTTTAAATCAAATGTAATTTATTTATTTTTTTTATTTTTTTTGGAAGGAGTTTGTTATTTGTTTTGTACCCTTTTATATACTAATCAAGTGAAATCTAGAATATCTCAATTCATGTTAAGCTCATCATAAGTTGCAAAATAAACATTATTCGAATACTAATTTCATCAACATATCCTTCACAATTTTGTACCAAAACTCAAGATACATTTGTTTGATTTTTTTTTTTTTTTTTTTATAATTAAAATAAAAAATGGTCCAAGAAATCAAACATTAACTTGGGAAAAGTTGAACAAATTTGTATAGTTCTATAAAAATGAACCGACCAAAAGCAAAGTTATGCAAGAATCAAAAGATTTACAACCCCAATTGAAATAAAGTCCCTTTATTTTTAAGAAGAGTTCCAGCTTTAGGGCACCACCATATAAACAAAAGGCCAAAAAATTAAAAAAAAATTCCCCTAAATCTCCACTATTGTACACATTATCTATCCCTTTCAGATTAATTTCTAACCCCTTGTTTTTAACCCAAAGTTTGAAAAAAAGTGAATTTTTTTTTTGCATGCGGAGAATATAAAGATTTGTGGGGAGGTCTCTTTGTTTGTTGGAAAAGTCTCAATCTATTATAACTTCATGTCTTACTATGCGTGCTTCTCAATTTTTCTTTTTTACTGCATGCTTAACTTCCATTATATTACATTAAATTAATTACCCTCATTTTCTATATATATGCCCTCTTTTTATTACATTGTCATTATATTATATGTTCTATATATATTACATTCTTTACATACACTACCTTATTGTAAAAATGTTTGTCTTGACATTGTTGCTCCATGATGAACAAATGGATAGAAGAAGTCTTCGTCATCAACATCATCACCACCATCATCATCATCATCAGAAGCTTCTTCTACGATCAATCACGAGTCGATGATCGAGCCAATGGATGATGAATCTATATGCAAGGGGAATTAAGCACTCCTGGTCCGAATTCTGAATCTAATCATCAACTACTAGCTACTAATATACGTACTACTCATCATTATAATTACTTATCTTTGGGTTGTTCTTTTTTCCAATATTGTTTAAATTTTGGTTTTTATTTCTTGATTTAATTTTATGAGTTGGGATTGTACTATTATCTAAATACATCTATATAAGCTCAATTCAATTAACCTCCTCTTTTATGGGTTTCAATTATTTCTGGTTTTGATCTCTTAATATATTATATTGATTGCTAATTTAGTTCAAGTTAGCTGTTTTTCTAGTTATGCTACAAAATATGTGATTTCATAATATAATTTTGTAAATAATGGATTGTTTGCCTTTAACCTAGCTCTAGCTAGCTAGGTTAGTTAGTTATTCAATATGAAAATGTTTAAAGGAATATATATTTTGCAGATATGTCTATATAAAATGGTCACATTTGAATTTTATTATACTTTTTTACCCTAGCCTTTGTTTAGATATTTACATTAGAACCATTTTGAGCGGTACCTAAAAATTATTACACATCATATTTTTGTTTATTGATGGCCAAACAGATTCTCATTAAAAGAAAATACTATGATACATGTTGTACATAAAAATATGAATAACAATTAGAGAATTGGATTTCAACATGAACCATATGATGAATCTTTTTATAAGTGTCAAATTAATGGTAAATTTGATCTAATATCATATTAAAATGTAATTATTTTTTATTATAAAGGGAGAATTGAGTTGTTTTAAAATAAAATTTTGCCATTGTACCAGTCTCCTGAGAAGTGAGAGCACCTCAATTTTTTTAAAAAGATTTGTTTTTACAAAACTTATATAACAATAAAAAATTGTCTTTATTAGTCTTCCCATCAAAAATTTATACTCCCCCGTATTTTTTTTAATTAAGTGTTACACTTCTCACTTCCGGCCGTGTTTTTTTAAGTGTTACACTTTATTTTTTGGCAAAAAACTACATTAAAATATTATATCACTAGGTTAGGTTCCGTGCCATGCACGATTATTGACAAAAAAAATTATGTACTTATATACTTATCAGTGATCATATATTGTAATATCTCGTTTTTAGTCATTTACTTTTGTCTATTTTAATTGTATGCTTGAAACGGATATTATGTTTGCCACATAAAAACTTATAGTAGAAGATTGTATTTTTTAAAAATATTTACAAAGATTATATTTTGCTATTCTATTTTTCTTATTAATTAGTTAATTGAATGTGAATATATAAAAAAAAAATTAAATATCTTTTCTACTAGTAATTAAATTTTACAAATAATTTCCTTAAATAAATTTTCTATTAAATATTTTTTAATTAAAAATACTAAGGACACACCAGAAACTGACATGTGTCATTGCTGATGTGTCTTTTAGTATATAGTTATTGATTGATTGACACTCTCATGATCCCCACCCAAACCCACTACTACTTTTTTTTTATTATATCTTTTTTTCTCACATACATTACTTTTCAATAAACTATTAACCCCACTATCTTTCTTGTACAATTTTTTTTAAGTGAATTGCTATTTTCCACAATGAAATTACTCAAGCTATAGTATTAAAAGACTTTTATAATATAATTCAACTAAATTTGACATATTTGAACACATTTTTTGTATTTAACTTTATTTAATTAGTTAACCTAATCATATTAGTTTAGCTTGTTTTTTTTTTTTATATAGAAATGACTAAATAAAATAACTTGAAAAAAACAGAATATTATTCATGATTTCATGGTAAATAACTTCAAATTAATTTTTAACCAAAAGATAGAAAGAAGAACGATATGAACAAAGATATATACGAAAGAAATTGCAGAGAAATATTTTCTCAACTCACTAAAACTTTCTCTATCTAGAGAGTTCTAATTTTACATTTGAAAGATTTGTTGTTATTGGTTGACAGAAGTTGTGATAGTTTCTCGTATAATGAAATTTTTATGAGAGAAAGAAAAAATTTTGATTAAAGCATGAAGCGGGATATATTTGGGATTAGTTTATTTAGTTGAGAGAAATTGTGGTATTTCTCTTACTATGTAATATGAAATATGATATGATTAGTTCAGTTATTGGATATCTTTTTGCCTTACATTGTTCTGATCATTTGAAAACTAACACGAAAATTCCAACCACAAGATCAGTTTAATTTCCCCATTTCCAACCCACTTTTATGTTTAATTTGATATGTTCATTTGTTAAAAGTGTTGCCTGACCTGTCCAAATCTAGATAATGCTCAACTGTTTAATAGCTTACAGAATTTCATATTAGGTAAGAAGAAAATATATTTAGCTGTGACAATAAATTTTTTAATCGACGTGAGGCTAAAAGTTAGAATTTATATCCAGCAATGAAACCTAATACTTTTACGCTTTACTAAAATAATTATAGGTTGACCCTGGTGATTTAAAGCATGCACTGTTTTAAATTTTAATCAAGAAATATGCATGCATGCAAACAAAAGATAAATTTATATAAAAGAAAAAAAAATCATAATCAAGAAAAACCTTCTATCAAAACTATAATAAGCTTAGCAAGAATCATACTATGAATGAATATTGCCTGTGACTTGTTAGAAAAGATTTTTGACGATTATTTCAAGTGGCTCCCAACACCTTATATTTATAGAATGGGTGATCGATGAAGTGTGTAGAAGACTCTATATACATGCTCTATAAATTATGCATCTAGAAACCTTAGGAGCATTCATGGTTTCTAGTGTCCTCCACATTTTTTCATTAACAACATCCTAGAATTATGTAAAAACCATTAAAGACATAATTAGTTGGTTTTATGAAATTTGGGCCACATTAAGCTAATAGATAAATACTATATGAGAAAGAATAAAGTATAATTATACTTATAAAATACAACTGTTTATAATACAACTGTTTATATAATGTTACATATGAGAAGTCGGCACACGTCGTGCCGGGCCACCGCGGGCTGTGCCTGGTGGTGACTCGTGTCAGGCCGTGCCATGCTGGGCCACCATTTGGCACACCTTAGCCCATGGCATGGCACGGCCCACACGTGTTTGGTGTGTCGGGCAGCAAGCCGCCCATAATTTTTTTTAAAAAAAAATTGATATATAATTTTTTTGAACAACTTTTAAAATGAGTATATTTAAATAATTTTATTAGTTTATATTTATGTTTTTGTATTATTATATTATTATTATTGTTGTTTTTTTTTTTTTTTTTTTATAGTTCTTTTACTTATTTGTTATAGCCATTTTTATGGCTATTGGAAGCAGCGAAATATAGCCCATTGCACAGGCCAGGGCGTGTCGCGTGCCATGCCGACGGGCCAAATTATCGCGCCGCCCACCATGCCCATACCGATTTTTCAAAACTGTGTTCACGGCACGACCCACTCCTCGGTCACCGTGTCGTGCCACTAGCGGGCTCTTGTCGGGCCGTGTCATTGGCGGGCTCGTGCTCGGCCGTGCCTCCATCGTGCCGCCCGCAGGCCAGCACGACCCATGCCCACCTCTACATATGAGTATTATATGATTATAACTAATAAATATCCAAAATCATTAAGATATACATCAACAAATACATAGAATGATAACACAATTTTCACATATTAGTAATGTAAGATATCATATTGATCAAGATATTAAGAGATATGTAAATACAACGTATTTGATTATATCATGCCTTATTGACTTATCGTACAACGTATTTGATCATGTCGTACCTTATCGTATTTTTTTTTAGTGTGATATGTTGTGCGCGTCTACTCCCCTTCTCCACCCCAAACCCAAACTTATAAAACCATTGTTCTTTAGTCTCACATTCTCACCACCCTTCAACCTACCATTTCTTCGCTGCTTACGCCCATTTCGAAATCCTGGCCTCGCTGACGACGCGGAAAGAGTAGCGAGGTGTTATTACCGGCAGCGACTCAGAGTATCGGCCGCTGAGGAGTGTAGTTTCCGGTGACGCAGCACTCAGTAAAATCTGAAGATCAACTTGGATATTTGCAGGTAAGCTTAATTTCCCTGTTCAATCTATCTCATTCTTTCGCAATTTACTATTTTGTTGCAAATTTATGCGATGTTTTTTATTTTAGTACAATTTGGTCATTTTGTGATTGTATGATTTGCTTATAGTTTATTTATGAGTTTGTTTGTGTATACGAATTATGAAAGGATGTAATTTTTTTTTTTTTTTTTTGGGAATTCAGTTGCAATTTGGGATTTAGGTTTTAATGGTGGATTGATATGATAAATTGATGATGGTTGCATTTGATTTTTAATTTGAGGATAGAAGTTTCTCAATTTTGTAAGTCAGAGATGAATGATGCTAGTCCAAATTTCAGATTGTATAAGGCTCTAATTGAATTCATCAAGTGAAATTGTGTTTTGGAGAATTTGTGTATAAATTAGGTTGTAATTGAATTTATTAAATAGAATGGAGAGAACCAAAGGATATTAAGAAGAATATATAAAGAAAATGGAAAGTCCAAATTCTCTTACTAGAATTCCGGGCTATTGCTACACAAGAGGCTGAAGCAGAAGTTGGAGAAGGCTCAAATCTTAGGTTTTAATATGTAATTAATCACGAGATTAAGTAAATGGTGTGTTCTATATCTTTCACATGACTTGGGAAATAAGGAGGAGGATGAGTGATTTTTATTCAAATGACAGAATTATGGTGGTATATTCTAGGAAAACCTTGTCAATACTATACCCATTACTTTCCTCAAAGACCTCTTGAGAAAGCAATGCGCCAATTTAGCTATAAATGGTGTGGAAAGCACAGAATTTAGCTTGGCTATAGTGTTATGAAGATGCAATATTGAAAGCTCTGTTTGCTATCTAATGTAGAATGAGACTGCTTGTGTTAATGGAGGGTCTTCGATCATTATGAGCAAATTGTGAGTCATTATTGAAAGCAATTAGAAGCTTTATTTTGATGTTTGAGGTGGCTTTTACTACATAATGTGCTTGCTTGTGGGTAGTATGAATAAGAGACTTGTATGTTGATTATGGGTAATTTTCTTGGATTTTGGAAATATGCTTCAATGTATATTCCTGATGTCCAGAAAGTTGGATTAGAAAAGGCTCCATTTCACTTTCAAATGGTAGCTTCTTCAATTCTATAGGATATCATGAATGTTTGTGCAAAAGAGACAATTTCCTTATTGATGAGTATGCTTATCTATCGATAAAGACCAAGTAAGTCTCTGTTTGTGGTATGTTAATACTAGAGTAGAAATAACAGAGCGTTTTCTTGTTGGTACTGTACATTTTTCTGATAATACACATTTGACATTTGAAATCTGCAATCGAGTCCTTATGTAGTCTTCTCTAAGTCTTTCTAGAGTCTGAATTAATGTTATAGTGGTGCTAGGCTGCTAGCAAAATGCAAGATGCAAGATGCAAGATGCAAAAGATGACCTTAAACTTTAATCATGAAGTTATCTTCATCAGCATTTCATGTTCATTGTCTTGCGCACAAACTTTAATTGACACTAGCAGTAGCTGCTGTTGCCGAAAATATTGCTGATTTTATTTGTTATTTGTCAATGTACTTGCAAGACTATTGACTTTTGTGGCTGGTTCACCAGAGGGGAAAGAATTTCTTCGAAAGAGGCAAGCTAAGTGAGTTCTAGAGGCAGTGTTTTAGATAAGGTTGAGGGACTTGGCTTGAAGGCTTGGTTAATATAACTAAGGAGCATTTACAATATTTAAGAGATGATGGATGAAATTCTCACAAGAATAAGGTCACTTCATTTACGGTTAAGCATGGCATTGATTTTTCTAATATGGGGGGAATGCATGTTGTTCCAGGGAGAATGAAAGTTCGTATTTATAAGTCACGAGTAACTATTCTTCTCCATTTTCGAGCTGAAGCTTTTCAAAGTGTCGTTGATCAACACTTACAAGAACTTGAAAAGCAGTTTGACGAGTAAAAAAAAAATGTTTTTTTATATATAAAAAAAAATTATATGCTTTAATCCAGCTAATCGTTTATCTTCCTTTGTCATAAGAAAATTTCTTCAACTTTCCAAAATTTCCGATGAATATTCAATTTTTGATTTGTTAATTATTATTTTTTGAACATTTGCTTATGAATTTCATATTTCGTTGATGACATTCAAAATGATGAGAGATTCGAAAGGTGAAGAATCTAAATGAGCTTTCATGAAACTTGTTGAGACAAGGAAGAGTGTAGCTCATTCGAAGGTCTACATGCTTTTGAAGCTGGTTTGCTTCTCCTTGTGGCAGTGGCCACTGTAGGAAGAGCATGTTTTGAATATTTTACGTAATATTTAAAATGTGTAATTGTGCTAATCAATTATTCAATGATTGTTTGCTACTACTTTAGAGAGCTTTATTTGTAGTATTGATGCTAATGTATATTAGTTCGTAAATACGAGAACTCAACATCAACAATTGTAAATAGATTTTGCAAGTACTATAAGGTTTTAGCTTGCTAGTATTTGACTTTTAATGTAATTTTTCATGAATTATCCATCTTTTTTCCCCCTCTTGTATATTATTGTATTGATTGTTGTTAAGCACTTGAGTTCAAAGTGTTTTCATAAATCAGTCAAATCACCATTGGTTCATTGTTTAGCAATAGCAGCCATTGCATGCCAAGAAGAAAGTAGAAAGGGTATTTCATCCTAACTTTTAGTGGTACATTTTGAAAGATCATGGAATTTGATTTCGCTGTTGATTGGGAGACTGATTTGTTGGGTTGTATTAATGGAGTATACTAATGCAAATTTTAGGGAGCTTAATGGAGTATAATTTGGAACCCCTGTGTTAGGAAATCTTAGTTTTTTGGCCTTTCCTAACTCCAATCATGGTGGTTTATGTAGTTGGGATTAGCCTTTTGGAATTTGGCATTTTACTATGTGAACTGCTGCGCTACCTTTGACCCCTTTGTTGGAATTAATTACTTCCTATTTTCCGTTTCCAAGCTAAATTTTAAGTACAATATGTTGCTGCCAGACCTAGTTAATTTAAAATCTACTCAAGGAGGATGAGCTCTTCGAAGAGAATAAATATTTGTCCTTTGAGTTGGTGGAATTGTGATCCACATGCTTCTGTAAACTGTATATTTCATTGAATTGGTGTGAGCAACAGAGAAATCTAGGGAGCTTAACCATAGGAGGTGAGTAGGTGATAGTAGAGGAGGTGGAGAAATATCAGACATAGTGCCAGTGATTGGGAACGAATCGTTCACTCTATTTATTAGGTACTCCAACAATGCATACATAGTCTGGATGATGAAAGAGTATGCTGTCCCAGGTGTTAGGAGTGAAAGATACTGATTAAATTTTGTTGATGAATACATAGTCTGGGTGATGAAAGAGTATGCTGTCCTGGGTGTTAGCATAGTCTGGGTGGTGCACAGATTTTGGTGGTCATAACCCAAGGTACATCTTGCTGTTAAATGTGGAGGGGTAAAAGTTGTATGATCTGATAAGGAAGCTGACCAAGGATCTTGCGAAAAGGAGTAGTATACTCTTTGCTTTAAAGTCCGCTTGCTAGGAGATCTTAGTGCTCTATGGGGTTGTAGGTAACAAGATGAGAATGTTGCATGCATTGAAGGATGAACTCACTTGCTACATTTTTCTAGAAAAATTAATGGAACCCGACTGGTGTTAGGAATCTCTGTTTTCGGTTTTCCTGCTGTAAATTATGAAGCAGAGTCTCATATCTGAGTTGTTGTTACACTCTGGTTCTCTTATCAAATCTGAAGCTGGAGGATTCTGTTGCTTTTGTAAACCTTAGACTCCTATATATCATGGTTACTTTACTTTTGTAAGTGTAAGGAGTATCATGTCGTAACATGGAACCTAAATCCTTCCCATCACTCTCAATCTTAACCTAAATAAGGAGAGAAGACAGGGGTGGGTGGGGGTGGGGGGTGGTGGGGGGGGGGGGGGGATGTTTGTGTGATTCAGGTCAACTCAATGTGCTTGTAAAAATAGTAACTCATAGGAAGAGAAAACTTCTAAAGATTGCATTCCATACTCTCAAGGGCTATGACAACCAAACTCTGTGTCTGCATACTGCCATCTTCTATTAGCTGAAAGAGGTGAAGGAACTTGGCATAAATTGGGATAAACCCTGTAGGCTTTGAGTGATTCAGTCCGGTGGTGGCATTTATGATTCCATTAAACTTCGAGTTTCAGATTAGTAGTCAAGCAGATTGGTTAAATTAGGCATCCAAAAAATAGATTCAATGTTAGAACATATTTTGTTATAGGATGTAGATAAAAGCCCATTAAAACTAGGAAAAAGCAAGCCAAGTTAACATTGTTAGTCAGAACAGTTAAGTTTGCATCTAATGAAATACTTGGCTATTTTGTGATTCATATGCATTGTTGATCTGTTGGTTATCATCACGTGTTCGTATCCATGGAGCTCTAGATTCTCTATTTCAATCCCCGGTCATTATTAGTTTCTAACTGATGTTTCTGTACGCCAGACTTATGTACTATATTGCTGTAGCTTGGCATTGTATTGTATATATGTAGGCATCATAAGATGTCTCATATAAAGAATCCCTTCTCTTTTTTATCTGGGTTTTGGATGTTACTCTGAATAGATTGTGACAGTAATGTGTAATGCGGAGTACACAATAGTTCCCGTGTATTCGTGATGCCATTACTTACTGGTACAATTGTACAATTATTAAGGAAAACTGATTATATTTGGTTGTAAACATGTATTGTTCTATTCAATGTGAAAAACATACAAATTTACATCATCTAGAACATGTACAAATCATTCTCTATAGTTTTGCACAAAGGCAAGATTATTTTTGTCTTGTACACTGTTGTTTTAATAATTAAGTAATTTGCTACATAACTTAAGTGGTTACAACTTAATGAATTTGAAACGACTTGGTTAATTAATCTCACGGTAATTTCAGCTGCAGGTCACCATGTAAATCTTGAGCTAGAAGGAACACGAACCTCCCCACTTATCAGGTAACCTCAGCTTCTTTTTACCTTACAGTTTTTCTTCATAACAAATGTGTAGAAAGATTTATAAGCTATTCGCGCATGATAGTTGATTAAATAATTGATAGGTAGTTTAGTAGATCAATATATGAAGTTATTCATTAAAATTGAATTGAACTAAGTTGATTTTGAATATTTCATCAACAAAATATGAACCGATCCTGATTAATTAAATCAGAATAACTTGTTTTTCACGTAATAGTGTCATACTGATAATGATAATATATGCAACTAGAGAATGGTATGGGCAAGGCATACACTTTACAACTTCAAAGGGCTCTTCTATTCTTGCTTAGGAGTTAAGATAGTTGCTTCTGACTTGGTAAAGGTGGAAAGAGTACACCGGTTCGAGTATTCGGGCTGTATTAAACAAAAATGGCTCTTCTCCTTTCCGAATATATACTTTTCTTGTTTGTGAGGAAGGCATAGGCTTGGGGGTTGATGTCAATGTCTCGAAAGGAATTTCTTTATTGCAATTAGTTCAAGTTAGAAATTTCACACAATATGCTATAGGAATATAAAATATGATTAAGGAAGGTACTTGGAAATCACATCAAAGTGTATATAATAAGAAAAATACATGAAACTTACATAAAGTCATAAAACAATAGTCAAAAATAACATCTACTCACCTCTAACTTTCTGACATTTCACTTGTTTAGCCAATCAATACTCGTCCATAACCCCCATTATCCTTAATCATGCTTTAATTAAATTCCACTCATCTCTTTCTATCCCTAGCTTATCAACCCTTAAAAGTTCTATAATTTGATTAATCAAGAAATTTAATCTTCGAAAATTTCTGCCCCTAAATAACCTGATGAAAAGGATAATCGTTTTTTGTTGATTCCTCATTCGTTTTCAATTGTTGTAGATGTCGAATCCTCGAACGGTGGAAGATGTTATTCAGGATTTTAAAGGTAGAAGAGCAGGGATGATCAAAGCTTTGACTAAGGATGTCGATGAATTCTATCATTTGTGTGATCCTAATAATCTGAATCTATGTTTGTATGCCTTCCCTAACCAACAATGGGAGGTCAACTTACCTCCTCCTTCTTCAGACCTTCCTGAGCCAAGATTAGGGATCAACTTTGTAAGGGACAGCATGACAAAACACGACTGGTTGTCTATGGTCGCGTTGCACAGCGATGCATGGTTATATGCGATAGCATCTTATTATGCTGCCAAGTATAAATTCGACAGGGCTGATAGGAAACGTCTTTTTAATAAGATCACTGATGTTTCTTCTATATGTGAGTTGGTTGTGGGTGGAAAGACAGCTAGGAAAAGGCCTAAGACTGAAGCTGATGGTTTGCCTGAAGACATACTCGTTGAAGAAGTACTTTCAAAGCTGCCAGTACGCGACCTCCTCAAGTACAGGTCCGTATCCAAGCTGTGGCGGTCTTTGATTGATGGTCCGGAGTTTGTTTCTACCCATCTTCAAAATTACAAGAACAATTCCGAGGTATGTCACTTGTTGGTTTTGTATCGCCCTGCTAGGAGTTGGCTAAGAGATGAACGAATCTTGGTACGCCGTGGTGATACCTTTAGGAAGGTCACGGAACTTCAATGTTTATATGATCATTTTGAAGGAGCTTATGAAATGATCAGTTACATAAATGGGCTACTTTTGGTAAAGAAGGGAAAATCAAGGGGATTTCGTGAAATTATATTGTGGAACCCTTCCATAAATAGCACGCTTAGTCTTCCTAATCCGATGTTAGAAGCTATGAAAGAGGCTACTTATTTTGTGCTTGGTTTCGGGTATGATGCCTCTCGCAATGATTACAAGGTCATAGCAATAATATATCCTCATGCCGAGATCAAGTACTATTTTGGGGAGCGCTATCGTGCTACCATCCCGGGCTTAGTACAAGTGTATACACTTGGTACCAATTCTTGGAGTAGCAACCTTGGTGTTAGTCCTCCACCTTATTGGAGTGCTGGGCAACAAGTTTTTCTAAATGGCGCGATACATTGGATAAACTTCGGACCAAATGTTACAAATGATGCTGATTCATGGTTCAAGGAAAAAGATTCACATATAGTTTCATTTGATGTTGAAAATGAAGTGTTCAAGTATTTTGATCTACCTAAGGCCTTAAAAACTGATGATGAACCAAAGGAGAAGTTTCCAACGGTGTTAGGACGATCACTTGCCGTATTTTGTGCTCATTATCAACTCCGGAATGATATATGGGTGATGGGAGAGTACGGTGTGTCGAAATCATGGAGCAAATGTTACACATTTACGTTGCAATTCGATAAGCTCTTGCATTTCAAGACCAATGGTGAATTATTGTTTGCTGTTGATGGGAAAGGAATAAAATCATACGATGTTAGAAGAGAAAGGGTAAGAGATCTTGCAAAAACTTACTCAAGGTCTTCAAGTTATATAGTTTTTAGTTATGTGGAAAGTTTGGTGTTATTTAAACAGGTTAATAAGCGGCCATTAGAATCAACCAAGCCATAGAAGCATATGATATACTACAACTTCTATTTCATTTGATGTTTCATTGTTTATGTATGTTTTGGCTAAGAATTTCAGATTTTGATTTTGGTCTTAAAATTTCATAGCGATTTCGTTTTCGGACATAATAATTAAACAGGCGGAGTATTATATTTGGTTGTTAACATTTTAGGTTTCCTACCTAATTTTTCCGAATTTAGGTCTATTTTAATCTGAATATTGATTTAATGGGATTGAATCATCAATAAACAAGATGTTTACAATGGTTTCATAGCAAAGTTCTTGCTTTGTGCTGTTTTCTTGTTTTTTGCCACGGAAAACTTGGTCCTTGTCTTTCTTGCACTCTAATCAGATTTCAATTTTCAAGTAATTTTTAAGGATTGCAATAAAAGGGCTTAATGTGGTGCAACCATAATATTGAAACCAATTTGGACAATTTGGTCATGTACGTATAAGTGGGGTTTCCATTGCATTGTCTTCATGTATTTTGGTGTTTTTGTAGTTTATTTATTATACTTTTGAAATCTTTTGCTATTTCTACTTACTAGCATGTTTTTGTAGTACAAGCATTTATACACCTCGTTCACTCGTTTGCTACACATCTATGTGCAAATTTTCCCTTATTATACAGTTCTACCATGAATGGCAAAAATGATCTCAAATTTTAAAGTATTTCATTTTTTGTTTTTCCCAAAATTTGGCGATTTAATTTACTTCTTGTTCTGATTGTGATTATTTTGTTGTCAAGGGTATTATTTTTACATAGAGATGATTTTACATTAGAAAATTAATTGCTTATATTGACAATAAAATGATAAATTGTTACACAGAAATGATATTGTGGCAAGACAGGCAACACTATTAACAACATTAAAAAGTATTGATTTCCTATTCCGTGGAATTATTATTATTATTATTAAAAGAGAGTAGTATTTTATGTGCATGAGTTAAATTTATAATAAGAATAAAAAACGTTTTTATTTTGGAAAGGTATAAGAGGAATTTAAGATGTCTATTGCCTAGGGTAGGTAACGAAGATTTATGAATAGAAAAAGTCTTTAGTTAAATTATAATTTATGCTAATTTTGCGTGGCAGCTACTACTCGTATCACATACAGTATTTAAATCTTGTTAGTTGTTACTATTATCTATTATAGGGTTCATTATTTCAAGGGGTTCTTTTGAAAATAATAAGTGTTTTCTAAGGGAAAAAAACAATTAGCATGCCTAATCTATATTTTCACGTAATTGCTAATACGTCTATTATAAAGTTTCATGATTGACTATTAATTTATGATTGGTATCATTAATATACAAATCTTGACCATATATTATGATAATTATCGTGGGATTCATTCAACGGCTAATTGGCCTCCATTTCCCATTATTTTAGAATTAAGAATAGGTTATGTCTTTTACCGATCAACTTTATCATTTTGTTGGCCGCTATTGCATGCTCTAGTTTAATTTTATAAGACAAAGATATGACATCGTTTCATTAGGTTGGGTTAAAAATAGTATTAAATTGATGACTAAACTTTCGGTCACAAATCGATAAGCACTCCATATTATATATACGGTTATACGAAGTAATTATTTTTAGATGGGTAGATAGAGGGTTGTAAACCGAATTTTATTATTGAAGGGAAAACTTGCGGGTTAAAATCAATAATTAGGTCAAGTCATTCTCTGATTTGAGTCGAGTTCGGTTCAAGTCAATAATTTGCGGGTTATAATCAGGTCGGGTCATTTTCAAGTCGAGTCATTTTTGGGTTCAAGTCGAGTCATTTTTGGGTTCAAGTCAGGTTCGGTTCAAGTTAATAATTTGCGGATTATAATCAGGTCGGGTCATTTTCAAGTCGGTTCATTCTCGGATTCAAGTCGGGTTATGTTCAAGTCAATAATTTGCAGGTTACAATCAAGTCGGGTCATTTCCAAGTCAAGTCATATTCGGATTCAACTAACTATAAATAGATAATTATCATTTTTATCAAGCTACTTATTTCCTTTGACTATAATATATATGGCAATATACTAGGGAACTATAGTCTATAATTTAGGAAGATAATTATCTTCTTTGACCATACAACAAATATATACTATATTTAACTCTTAAATTTGAGGATGATGCTCCTTTCTTTTGTTGGCCTGGACCGACTTGGTCTCCCAAGAAAAAATGCTTTGATCAACAATAATAAGGTGGTCTAAATTGCATTTAAGGTGATTTGAAATCGGGTCAAGAGCAATTTGGGTTGAACTTAGATTGGGTCAATAACAAGTCGTGTTAATTTCGAGTCGAGTTAGTAACAGATCGGGTTGAATTTTTGGGTTGAATAAGTAATAGGTATGGTAAAATTCGGGTCGGGTCAAAAACAAGTCGGGTTGAATTAGGGTCAGATCAATAACAAGTCGGGTTGATTTCGGGTCGGGTTTGTAACAGGTTGGGTTAAATTCGGGTAAGGTTAGGAACGGTCGGGTCGGGTTAAATTCAGGTCAGGTTAGTAACAAGTCGGGTTAAATTCGGGTTTTGAAGGTTTAAAACGGGTTTGGGTCAATTTCGGTTCAAGTTGGGTTCGGTGCAAGTTAATTAAACTGGCCGTTGTAAACCGTTAAATCGGTACAAGTTGTAAACCGACAAATTGGTCGTTTAAAAGCAAATTGAATGGTTCCACACACCTAATTGGACTCTCGGAGGGTATTAGGGACCATGGTATGATCACTATTTATTTTCATAAATGTTCGTGGTAGGCTTGAGTTAATGAAATCGGTGCAAGTTGTAAACCAGTAAATTGGCCGTTTAAAGGCAAATTGGATGGTTCTCCCCACCCAATTGGACTACCGGAGGGTATTAGGGACCATGGTAAACATTTCAGCAATTTTAATTTTCTGGCAAAAAAAAGTCAAAAATTTCCTAAACTAAAGGCTAATGCCCACGCTTTTCAAAAAAATTTGGAGGTTTCAAGACCTGAAGTCGCAAAGTCTTGAAAATTTAGGGAATACATCTTGGGGTCATATAATGCCATTTGAAAACATATATTATCATTATATGTTGTCATAGATGTTGGTGGTAGGCTTGAGTTGATGAAATCGGATCGGTGCATGTTGTAAACCGGTAATTAGTCGTTTAAAGGCAAATTGGATGGTTCCACCCACCTAATTGGACTCCCGGAGGCTATTGGAGACCATGGTAAACATTTCGGCAATTTTTATTTACATGCAAAAAAAAGTCGAAAATTCCAAAATTGAAGGCTAATATCCACGCTTTTTGAGAAATTTTGGAGGTTTCGGAGCCCGGTGTCAAAAAGACTTGAGATTTTAGGGAATATATCTTGGGGTCATATAATGTAGTTTTGAACCATTTATGATCATTATATGTTGTCATAAATATTCGTGGTAGGATGGAGTTATAATGAAATCGGTGCAAGTTGTAAACCGGTAAATTGGTCATTTAAAGGCAAATTGGATAGTTCCACCCACCCAATGGGAATCCCGAAGGATATTAGGGACCATGGTAAATATTTCGTCATTTTTTATTTCCGGGTGAACAAAAAATAAAAAATTTCCAAAATTGAAGGCTAATATCCACGCTTTTTTTATAAATTTTGGAGGTTTCGGGGCCCGTTGTCGAAAAACATTAAGATATTAGGGGATACATCTCGGGGTCATATAATGCCGTTTTGGAATCATGTATGATCATTATTTGTTGTCATAAATGTTCGTGGTAGACTTGAATTAATAAAATCTGTACAAGTTGTAAATCAGTAAATTGGTCATTTAAAGACAAATTGGATGGTTTCACTTTCACAATTGGACTCCGGGAGGGTATTATGGACCATGGTAAACTTTTCGGCAATTTTTATTTTCGGGCAAAACAAAGTTAAAAAATTCCAAAATTGAAGGCTAATTATCCACGTTTTTTGAGAAATTTTGAATATTTCGGGGCCCGTTGTCGAAAAGCATTGAGATTTTAGGGGATACATTTCGGGGTCATATAATGCAGTTTGGATCCATATATATATGATCATTATATGTTGTCATAAATGTTTGTGGTAAGCTTGAGTTAATGAAATCGGTGCAAGTCTTAAACCGGTAAATTGGTCGTTTAAAGGCAAATTTGATGGTTCCACCCAGTCAATTGGATGCCCGGAGGGTATTAGGGTCCATGATAAACATTTCGGCAATTTTTATTTCCGGGCGGAAAAAATTCCAAAATTGAAGTCTTATCCACGTTTTTTTGAGAAATTTCGTATATTTCAGGGCCTAGTGTCGAAAAGAATTGAGATTTTAGGGGATACATCTCAGGGTCATATAATGTCGTTTGGATCCATATCTGATCATTATATGTTGTTATAAATATTCGTGGTCAGCTTGAGTTAATGAAATTGGTGCAAGTTGTAAACCGATAAATCGGTCGTTTAAAGGCATATTAGATGGTTTCACCCAACCAATTGGATTCCCGGAGGGTATTAGGGTCCATGGTAAACATTTCGCAAATTTTTATTTCTGGGTGAAAAAAAATCGAAAAAATTCCAAAATTAAAGGCTAATTTCCACGTTTTTTGAGAAATTTTTGAGGTTTCGGACTTGTACATGACAAATTTTTTTGTTCACTTTTTATTCTATCTTTTTCTTTCTGTGTATAAAAATGGATTTTTGATTATTCAATGTTGTATGCTTGCTTTAAAGTGAGTCAACCATTGCGAACTAAAATATTGCGACTCGCTTAATTGCAAACCTGTGGTGGACAATTAGCATATGCACCTGTCTTAATTTGTCTTGCTTTAATTTCTTGAATGGTATAAAAAGTTTAATTAGACATAAAATATTCAAAACCCTTTTCTGTTTAAATGGAATTATTATTGAAATTCCTTTTCTTAGGCGAACACGATTCAACTTTAATCAAGATTAATTAGGTAACAGACTATTTAAGTACAATTAATTGAGACGCAAAAAGTGTGAACTTCATCTTGTCTTTGAATTTCCATTCAGAAAAGAAAAACAGTACTAAGATTCTCTTTTTCCCTTGAACGTGCATGACAAGCAAAATGTCCCAATCTTATTAAAGCAACTTTTAATGGGTATATGTATATGTGTTGAAGAATATGTTGCATAAACTTTATTTCTTGATTATTAGAGATTATATATGAAATGTTTTGTACAAATTCATGTATTACCTCTTCAAGTAATTTTTCTATGCTCTACTCATTTGCAGTAGATATGTGCGATTAAAAGAATTTTAGAAAGATAAATTTAAGATACTAGTAGACGAACATAAGGAGAACACATGAAAATTTTATGACCTTTTTAAATCTCCGAGTTATTATAATACCACTTTATAATTTTATAGATGAGTATTAATGTTTTGATCCGGTATGTTTCAAAAAAGCACGGGTTTCAAATTTCAAAAATCCTAAAAGTACATTTGTAATGTATAAAAAGTCTAACAAGCCAAACACTATTTTGAGTGTTTAAACATGGACTTTAATACTTAGGCTTGGTTTGATCCAATCTGAATTTTGATTACAACCTTACAAACTATGAACAAGTATACAACCAAACAAATAATAAATTAAGTGAGCTTATATTCCATCCATCCGAGAGTAATTGATGCGTGAGACTTTTTTCACTAGTTGTTTGTTAATTAACTTTGCCCATAATTTATTAGCATTGTGTTAAAAATAAATATTATCTTGAAATATGTTTATAAATAGGTGTTAATACATTACAAAGTTCCATTATATCAACTTTTAATACAGAGTACTATATTTTTTAAACATGTACTTTGTATATGTCAAACTTATGCATACGAAGAGCTTGTTCTGTTCAGCTTATTTTCAGTTCAGTTCTTAATTTTCTTTTCTCATAAAATATTTTGTTCGGTTCAATTCAGTTCAGCTCCAAAAAGTTCAATTCAGCTCAGAACAGACCCAAAGTATAAACGGAGTATGATGAATATAAGTGTGTAAATAATAATGGGATATTAATTATCATCAACTCAAAATGGGGTAAACAACTTTCCAAGTTGAAGAAGTAAGGAAAGTAGGAAGTATGGAAAATTGGAAAGTAAGAGAAGAAATAGTGAAAAAGGATGAAAGAAACGTGACAAAAGCACAGAGTGAGTGACATGGACTGCTTGAGTTCTGATTGGGCGCCTGCATTTAATATAAGCCAATGACATCATATCACTTCTTTATTTTATTTTTTCTCTTTTCTTTCCTCCAATTTAATTAAATTATTCCACGTGTCAATTATCCATAGAAAACTTTTCACCATTTTGTTGTTTTCCGGTGGAAAGTAAAAGCTTTCCCATACTCTATTACTCCCTTTGTTTTATGTACTGTACTTCGTATATAAGCTTGAATTAAATTATGGAGATATAACTTTGACCATTAATATTTTTGTTAAGATTAATTAAAATTATGAAAAAATTATTCTAATGAAAAATTCCAACTCTAGCTTATAAAAATAACAAAGGGAGTATTTTTTTTTTCTTTTACAAGTAACTACTTTGTATTGACATGTTCATTTAAGCCAGCAACTATTTGTTTTTTTTGGTGTTTAGAGAGCTACAAGGGCGGGGGTGAGAATCGATCCCAGGATCTCCTGGAATCGGGAGGGAACCTCTAACCACTTGAGCTATCCATCACTCTCAGCCAGCGACTATTTGTTAATATACTTTGTATGAGTATGTTTCAAACATCAATAATTTAGGGCTTGTTCTCATAGACTGAACTAAACTGTTTATAAGAGAAGGAAATTAGGAGCTGAAATGAAGTGAACTGAACTGAATTGAACTGAAAATAATCGTATGAGAACAGACCCTTAGTACTCCATAATTTATAATTTTAATTATCAATAAACAAAAACTATAAAAAATTGACGTGATTTACTTTGTATTTTAGTAATGTCCAAATTAAAATGTACTCTGTATTAACTAGTAATAAAATGGAGAAAATATTGAAATTTTGAAAATTTTGGATTGCAATTATTAACTTTGTATTATAACCTCAGGTTAATTTAATTGTATTATATAAGTATACTCTTAAAATATCAACTTTGTATTTATCAAGAATTGCAAATAATATAGAGTAATAATTAAAATTATGCATTGATAACTCGTAAATATGACAATTCAAGTGTTGCGAGTATGGAGTACTCCGTAATGTATTAAGAAACGGAGAAATTACGTGTCACAACTTTTAATTTTATTTTTTAATTTTTGGTAAGTATTTGTTATTATAAGTCAAAAGGAGAATGAAAAAGAAAGCAATTGAAAAAGAGATCAAGAACCAAAGAGTGAGTGACTCAGAACAGCAGCAGCAGCAGTTGAAGAAAGGAGAGAGAAAAAGGACATACTTATGCATCATCATCATCTGCTTAAAGACTTAACAAAAATACAAGGTTTTTCCTCTCTTTATCTTTCTAATTTCTCTTTTTTTTTTTTTTTTCTAAATTCTCTCCTTAAAAATCCCAAATTATTGAAGTTTTCACTGATTTTTGATTCATAAATGCTGACACATTTTCCTGGTGAAGTAGAAGCAGAAGCAGCAATGGATATGGATTCATGGGCATCAAAAGTTCATTCTTCTAGGCATTTCTCCTCCCATCTCAGCTCAGGTTCTTATTTTTTTAGCTTGAACTTTTGCAAATTTTGGGATTATGATTTGTTTATCTTGTTTGTTAGTAGTATAATTAGTGGGTTTTTATTGATTTTTTTTTTTACAAATTGGGATTATTATTTGTAAAATTTGCTTCCTTTGTAGTTGTGATTAGTTTCTTAAGAAATTCTATCAATTTTTTGGGTTTGAACTTGCTAAGAGTAACTTAGTGGGTCTAGAAATTATATTGCTTTATTGCATAATTTGGGATTGCAATTTGTTAGATTTACTTGTAAATTGTGTATAATTAGTGTGTTCCAGAAAATCTATAGAAATTATGCAAAATCTGGCTATTGTATTACTGTAGTGTTTTTTTTTTGGCTAATAATTGAGTCTGTTTTAGAAATTCTATTAAGATGGATTTTCTCACTTATCAAATTTTGTAAATTGTTTTTGTTAATGTTAAGATTGTTAACCATACTCTCTTTTTTAGTGCTTCATTTTAATTCTTCCCCTCTTTTAAGGATTGTGTTTTATCCTTAATTTTACTAATATTTTGTGGATTATGTTAAATCGCATAATTTAGAAGATGTAATGTAAGTGAAATTGAGTTATTTGTACTTAAATTACTCAAAGAACTTGCCTTTAAGCAGCCAACATGGAGAAAGATTGATTGGAGGAAAGAGGGGTCAGATGTTTAAAAACAAACTTTTTGGGTGGTTTTGTTATGGTCCTACTTGTAAAGTTGGTTGTCCCCTTGCCGAAAAATATTCATACTAAGTATAAGAAATGATTCATAGTGTTTCCAATTTACAGGAAATAGATTAGTGCTGGATGATTCAGAAGTAAAGGATGATGCAAGGGCTTATTTCACATGTCCATTCTGTTATATCGATATCGAACTCACTACACTTTGTGATCATCTACAAGGAGAACACTGCTTTGATGTCAAGAATGCGGTATGTGTATGTTTATCCTTGTCTATTACTCATATCCTTTATACATGATGATGAGTGAAGATTTATGTTGGCAGACAATTTTGTGTTGTGATGTCATTTTGGATTTTGGAAATGCTCAGCATTCAGCAAGAATCATTATAGTGTGATTTTGAGCTACATTGCTTATATGACTACTTTGTGAATGTCTCATTGCTCATATTATCTAGTTAGGTTTAGAGTTCCAATGTTCACTCTCATTTGTCATACGGTTCAAGGTACCAAACAATCAAACATGTTGAACTCTTCTGTTCACTATGATTCTGCCTAAAACATGCAATATGTCCTTTATTTTAAGGATGAATTATAGATTCCATTGAATTGAATTAGGTTCATGATCTTAAGAGATATTCCTAGCACCACTATATGTCTACATGTATCTATTAAAGTTTTTGATAAATTGAGCTGCATAAGAAGCTTGTGGCACTTCAGCTGATTCTACTCTATCTTCGATATAATTTCTGGATATATGTGATCTGCTATGAGGCACTAAGTCTTGAATATGCAGGTGCAATGCTACAAAAGTAAGTTAATAATACCACTTCTTTACTTTGTTACCTATCCCATACCTATGATTTCAGGTTTGCCCTGTGTGTGCACTGAATCTGGGAAAAGATGTTGTCGGGCATTTTAAAACGCATCATATGAGTTCTATCAAGGTATTAAATGAGTTTTATTCAGCTTATTAGCGTTCACTTGTTTGAAAATTTTGATTGTTGATCATATTTCTTCTACATTAGTTCTCTTTTCTAATATATATCACTGATTTACAGACTCGGAGAAGGTCTCATAAGTCAGGATTCTGGAACTTCTATGCTGGAAGAATGGCTGGTGGCTTGAGTGCAAAAGGTGGCACCGAAAATGTGAATGCTTTAACATCCGATCCACTTCTGTCTCCATTTTTGTTTAATGTACCATATTCAGAAACTAAGGATGATCAATCTCAAGATACGTGTTCTATTGATGATCTCCCATCCATCCCAGAGAAAGAAAGGTACATACTATACTCTAGTTTGTATACTTGGGCCAGCAAGGGTGTCTATTATTGCTCACTTGCTTGATTAATATGCTGCCATTTTCTCGTTCCTATTATGTTATCATGTGATAAGACTTCAATGTCATGTTTTGGGGTTCCCTTTTTTGACAACTTACTGGCTTACCGCACAATCAAGTTTCCAAAATGTTTTGCCATTTATTCACTCTTAATGTTCATATAGGTTAAAATGAGGCCATCTCAGAGAATGTGTTTCATTGCTTCTGAGGTGTCTTCTGATCTTCTCGTCTCTCAGGTTGTGGGAGTTCGGCTTTGGGCATGCTTTTTGTTGAAATAGTTATGCCTTGAAGAAGCCATTCTATTAGCAATTAGACCTAGAAAATACTCCTATAAAATAATGCAAGACATATACTAGTACTAACTGTCAAAGTAGGAACTAATGAGGATCAAAAGAATAAAGAAACAACAAAGAAATTGATGGTTGTCATCTTATATCATGAACTGCAATGCTCTGCAAGTTTACAACTGTAGTATGTATGCTTATATGATTCCTAGCTACATCGGTCTCGAAAACATACATCTCTGGCTCTGCTGTGGCTAATAGGAGGATATAATATATGTGGTCTATTTAATTGCATGAAGCAAACATTTTCTGAGTCTGAATTGCTATCCCTCGGATCAACTGTTAGTATAATATTGATACAAGTCACATTCGGCACAGCTAACTGTAGTGTTATTACTGTTTTATTGTGGCAATGCAGCTCAAAGTCATCAAAGTTGAAACAAAAAGAAGAAAAGGAAGACTCAGAAGAGTTGAGGCAGAGAGCAGCATTCTGTCAGCAGTTATTTTTTTCAACCATAGTCTAAAATCCCTCCCATTAATCAGTAGTGCTTAAATATGAGATTAGTTTCCTGTCAAGGTAAGGTAAGAGATGTAGCACATGTTTTCGGGTGCACAATTATCTTCCATATTCATTCCCAGGGTCTAGTAATTTCCACATAAATTAAGAGTATATGTAATATTGATGTTTATTAAAGGCAATTAGATATGGAAATTTATTAATTGCATAGAACGCTTATATGAACAGCCAATCGAGCACGTAACAATGTACATGTTTCATTGGTGACAGACTGAGAGGCATGTAAACAATGCCTCCTATCACTAATGCAAACAACCCTTCCTTCCCACACACAATAATGGCTATTGTTGGATTTGTTGCAAACCATGTGATGAAGTTTGATTTGTTATGGACATTTATCCATCAAAAAATGGCAACCATCCTAAGTCAATAATGGACCAATGGTGTGCTGAGTGATAAAAACCTACATGAACCATACTCATTTCTAATAGTTCCAATTTAATTTTTATGACATGGACACCCCATATAATCCATTCAATTTTATGAATTTTTTTCAAAATTGGTAAGAAAGCGTGGATTTCTTTAGTTTGTGGATAATTTTTGACTTTATTGGACTTGGAAAAAAAGGAGAAGATATGTTGATTTTCATACACCTCATGAGACTATAAGAGGCCAATCGAGCAATTGAAATCATTCTTTTTCCTTTTAATGTGTCTATTTAGCCGTTTACAGACGTAAAATACACGCCTTCTTTCATAATTTAAGCCCACTTCAAGCCTTTATATGATCGGTAGATGGTTTTAAACAAAATTATGACCTTAGGATACACCTCTTATCACCCCTTTATCCTAAACTCCTTGTAAATGATTTGATTTCGTGTATAGTCTTCAACTTAAACATTTAGAAAATATTTTTCGACCTAGCTAGATTATGCATCGGGGTGTTTCTTGGGGTTCCCAGTATACATTAACCCACATGTCGTTATTACGTCATAAGGTGACTTGCCTTTGGCTTGGTCTTGCTTCTTGGCCCAAAGTCTAATTAAGACATATCCTCAATTGTCAAAAATAGATGTTTTTGTAAGGATGAAATGTACTCTATCGTTTTATGTCTTACCCTTGTACACGTGCCTCATATGTAGTGGTGTGCCTTCACACTTTGGCAATAGCATCACCGCCCCACACACTTAAGTGATGTCCCTTGCCCTCACTCATACTTACCATTTTTTTAGTTCCAAAAGTGCAATGTTATCTTCGTTTAGTCAACATAAGCGTTTATGACAAGGCCTCATAGGGTTATCTAATCTACTTAGATTTGTCTAGGAACAACCTTAATGGCCTGATCCGCACCTGCATTGGACCTCAGATCATCTTGGTGCTACTATGCAAGTTCTAAATGTGCATAGTTTGACAATCATATATCCGTTTTATATTATGTGCAATAATTTTCAAATACAGACGCTACAAATTATCTATAACAAACAAAAAGTTTCTATTTTAAATATTAGTATAAGTACGACTCGAAAAATCAGGATGAGTAGAATTATAAACTGTACGGTCTTGCCAAGGAGTTAAGATTCTCTAAATCAAAATTCAATCAATATACATTGTAAAAATTATGTATCTTTTTCTATATGACAAAACTCATAGTTACATATAAAAAGCATAGTTGTCCTAAAATATCAAACTTGCTTTATATTTTCCTGTTAATAGCTTGTATAAAATTATTTAGACTCTGCTTGTTACTTGAGCCATGGTCAAAAGACTTACAACGGCAGCACATATAACAGTAAGAAATTGGCGTTCTTTAAACATGACTTTAATCAAGTTCATTGCAACATCAGTAGTGATCTTCCTCCCATCATGTACCAAAACACGTCTACGCTTCCCTGAGAAGGCTAATAACACAAGGACAGTGATCCAAGCAACCATCGTGGTACGCGCCACCACGATCAAGCATATCGACACTAGGGAGAGCCCGGTGAGGGCGAGTATGACGGTCCGTAGAGCCGAGGGTGATCCTGCCTCGGTAGAGTAGGAGGAAAAGAAGTATGTTACTAAGCAAAGGGAGAAAACAAGTGTAGTAGTTGATGAACTACTACTACAAGTACTTGTTGTGATCATTTGGGTTAGAAAGTGATTTGAGGAAATTAAAGAAATTAGGAGAAAATTTATGGAGAAGAAATTAAGTAGATTTGAGGGTGATTATATAGTGTAAATTTAATGGAATTATGGAAAGAGGAGAGAATTTTGGGAATCATGTGGTGCACATGGTCAGGTTGGAAATTAGGGTGTGACACCTTATTATTATAAGTTAATGTCGGATTTTATGTAAGATTAATTAATTTATGTTAATTAACTCTTTGTTAATTGAACAGACAATCACATCTTAATTATAAATACAAGTATTATGTAATGTTACTAATGTACTATCTTGAAAATTAATTCTAAATTTTGTTATGTGTATTTTTGAATACTAATTTGACATAAAATGTGTACAGATTGAAAATTATTTACCAAATTTTATGTTCCAACTTGTACAAGATATGGTAAGATACAATTTCTAATGTTGATGACGTATTAATGTATTATGTGTACAAAATATGGTAAGATATAATCACATGTGGAAATCATTAATAATATACTCCATATCATGGAGTTTTTTTTTTAGATGATTATTGCAAAGTGGTTAAGGATTCTCAATAATGAAAAATTATACTCTGCATAATATTTGCAATAATACAAACATATCATTAGAATATCAAACATATTTTCAAAATTACAGAGAAATTAGTGATCAAATATAATTTTCGGGATAATTACAAATGGTGTGCGTAGAGTTAGAATGGGCCAGTGACCACAATTGTCCATGAGACATCCAAAAGACCAAAAGGCTTAAATTTCGGCCTTTTTCTTCAATTGTTCAATGTACAGCCTTTTATACTCGTTTCCCAATCAACTTTTTTCCAAATCAAGATAATCTTTAATTGTTAACCATCATTATTGCGGTTCAATGTATATCTTCCTTTGATACAGGTAATTCCTAAAACAGTGACTAAGGGCCTGTTCATATTTAATGAATTGAGCTAAACTGAATTGAATTGAACTGAACTGAACTAAATAGAGTTGAAATGAACATTTTATGAGAGAAGAAATTAGGAGCTGAATTGAAATGAAATGAAATTAATTTGAAGTGAACATGCCTTAGTAACCCCTAAAATACTAAAAAAAAAAAATATATTGTAATTGCATCATTTAAAGCTTCATACTTATTGATTAATAACTTTACACACGTCACTATATTTCCTGCAAATCGAGAGAGGGCCAGGCCACTTCACAAGACCAAAATAGGTTCCACCCCAAAACTATATGGCGATAGAGCTGTCAAAAGTTGACCCGACCCGAAATACCAACTCAAATCCGATTATTAACCAACCGATCTGAACCCGAAAAAATGGTGACCCAAACCCGACCTGACCCGACCAGATACAACCCTAGACCCGAGTAAACAAGAGTATGTGAGACCCGAACCCAAACATGAACTTACGTGGAGATGACCCGACCCGAATTTAACCCGTAAATTATTAACCTGAACTGAACCCGACTAAACCCAAATTGACCCAAACCCGTTTTAACTCGTCAAAACTCGAATTTAACCCGACTTGTTACTAACCTAACCTGAATTCAACCCGACCCATTCCTAACCCGACCCGAATTTAACCCAACCTGTTACAAACCCGACTTGAAATCAACCCGACTTGTTATTGACCTGACCCAAATTCAACCCGACTTGTTATTGACCAGACCCAAATTTTACCAGACCTGTTACTAACCTGACCCAAAAAATCAACATGATCTGTTACTAACCCGACTCGAAATCAACACGACTTGTTATTGACCCGACCTAAATTCAACCCTAATTTTTCCTGACTTGATTTCAAATCACCTTAAATGTAATTTAGACCACTTATTATTGTTGATCAAAGCATTTTGTCTAGGGAGACCAAGTCGGTCCAGGCCAGCAAAAGAAAGGAGCATCATCCTCAAATTTAAGAGTTAAATATAGTATATATTTGTTGTATGGTCAAAGGAGATAACTATCTTCCTAAATTATAGACTATAGTTCCCTAGTATATTGCCATATACTGTATATTATAGTTAAAGGAAATAATTAGCTTGATAAAATGATAATTATCTATTTATAGTTAGTTGAACCCGAATATGACCTCACTTGGAAATGACCCGACCTGATTGTAACCTGCAAATTATAGACTTGAACATTACCCGACTTGAATCCGAGAATGACCCGACTTGAAAATGACCCAATCTGATTATAATCCGCAAATTATTGACTTGAACCGAAATCGACTTGAAACCGAGAATGACCTGAAAGGAATAGTGTCCTTTGAACAAGTGTATTATTCTGATAGCGGGTTCAGAATTATTAGAAAGCTAATATATTCAGTAAGGTCAAGTGATCGGAATGCCTGGGTGGAGGCCGCTTCCGATCAGTAATATTAATATAATTAATATTACAACTTAATCTTGATTGAACCCTTCGGGTCACACCCAAGCAAATATATGCGAACCAACTCGACGAATTAATTCGGAAGAAATTAATTCGTCGCCCGAGTGTTAAATAATTAGACGTCGGTAATTCGAGCTTAGAGCGTCGAAACCGATCGTCGGAAGTCGAGTCTAAATAATAAAAGACGAGACACGCAAAATAATAATAAATCAACAATATTTCCGAAAATACCCTAGCATCGGAGTGCCCCGAGCATCCGAATGCTAGGGGCAAGACGAGCCGGCGCACCGTGTTGCAGCCACGGCCAACCGCGGCTAGGCACAACAGCAGCCGCGCCGCACCACGGCAGCAGCCGCAGCCGCGCCGCACCATGGTTGCAGCTGCAGCCGCACCATGGCAGCAGCCGCAGCCGCACCATGCTACAGCTGCGCCACAGCAGCAGTTGGTGCGGGCTGGCTGCGGGCCAGGTGCGGGCCGGGCTCGGGCTTGGCTCGTGGCTTGGCTCGGGCCATAGGGCCGTGTATAAGGGGAAGGTTGGGAGCAAGTGGGTTGCCATGTGGCACAACGTGAGGGAAAGAGTGGGGAGCAAGTTTGGTCCCCATCTCCAAGTGGTCCTCACCTACTCTCTCATGTATGCTTGACACTTGTTGATTTATTACTAGTTTGCTTAATAATTTTATTTTAGCTTTAAAATAAAATGAGAAAAACTCATTGTCCCACATTGATGGGAGAGATTTTCATACTCCATCATTCCCTATAAATACCCAACTTTGGGCATAGGAAATAATGCTGGAGTGGGAGTTAAAAAGAGCATTCCATAATATTGGAAAAACTCTTAAACTCATATAACACTCGGGTTTCGGTCGGACCTCGCTAACCCCCAGGTAGTAGACCTTAAAGTTGTGTTCGCTCTTTTGTGGGTGGATACCGTTGGAGGCGCGGCGCTTGACGTGCTCGTAGCTTTCACGTAAGAGCCCTGGTTTTTGGGCGAAGCTCGCTTCGAGGGTTAGATTCGTTATCTTTTCTTAGTGATTATTTATTTATGCTTTATGATTTTAATTATTGCGAGTGGTTCCTTGGGTCGGGGTTTGTTTCCGCGGTGAGTCGGACTCACCAAACCCCAACAGCGGTATCGGAGCCCCGCTCGTTTATTTTTATAATCATGTTTTTCAAGGTTTATTTTGGCTTAATTTTCTGGTTTAAGTTGCTAATTAGATTAGTAGCTCGGTTTTATTTATTTTAATCCCGTTTTTAATGTCGATTTTGGCCCAGAACCCAGATTTTCGCCCAAGACTAGTGAATTTTGGGTGGAAAACGTGTTCTGGAAAGGTTTTTTTTCCCAAAGGGATATGTGATTTTAGCCAAATTCTAACCAGAAATGCCTTTTTCGAGGGGTTTTTCGTTTTTGACGAAATTTTTTTAAGTCTTTTCTAACCTTGAAATTAATGGCATAAATTTCAAATACGGACTATAAATTTCAAAAATTTTAAGTCTTTTCTAACCTTGAAATTAGTGAATGGATGAATGGAATATATGTATATATTCTCTCTCACAGGTTTTATGAAATGGCAACTAGTGGGACCCGACTAGGATAGAAAATACGGACTACGTGTCGTTATGTATTTTTGTAAATCTAAATACGGTCTACGCACCGTTAAGTATTTTTGTACTTTAACATTTAGATCTTTCCTAGTTGTAGACACTAGTTTTTGCATAGTTTGGTTAAGTCTTGAAGACGGCGTATCTTGGAAGACAAAGCCTCGAATTGCAAATGAAGACCTTTTGAAGATATGAAGATCTCAAGGGGTCATGCTAGTTGCCAATATGCATCTATAATTTCGATTTATATTTTATTCTTATATATATGTGTGAATTATTCGTTAGATGCATGTTTAGGTTTTCTTGATGTTGCGATGATTAGTTAAGTTCACTTAAATCAACCAACATAGAAATCCTAGGTCCCTAATAATATTGAGTCAAACTTGCCTTTCCAAACAACACTTATTAACCGAACGAGAGTGATGGTAGGCTACGCCAAAGCGAGGTGCCATCACTTCTCCAAGGGGCATAAGGCACACCGGGTGTGCACGTTGGTTTTGGTTTAACTCATCGGTATGGGTGAGGAGTCCTCACATACCGTGGCAAAAGAGATACATCGTCAAAGATGCATTAGATGCGACGATTATCTAACCAAGAGTGGCTTAGAGCCATTAGCAAGGTAATGCTTACCCAAGAAGATTGAGTGTTTAAGACAAGCCAAAGCATGCTTAACCAGTCTTTGTTTCTTCGGATCTTGGAATCGCCTTATTTTCACAAAATAGGGACAATTTTTACGTGTGAATAAGATGTTAAATAAGTATTGAAAATTTGCATGAATAAAATTCAATCTTATTTAAGTATTTTGAATGGTTTTTCATTAAAATTCTTTCAATTGTAGAATCATGTCTTCAACCCCAAACAATCAGTTTTCATTACGCTCAATTCTCGACAAAGAGAAGTTGAGTGGTACCAATTTCCTTGATTGTCAAAGGAATTTGCGCATCGTTCTTATGCAAGAACAGAAAGAGTATGTCCTTGATGAGGAAATGCCTGACGCTCCAAATGAGGAGGTAACTCAAGCGACCCTTAACTGATGGCAAGTAGCCGATCGGGATGTCAAGTGCGTAATGCTAGCCACTATGTCTCCTGAACTTCAGAAAACCTTCTTCGAGAAGGAATCGACCTATGAGATCATTTCTGAGTTACAGAATATGTTTCAAGAGCAGGCTCGAACTGAAAGGTTTGAAACCCACAAGCAGATCCTTGAGACTAAGCTCAAGAAAGGAGAGCCAGTCAGCCCACATGTGCTCAAAATGATTGGATTATTTGAGAACATGGGAAGGCTTGATGCGGGGTATTCAACTGAAATGGCTATTGACATCATTATCCATTCCCTTCACAAAGGCTATGACCAGTTCAAGATGAACTACAACATGCATAGCATGGAGAAAACCCTCACCGAGCTTCATGGGATGTTGAAGCAAGCCGAGCAGACGCTCAAGGATGAGGAAAGCATGATATTCTCATGATCAAGAAGGGTAAGCCGTTCAAAGGGGAAGGCAAAAGGAAGAAGGGCTTCAAGGGGAAAGGGATGAAGAACTTTCCGCCTAAGCCGAAAGCTACCAAAGACAACAAGGAGAAAAAGGTAGCATCTTCTAAGTCTGATTTCGAATGCTTCTATTGCAAGAAGAAGGTACATTGGAAAAGAGACTGCCTACAATTCAAGGAAGATAAGAAGAACGGAACCGTTGCTTCTACATCAGGTATTTACGTTATAGACTTTAACTTCACTAGCTCGGCTTCATGGGTATTAGATACCGGATGTGGCTCACACCTTTGTTCCAATTCACAGGGACTAAGGAACACTAGGAAGCTAGCGAAGGGAGAGACCGAGCTCCGGGTAGGAAATGGAGCAAGGATTGGTGCTATTTCCATAGGATCTCTTAGTTTGTCTTTGCCCACGGGGCTAGTTTTGGAACTTGACAATGTTTATTGTGTTCCCAACATTACCAAAAACATCATTTCAATTTCGGCGTTGGACGCCAAAGGTTTTGAATTTCGAGTTAAAGACCAATCATGTTCATTTTATCTCGATAATGTTTTATATGGTACGGTACATTCAGAAAATGGTCTTTATGTGTTATCACTAGACAAGGAAATTTATAACGTTAATAATCCTGCAAAGAAAGCTAAGACTACACAGTCCAGTCAAACTTACTTGTGGCATTGTCGCCTTGGCCACATTAACATCAAACGCATCAAGAAACTTCTACAAGAAGGCATTCTTGGCTCATTTGATTTAGAATCCTTTGAGAATTGCGAAGGATGTTTATTAGGCAAGATGATAAAGCAACCATTCTCCAAGATAGGAGAAAGGGCCAGTGACTTATTGGGACTAATACACACCGATGTATGTGGACCAATGAGTACACCCGCAAGGAGTGGTTATCGGTATTTCATAACCTTCACGGACGACTTTAGTAGATATGGTTATGTCTATCTAATGTCGCACAAATCTGAATTGTTTGATAAATTCAAATAATTTAAGAAAGAAGTTGAAAACCAACTCGGCAAGAAAATCAAAGCGCTTCGATCGGATCGAGGTGGCGAATATTTGAGTCAAGAGTTCGATGACCATCTGAAAGAACATGGAATACTTTCAGAGTTGACACCTCCGGGAACTCCTCAATGGAATGGAGTATCTGAAAGGAGGAATCAAACCCTGTTGGACATGGTCCGATCTACTATGGGTCTTAGTGAACTTCCAATCTCTTTCTGGGGACATGCACTTTTAACTACGACACTCACTCTAAATCGTGCTCCGTCAAAAGCAGTGGAAAAGACTCCATATGAATTATGGACAAGCAAACCGCCAAGGTTGTCTTTTCTCAAGATTTGGGGATGCGAAGCATATGTCAAGAAACTCATTTCTGACAAACTTCATCCGAAATCTGACAAGGTTTACTTTGTGGGTTATCCAAAAGAAACCAAAGGGTATTACTTCTACAACAAATCCGAGAACAAAGTGTTTGTTGCTCGTGATGGTGTCTTCTTGGAGAAGGAGCATCTCTCCAAAATGACAAGTGGGAGGAAAATCGAACTCGACGAAGTTCGAGAGGAGGGAGCAACAAGGACAAGTTGACAATCAAAGTGCTTACCAAGCAGTTGTTGACATTGGTTAAAGTCAAAATATGCAAAGTCAACCCGACAATGCAAATGCTCAGTCCATTACCCTACGTAGGTCGACTCGGCCAAGATCTCAACCTGACAGATATCTCGGTGTTGTATTAACCGAAGATCTGGACATCCTAGTAGTGGATGGAGATGAGCCGGCAACCTACAAGCAAGCTATGACGAGCCCCGACTCTGCAAAATGGCAAGAGGCCATGAAATACGAAATGGACTCCATGTTTGAAAATCAAGTATGGGACTTGGTTGATTTACCCGCAGGTTATACACCTATCGGATGTAAATGGATTTTCAAGATGAAAACCGACAAAGATGGAAATGTATTCATTTACAAAGCAAGGCTGGTAGCAAAAGGTTACAGGAAAATTCACGGCGTTGATTATGATGAAACCTTTTCTCCAGTAGCTATGCTTAAGTCCTTTCGAATTCTTCTAGCGATTGCTGCATATTACAATTATGAAGTATGGCAGATGGACGTCAAAACCGCCTTCCTCAATGGGATTTTGGAAGAAACTGTGTATATGACACAACCTGAAGGTTTTGTCGACCAGAATAATCCTAAGAAGGTATGCAAGCTTAAGAAGTCCATTTATGGATTAAAGCAAGCAAGCAGAAGTTGGAATCTGCGATTTGATGAAGCCATCAGTGAGTTTGGTTTTATCAAGAATCCAGATGAGTCTTGTGTCTACAAGAAGGTCAGTGGGAGTGACATCGCCTTCCTAGTCTTATATGTCGATGACATTTTGCTCATTGGAAATAACATTCCATTGCTAGAGTCTGTAAGGACTTGGCTCGGGAAATGTTTTTCAATGAAAGACTTGGGAGAGGCTCAATACATATTAGGCATCAAGATCTATAGGGATAGATCAAAAAGGATGATTGGAATGAGTCAGAGTACTTACATCGATAAGGTACTGGCTCGATTCCAAATGGAAGGAGCCAAGAGAGGGCACCTACCCATGTCACATGGCATAACCTTAAGCAAGAAGCAGTGTCCAAAGACACCTGATGAGCGAGAAAGGATGAGTCGAATTCCATATGCTTCGCTTATTGGATCGATCATGTATGCCATGATATGTACTAGGCCTGATGTATCGTATGCCTTAAGTGCTACGAGTCGATACCAATCAGATCCAGGAGAGGCGCATTGGACTGCGGCCAAGAATATTCTAAAGTACCTGAAAAGGAACAAAGATAAATTCCTGGTTTATGGTGGTAAAGATGAATTGGTTGTTGAGGGATATACCAACGCAAGCTTCCAGACAGACAGAGACGACTTTAAGTCACAATCAGGATACATATTATGTCTCACTGGAGGAGCGTTTAGTTGGAAGAGTGCAAAGCAAAGCACAACCGCTGATTCTTCAACTGAAGCCGAGTACTTGGCAGCATCTGAGGCAGCCAAGGAGGCAGTTTGGATTCGCAAGTTCATTGATGAACTTGGTGTTGTACTCTCCATCAAGGGTCCAATAGACCTCTATTGTGACAACAATGGAGCTATTTCTCAGGCTAGAGAGCCACGAGAACATCAGAAGGTCAAACATGTCCAGAGGCGATTTCACATGATTCGAGATTGGAAGTCAGAAGGTGAAATCAGAATTTGCAAAGTTGGAACGGATGACAATGTAGCCGATCCACTTACTAAACCTTTGCCTCAAGTGAAGCATAACAAACACATTGAGGCAATGGGAATCAAGCATGTCATGAACTGGCTTTGAATTCCATTTTATAGTGTTTTAATCAAATTTTGAACAATGTTGATGTAAAGCACTATGATGAACCATTCAGTTTTGGAGTAATTAAAATTTTTCATGCAATTTAAATCACTCCGTATCTATTTAATTGTGGTTTAGAATTAAATAATGAGTCCATTCGATTTTAATAAATATTCAAAATAGGGTATCAAGTCAATGGCTTGGATAAAGAAACACCTATTAAAGTGAACATTGAATATTTAATCGAAAATTATCCCAAATCAAGGTCATATTTTGTGGACGATTGATGACCATCAGAGATTAGTGTGTAGTATGATTTATAGCACCTTTTCTTGTGCTATGAGGATATAAATCATTTGCACAGGTATTGGTTCAGAACCATACTTGATCGACCTATGAGGATACTTTAAGAGATTTAAAATCGTCATAAGTATTTTCTCATTATTACTATCGGAACTCTTTTCCTTTGACCATGAGTAGTGGGAGATCTCTTGTTTGAGTACTGATCCGCTTTGGTATCCGCCAAACGTTCGCCGTAACTGGGGATTATAAAGACAGATATTGGGCGGGTGAGTCCTCTTAGTAAGAGAAGCTACATTACAAGACTGGAAATGTCCCCCTACTAACAATAGGGAACATGTCTTGTTGTTTACAAGGCCTCTCGAAGAGCGAGACTGTGAAAAATGCATGGCCGTGCTCAGATGGATTTTACAAATCATTTGCTTATTGACAGTCAAACTCGGATTTCGAGAAACACTTCTGGACGCAACAAAGATGACTAGTAATCTTACTCTGTAGTTCATGAAGAGACATGAAGAGACATAGGATAAGGGCTATACACTAAATGCACACTTGTCCGGAAGGACAAGTGGGAGATTGAAAGGAATAGTGTCCTTCGAACAAGTGTATTATTCTGATAGCGGGTTCAGAATTATTAGAAAGCTAATATATTCAGTAAGGTCAAGTGATCGGAATGCCTGGGTGGAGGCCGCTTCCGATCAGTAATATTAATATAATTAATATTACAGCTTAATCTTGACTGAACCCTTCGGGTCACACCCAAGCAAATATATGCGAACCAACTCGACGAATTAATTCGGAAGAAATTAATTCGTCGCCCGAGTGTTAAATAATTAGACGTCGGTAATTCGAGCTTAGAGCGTCGAAACCGATCGTCGGAAGTCGAGTCTAAATAATAAAAGACGAGACACGCAAAATAATAATAAATCAACAATATTTCCGAAAATACCCTAGCATCGGAGTGCCCCGAGCATCCGAATGCTAGGGGCAAGACGAGCCGGCGCACCGTGCTGCAGCCACGGCCAGCCGCGGCTAGGCACAACAGCAGCCGCGCCGCACCATGCCACAGCAGCAGCTGGTGCGGGCTGGGCTCGGGCCAGGTGCGGGTTGGTTGCGGGCTGGCTGCGGGCTGGGTGCGGGCCGGGCTCGGGCTTGGCTCGGGCCATAGGGCCGTGTATAAGGGGAAGGTTGGGAGCAAGTGGGTTGCCATGTGGCACAACGTGAGGGAGAGAGTGGGGAGCAAGTTTGGTCCCCATCTCCAAGTGGTCCTCACCTACTCTCTCATGTATGCTTGACACTTGTTGATTTATTACTAGTTTGCTTAATAATTTTATTTTAGCTTTAAAATAAAATGAGAAAAACTCATTGTCCCACATTGATGGGAGAGATTTTCATACTCCATCATTCCCTATAAATACCCAACTTTGGGCATAGGAAATGATGCTGGAGTGGGAGTTAAAAAGAGCATTCCATAATATTGGAAAAACTCTTAAACTCATATAACACTCGGGTTTCGGTCGGACCTCGCTAACCCCCAGGTAGTAGACCTTAAAGTTGTGTTCGCCCTTTTGTGGGTGGATACCGTTGGAGGCGCGGCGCTTGACGTGCTCGTAGCTTTCAAGTAAGAGCCCTGGTTTTTGGGCGAAGCTCGCTTCGAGGGTAAAATTCGTTATCTTTTATTAGTGATTATTTATTTATGCTTTATGATTTTAATTATTGCGAGTGGTTCCTTGGGTCGGGGTTTGTTTCCGCGGTGAGTCGGACTCACCAAACCCCAACATGACCCGACTTGAAAAAGACCCGACCTTATATCCCGCGAATTATTAACTTGAACCGCACCCGACTCAAACCCGAGAATGACCCGACCTGATTATAACCCGCAAATTATTGACTTGAACCGAACTCGACTCGAACCCGAGAATTACCCTAACCCGTTTTAACCCGTGAAAACCCGAATTAATCCCGACCTATTGTTCACCCGAATCGAATGTAACCCGACCTGTTATTAACCCGACCCAAACCTAATAAGAAGTATGACCCGACGTGACCCGACTAAAGCATGGCTCAACCCAAACCCGACCCGCATAGGTTATATAATTAATCCGAATTGACCTGACCCGAATTTACCCGACCTACCCTTACTGACCCAAACCCGACCATTTTACTCGAATTGACAGCTCTATCCGAAACCTCCAAAATTTCTCAAAAAGTGTGGATACAAGTCTTCAGTTTTGGAATTTTTTGATTTTTTTTCACCCTGAAAAAAAATTGCCGAAATATTTACCATGGTCCCTAATACCCACCGGTAGTCTAATTGGCTGGGTAGAACAATCCACTTTGCCTTTAAACGACCGATTTACCGGTTTACAACTTGCACCGATTTCATTAACTCAAGGCTACCACAAACATTTATGAAAACATATAATGATCATATATGGTTCAAAATGACATTATATGACCCCGAGATGTATCCCCTAAAATCTCAAGCCTTTTCGACACCGGGCCCCGAAACCGTCGAAGTTTCTCAAAAAGCGTGGATATTAGCCTTTAATTTTGGAATTTTTTGACTTTTTTTCACCTGGATATAAAAATTGCCGAAATGTTTACCATGGTCACTAATACCCTTGGAGAGTCCAATTGGGTGAGTGGAACCATCCAATTTGCCTTTAAACGGTCAATTTACCGATTTACAACTTACACCGATTTCATTAACTCAAGCATACCAAGAAGTTTATGACAACATATAATGATCATATATGGTTCCAAACGTTATTATATGACCCTGATATGTATTCCCTAAAATCTCAAGGCTTTTCGACACCGTGACCCGAAACCTCCAAAATTTCTCAAAAAGCGTGGATATTAGCCTTCAATTTTTGAATTTTTTTAATTTTTTTCGCCCGCAAATAAAAATTACCGAAATTTTTACCATGGTTCCTAATATCCTCCGTGAATCCAATTGGGTGGGTTGAACTATCCAATTTACCTTTAAACGGCCAATTTACTGGTTTACAATTTGCACCGATTTCTTTAAATCAAGCCTACAACGAACTTTTATGACAACATATAATTATCATAAATGCATCCAAACAGAATTACATGACCGTGAAATGTATCCCCTAAAATTTATAGACTTTTCGACACCGGGTCTCGAAACTTGCAAAATTTCTCAAAAGCGTGGATTTTAGCCTTCAATTTTGGAATTTTTTGACTTTTATTCGCTCGAAAATGAAAAAATTTCGAAATGTTTACCACGGTCCTAATACCCTCCGGGAGTCCAATTGGGTGGGTGGAATCATCCAATTTGCCTTTAAACGGCCAATTTACCGATTTACAACTTGTACTAATTTCATTTACTCAATCCTACCACGAACATTTCTGACAACATATAATGATCATTTATGGTTCCAAACGACATTATATGACAATGAGATGTATCTTTAAAATCTTATTTATTTTCGACATCGGGACCCGAAACCATCGAAATTTCTAAAAAAACATGGATATTAGCCTTCAACTTTGGATTTTTTGACTTTTTTTCTCACGGAAATAAAAATTGCCGAAATGTTTACCATAGTCCCTAATACCCCCCGGGAGTCCAATTTGGTGTGTGGAACCATCCAATTTTCCTTCAAACGACCAATTTAGTGGTTTACAACTTGCACCGATTTCATTAACTCAAGCATACTACGAACATTTATGACTATAAATAATGATCATATATGGGTCCAAACAAAATTATATGACCACGAGATGTATTCCCTAGAATTTCAAGACTTTTAGACAACGGGCCCCGAAGAATCCAAAATTTCTCAAAAAGCGTGGATACTAGACTTCAATTATTTAATTTTTTTACTTTTTTTGCCCGAAAATAAAAATTGCCGAAAAATTTACCATGTTCTCTAATACCCTACGGGATTCCAATTGGAAAGGTGGAACCAACCAATTTACCGATTTACAACTTACACCGATTTCATCATAAATTCAAGCCTACCACGAACATTTATGACAACATATAATGATTATAACTGGTTCCAAACGACATTATATGACCCCGAGATGTATCCCCTAAAATCTCGAGTCTTTTCGCCAACGGGCCTCGAAACCTCAAAAATTTCTTAATAAGCATGGAAATTTTGGAATTTTTTTTTGACTTTTTTTCGCTCGTAAATAAAAATCGGTGAAATGTTTACCATGGTCCCTATTACCCTCCGAGAGTCCAATTGGGTTGGTAGAACCATCCAAATTGCTTTTAAACGTCCAATTTACTGGTTTACAACTTGCACCGATTTCATTAACTCAAGTCTACCACGAACATCTATGACAACAAATAATAATCATATATGGATCCAAACGGCATTATATGACCCCGAGATATATCCCCTTTAATTTCAATACTTTTCGACACCATACCCCGAAACCTCCAAAATTTCTCAAAAAGTGTGGATATTAGCCTTCAATTTTGGAATTTTTTGACTTTTTTAAGCCCGGAAATAAAAATTTCTGAATTGTTACCATGGTCCCTAATTCCCTCCGGGAGTCTAATTGGGTGGATGGAATAGCTGCGGCCAAACCACCCACTTACCTTTTTGATGCTATTAATTGCCCTGAGGAATTAAAGGTCAATAATGCTGTTTATTACCTTAGAGAGGAAGCCGATTTGTGGTGGAGTCAAAGGAGAGATGACTTGTTGAGTAATCCTAACTTTGGGTGGGCTCAATTAAAGGAAGCTTTGAGAGAGAAGTTTTACCCTTCCTATTTGAGGAAACAAAAGTGTATGGAGTTTACGAACCTTAGGATGGGGAACATGACAATTAATGAGTATTATAGCAAGTTCATTGAGTTGATGAGATTTGCACCAGAGGTAGTACCAACTGAAGCACTTAAGGCACAGAGGTTTGAGCAAGGTTTGACTTTGACCCTTCAAGGAAAACTAGGAGGAGTGACCTTTGAAACTTTAGATGAGGTTTATGGGAGAGCAGCGCACCTTTATGGGATCAAGGGGAGAAAGCTAGAGGGAAACTTTTCTGGGGAAAAGAGGAAGCCTAGTGGGACTTTCAATGGGAGTGAGAAGAAACCCAAAGTTGAGGGGAACCTGAGTGGGAATTTCAATGGGAAAAGGGACAACAGGGGTAATTTTGAAAGAGGGAATGGGAACCGAGGGAATGGAGACAAACCCAAGAGAACCTATTTTTGCAAGAGATGTACGAAGAACTACCTAGGAAGGGATTGTGAGGGAAACCTAGTGACTTGCCGCTACTGTCAAAAGCCAGGTCACCGTGAGTATGAGTGTTATAAGAAGGTCTCTGATGAGCAGTCGGGTAAACCCCAAGATGAGAAGAACCAACCCAAGCCAGCTCATCCCAGTGGATTCATTCCTAAGCCAACACCCAAAAACAGTGGAGCTGCTCCCAAGGGTCGTGTGTTCGTGATGAACAGCCGTGAGGCTGCAACTGCCTCCGACGTGGTAATTGGCAATTTCTTTATTTGTTCTATGTCTACTAAAGTCTTGTTTGATTCAGGGGCGTCTCACTCTTTTATTTCTAGAACTTTAGTAGATAGACTCAAGTTAGAGAGTCCGGTGTCTGTTTCCTTAGATATTGCTATCCCGTCAGGGGAAGTGGTGAGTTGCACTAAGATGCATCAGGGTGTACTTCTTGTTATTTCAAATGTAGAGTTTCCATCAGACTTAATCGAGCTTGACTTACAAGATCTCGATGTTATTTTGGGGATGAACTGGTTAGGCAAGTACAAGGCCCAAATTGATTGTGAGGCCCAAAAGGTCACATTGTGTGGCCCGGACAAGGTTAGAGTAACCTATCGAAGGGAGGGAAAGAAATCAGGGTTAAAGATCATATCTGCTTTGCAACTTAAGAAGTGTGTAGCAAAAGGATACCCGCTGTATTTGTGTAGTGTCCAAAGGATAGAAGAAGGAGATAGAGATGATGGGAAAAATATTCCAATAGTAAATGAATTTCTCAATGTCTATCCTGAAGAGATTCCAGGGATGCCGCCAGTGAGAGATGTCGAATTTATCATAGACTTAGTGCCAGGGACATGACCTATTTCAAAGGCTCCATATAGGATGGCCCCGGCTGAGATGAAAGAGCTAAAGACTCAGTTAGACGACTTGTTAGAGAAAGGATATATCTAGCCTAGTTCATCACCATGGGGTGCACCAGTTTTGTTCGTGAAGAAGAAGGATGGAAGCTTGAGGTTGTGCATAGATTACCGCGAGTTGAACAATGTGACGATCAAGAATAAGTACCCGCTGCCCAGGATTGATGATTTGTTCGACCAGTTGAAAGGGGCGGGAATATTTTCGAAGATTGATTTGAGGTCAGGGTATCACCAGTTGAGGATAGCAGAGTCGGACATTGCAAAAAGTGCTTTTAGGACTCGTTATGGTCACTATGAATTCACTGTAATGCCATTTGGGTTAACCAATGCACTTGCTGTTTTCATGGATTTAATGCACCGAATCTTTAGGCCATACTTGGAAAAGTTTGTTGTGGTGTTTATCGATGATATTTTGGTGTATTCGAGAAACCCGGAAGAGCATGAGGATCATTTGAGGGCGGTATTGTCAACCTTGAGAGAGCATCAATTGTACGCCAAACTTTAAAAGTGTGAGTTTTGGTTGGAAGAGGTAGCTTTCCTAGGTCATGTGATTTCTAAGGAGGGAGTATTGGTGGATCCAGCAAAGGTAAAGGCTGTAAGTGAATGGCCGACCCCAAGGAGTGTGTCAGATGTTCAGAGTTTTCTTGGGTTAGCAGGTTATTATAAGAGATTTGTTAAGGATTTCTCGAGAATTGCAAGGCCTATGACGAGCTTAATGAGGAAAGAATGTAAGTATGAGTGGACTCTTGAGTGTGAGAAGGCTTTTTAGATATTAAAAGAGAAGTTGACTACGGCACCTGTGTTAGCCCTGCCTGATGGAAGTGAGCAATATGAGGTGTATAGTGATGCGTCAAAGTTTGGGTTTTGATGCAAAATCGAAAGGTGATTGCTTATGCCTCGAGACAATTGAAGTCGTATGAGGTGAATTACCCGACCCATGACTTGGAGTTAGCCGCAATTGTATTTGCATTGAAGATTTGGAGACACTACTTATATGGAGTGACATGTAGGATTTTCACCATTCACAAGAGTTTGAAGTACATATTCACTCAAAAGGAGTTGAACATGAGACAACGACGATGGTTGGAGTTAATTAAGGATTACGACTTAGAGATTCAGTATCATGAAGGGAAGGCGAATGTTGTAGCTGATGCACTAAGTAGGAAGTCAAGTCATGCAGTTAATGCAATGATTCTACCAGATCAATTGTGTGTGGAATTCCAAAAGATGAATTTGGAGGTATTGGAACAAGGAAAAGTTAAGAAGATTTTGAGTGCCTTGTTGAGCAAACCGTCGATTTATGATGAGATTCGAGAAAGCCAACCTGGGGACGAGAAGTTAAACAAGATTAAAGAGAAGATCGAGGAAGGGCAAGTATTGGACTTTTCAACAGCCGATGATGGAAGCATGAGGTTTAAAGGGAGATGGTGTGTCCCTCAGAATCGGAGTGATCTTAAGCAGAAGTTGATGGAGGAAGCTCATAGTTCTCCTTATTCAATGCATCCCGGAGGGGATAAGTTGTATAAGTACATGAAAAAGACATTCTGGTGGCCGAATATGAAAAGGGAAGTGGCAGAATTTGTGGCTAGATGTTTGACTTGTCAAAAGGTCAAAATCGAGCATAAGAGACCCCAAGGAACAGTTCAATCTTTGGAGGTGCCTAGTTGGAAGTGGGATTCGATCTCTATGGATTTCGTGGGAGCCTTACCCAAGACTCGAGCGGGAAATGATACAATTTGGGTCATAGTGGATCGATTAACGAAGTGTGCAACGTTCATACCCATGAGGAGTACATGGTCGATGGATCAATTGGAAAGAGCGTACGTAAAATTTGTGGTGAAATACCATGGTGTGCCGAAGGACATCATCTCGGATAGAGACTCAAGGTTCTTATCCAACTTCTGGTAGAGTTTACAAAAGGCTATGGGGACTAAGTTGTTGATGAGCACTGCATTCCACCCCGCAACCGATGGTCAAACAGAGAGAACAATACAAACATTAGAGGATATGTTGAGATCATGTGTCATGGAGTACCAGGGTTCATGGGAAGATCATTTGGACTTGATAGAATTTTCCTACAACAACAGTTATCATGCAAGAATTAGGATGGCGCCATTCGAGGCTTTGTATGGGCGGAAGTGTAGAAGCCCAATATGTTGGAACGACATAAGTGAGACAGTTACACTCGGGCCAGAGATGATCGAGGAGACGGTGAAACAAGTAAAGATGATTCAAGAGAAAATAAAAGCCGCACAAGATCGTCAAAAGAGCTATGCAGATTTGAAAATGAGGGATGAGGAATACGAAGTAGGTGAGAAAGTTTTATTGAACATATCCCCGATGAAGGGAGTGATGAGGTTCGGGAAAAGAGGAAAGTTAAGCCCGAAGTACATTGGACCGTACGAGATCATCCAAAAGGTGGGAAAGGTAGCATACAAGTTGGATTTGCCTAATGAGCTAGAAAGGGTTCACAATGTGTTCCATGTGAGCCAAATTCGGAAATACATACCAGATGTTTCCCATGTTTTACAGCCTGAAACCATCGAGATGGACGAGAACCCTTGACTTATGAGGAAAGACCTGTGAAGATTCTGGATAGTAAAGTGAGAAGCACTAGGAACAAGGATGTTAAGATAGTCAAGGTTCTATGGTCAAACCATAAAACCGAGGAAGCTACTTGGGAAGCCGAAGCAGATATGAGGAAAAGATATCCAGAGTTATTTTCGGAGGTTAGTAGTCGAGTTACGGGGGCGTAACTCCTTTTAAGGGGGGTAGAATGCGATAGAGTTTGCTTTTTCCCTTTTAGGTTAGTTTTGAGTCATCTTGAGTTACTATGTGTTGTGCCTGAGTCATAGTTGAGTCATTTCGAGTCATTATAAGTTGTGCATGAGTCAATTTATATTAACTTGGATTATTTAACCAACTTTTTACTCAAGTTTCGAGGTCGAACTTCTTTTAAGGGGGGTAGACTGTAATACCCCGTATTTTTAAGCCATTTACTAATTATTAATTATGGATTTTTCCGAAATATTTTATTATACAAAAAATTATTTAAGTCCATATATGATTTTTCAAAAATATAATTTTATTACGCGAGTCAACTCAAAGTTGTCGGAATTTTAGCCTTCAGTATTTTACTCCCGAGTCAAACTACCAAGTACCAAATTATTCCTCCTCCCGTAATCAAGGTCAACCCTTACTACTCATATCCACAACATTTATTAGGCCGGCTGCATTTATTGGGTCAGCTGCATTTATTAGGCCAGCAGCATTTATTAGGTTGGCCGCATTAATTGGGTTGGCAGCATTTATGAAATCGGTTGGAATAGTGCCTGAGTTGGGGCTATATATAGCCATGAAACATGAGCTATTCCATCACACCTCCTACTTCTCTTCTTACTTTCCTTCTCCTTTCTCCTTCCTCCTCCATTTTCACCTCCTTTTCAAGCTTTCATTTTGTAGTCTTGAGCTCCTTACGAGCACCTCCTCGCTGCCACCCTATTACCATCATTTGGCCACCACCTTGCTGGCACCACCCTATTACCATCATTTGGCCACCACCTTGCCGCCACCTCCTTCCTTGCGTTGCACCGTAAGTAAACCATATATTTCTCATTGTAGTACTACTACTAAGTACTAGTAATACTACTACTACAATTACTCTCAACTTCTACTACTACTACTAAGCACTAGTAGTACTACTACTACAACTACATCTACGTATTACTACTACTTCCTATATTATTATTATTATTATTATTATTATTATTATTATTATTATTATTATTATTATCATTGTTATTAATATGACTACTACTACTCACATGTACTACTACTACTACTACTTACGTAGCATTACTACTACCTTATTATTATTATTATTATTATTATTATTATTATTATTATTATTATTATTATGAATTAATAAAGATAATTTTATAAATACAAGTGTTAATTTTATAAAAAGGTTATGATAATAAATTGTTCAGCACAACTAGTCAAAGTCGATAGTCTAAGTCCGTGTGTCTATGGGTTGAAAAGTATTTGATTAGGATTATTGGTTTGTTATAGGAGGAATTTCGGGTTTGAAATTAGGAGTTCCGTACTTGTGTGCAAGGATCAAGGTACGTACACGTGGCTAGATCTTTTAAAGTGGCTTTTATATGCAACGTGTTTTACATGTTAAGTGATTTCGAACCATGTTTAAATAATTGTGAAATATATTTCGGTGAAACATGTTTTAATCGTTTAATCTCAAATATTTTAATATTTTATATGGTTGATTATAAACTTGTATTGATATTCAAGAAGGAAGTTTTATTGTTTTAATTTATCCCGAATATGGGATATTGGAAAGTTTATTTATCAGGATTTATTCCTTGGATCTTTGGATTTTTAACTCCCACTACGCGGAGTAAGTTGAAGACTATGGACTTTGTATGGCCTAGTCTTTCCCCTTGATAGCACTATGTAAAGGAGTTACTATCTTGGGGGGTGTGCACACTTAGGTGGTAACATGATTTACGAAAATGAGGATTGATCCATCCTATTCGGAATTATCTTTGGAAAGTTGGTTGTTTCGAAAATTGGTTCTTTTGACAAATTTTATACATGAATTTCTATTCATGAATGGTTTGGATAAATTATGATTTATTTAAGTTAAATCTCTTTGAAAACATGTTTAATTAATTAAATTGATTTTACAGGACTAGCATTTGTATGTACTTAGCATTTTGGCTAATACGTATTTGTTTTGTTTTGGCTTGGCCCTACTTATCATTTTGATAAGTAGATAGGTGATGGCGATCGGACAACGTGAACTATATGCTGCATTGGGAATGATGGGCGGTGATCACCTAGTTTAATTTAGTATACATAGTATTAGTGGTGTAGCTACTTTGAAAGTGTATCAAACTATTATTATTACTATTATTATTAATGAAACTAAAGTACTATTTTCCGCTGCAAAACTTTGTTAAGCCTTACGTAATCACGTGGCGGTAATACTCCCATGTTACTCCCTAAAGTTGGATTATTATTGTAAATATTAGAGAGTAATTTGGGGGTGTTACACTCAAGACTTTTCGACACCGGGTCCTGAAACCTCCAAAACTTCTCAAAAAGCGTGGATATTAGCGTTCAATTTTGAAAATTTTTGATTTTTTTTTTTGCTCAGAAATAAAAATTGCCAAAATGTTTACCATGGTCCTTAATACCATCAAGGAGTCTAATTGGGAGGGTGGAACTATCTAATTTGTCTTTAAACGACTATTTTACCGAATTATAACTTGCACCGATTTCATTAATTAAAGCCTACCACGAACATTTATGACAACATATAATGATCATATATGGTTTCAAACAGCATTATATAACCCCGAAATGTATCCCCTAAAATCTCAAGCCTTTTCAACACAAGGCCCCGAAACCTTAAAAATTTATAAAAAAGCGTGGATATTAACCTTCAATTTTGGAATTTTTTGACTTTTATTCGCCTGGAAATAAAAATTTCTGAAATTTTACCATGGTCCCTAATACCCTCTGGTAGTCCAATAGGGTGGGTTTAACTATCCAATTTTCCTTTAAACGACCAATTTACCGGTTTACAACTTGCACCGAATTCATTAAATAAAGTCCACCACGAACATTTGTGACAATATATAATGATCATAAATGGCTTCAAACGACATTATATGACCCCGAAATGTATCCCTATAATTTCAAGACTTTTCGACACCGGGCCCCGAAACCTCTAAAATTTCTCAAAAAGCGTGGATATTAGCTTTCAATTTTGTAATTTTCAACTTTCTTAAGGCCGGAAATAAAAATTTCCGAAATGTTTACCATGGTTCCTAATATCCCCCGGGAGTCCAATTAGGTTGGTGGAACCATCCAATTTGTCTTTAAACGACCAATTTATCGGTTTACAACTTGCACGGGTTTCATTTACTCAAGCATACTACGGACATTTATGACAACATATAATGATTATATATGGTTCCAAACGTCATTATATGACCCCAAGATGTATCCCCTAAAATATATCAAGATTTTTCTACACTGGGCCCCAAAACCTCCAAAATTTTCAAAAAACATGGATATTAGCCTTCAATTTTGGAATTTTTTTACTTTTTTTTTCACCCGGAAATAAAAATTGCCGAAATGTTTATCATGATCTCTAATAATATCCGAGAGTCCAATTGGGTGTGTGGAAACATCCAATTTTCTGTTAAACGACAAATTTACCGGTTTACAACTTGCACCGATTTCATTAACTCGGGCATACCACGAACATTTATGATAACAAATAATGGTCATATGGTTCCAAACGGCATTATATGAACCCAAGATATATCCTATAAAATTTCAATACTTTTCAACACCGGGCCCCAAAACCTCCTAAATTACTCAAAAAGCGTTGATATTAATCTTCAATTTTGGATTTTTTTGACTTTGTTTTTGCGTGGAAATAAAAATTGCCGAAATTTTTACCACGGTCCTTAATAACCTACGGGAGTCCAATTGGGTGTGTGGAACCATCCAATTTGCTGTAAAACAGCCAATTTACCGGTTTACAACTTGCACCGATTTACCGGTTTACAACGGCCAATTTAATTATTTTGCACCGAACCCGACTTGAACCGAAATTGACCCTAACCCGTCAAAACCCGAATTTACCCCGACTTGTTACTAACTTGGCCTGAATTCAACCCGACTCGTTCCTAAGCCAACCCGAATTTGATCCAACCTGTTACAAACCCGACCCGAAATCAACCCGACTTGTTATTGACCTGACCCATATTCAACGCGACTTGTTATTGACCCGACCTAAATTTTACTAGGCCTATTACTTACCCGACCCAAAAATTCAACTCGATCTGTTACTAACCTGACTCGAAATTAACACGACTTGTTATTGACCCGACCTAAATTCAACCCAAATTGTTCCTGACCCGATTTCAAATCACCTTAAATGCAATTTAGACCACCTTATTATTGTTGATCAAAGCATTTGGTCTAGGGAGACCAAGTCGGTCCAAGCCAGCAAAAGAAAGGAGTATCATCCTCAAATTTAAGAGTTAAATATAGTATATATTTGTTGAATGGTCAAAGGAGATAATTATCTTCCTAAATTATATACTATAGTTCCCTAGTATATCGTCATATATATTATAGTCAAAGGAAATAATTAACTTGATAAAAATGATAATTATCTATTTATAGTTAGTTGAACCCGAATATAGACTGACTTGAAAATGACCCAACCTGATTCTAACCTGCAAATTATTGACTTGAACATAACCCAACTTGAATCCGAGAATAACCCGACTTGGAAATGACCCAACCTGATTATAATCCGCAAATTATTGACTTGAACCGAACCCGACTCAAACTCGGGGACGACCTGACCTAATTCTAACCCGCAAATTATTGACTTGAATCGAACTCGACTCGAACCCGAGAATTACCCTAACCTGTTTTTACCCGTGAAAACCTGAATTAAACCCGACCTATTGTTCACCCGACCCGAATGTAACCCGACTTAAACCCGACCCAAACCCGATAAGAAGTATGACCCGATGTGACCCGACTAAAGTATGGCCCAACCCAAACCCGACCCGTATAGGTTATGGAATTAATCCGATTTGACCCCGGCCACTCTTACCCGACCCGTTTACCCGAATTGACAGCTCTTTATGGCGATAGAAGGAATAACCCTTTAGCCTTATAAAGTGTTTAACTCTCTTTTTTTTTCTCAAAATGTGAGACACTTATTACATGTGTTATTTGGTATGATATAATTTAACACTCCCCATCGCTTGTTACCAAAAGCTTAAGGTGAAAATGAACTATGAGTTACAAACTTACACTTGCTAATTAAAAAGACAAACTGTGTCACGAAAAGGTATACTTATTGGATTACTCGTACTTGTTTAGGTGGCGTACTTGCACGCTTTGCTCAAGTGGCCAACTTTGTGTATGTCAATCGACAAGTACCATGAATTTTGTATATTAAATCTTACTGTATGAGAATAGTAAACCAGAGAGATTGGATAAATTTCATCGTGTACATTAAGAAAGGTACATGAATATTGTCACGAATGTAACATGGGATATTATATTACTCGTGTTTGGGTCCAATTTAGTCCAATTGGGTTTAGGCATTAAATGATCCAATTAAAAGCCCAAGGTCAAGGTTCATCTCTCCAATTGTGCTAAAGTCAAAGATCAGTCCTCAAGGCAAGCCAATTGGGCTAAGGCCCAACTTCTCCATGTATGAAGAGGTATAAAAGTCATCAATATTACATTTGTACATTCATTCAAGCAAAGCCTCAAGCAACTAATTCTCTTGCATAGTCTTCTCTTTCAACACACTGTACTGACTTTAGCATCGGAGGGGCCTTCCTCGGCAACACCCCGAGGCTAGTTTACGTGTGTTTACTGTGCAGGAAACCTTCGGCCCAACATTACTTGGATCGAATCTAGTCTTCTCCATTTCATCGGACCTTCGGCAAGGTCCCATTGTTTTCACCCGAAACAACTCGTATTAGTGCCCGAAGAAATATAGCGTATGTGAACACATTAAATAAGTAAAAAGAGTTGAAATTTGAGAATAGAGTATAACATCATAACAATCATAATATTTTAATTATTGATCTAATTTGTTCAAGTACATAAAATTTCAAGGCATAAAATTCTCCAAAATATCAACAACAATAAACCAATCGGTAGTGACAGTGCGTATGTCATTAGACACAATGACTGGCACTGAAATTCCCTTTGATTGAAAAAGTTTAGTGCAACTACCTATTTGATCTACGACACCATTACAAAGATTTCGTGCAAGACTAAAATCTTTGCCTTTCACTACATCAGAAATATGATTTACCTTGCCTTTGGCATCCTCAAATTGATCCAAGCAATCATTAAGCGTTTGTTTAATTGTCGAACCACTAGTATTACCTTGATACCTGAATGTATCGTGGAATAACAAGTCCATGGCATTTGTTGCACATAACATGGAGTTTTCTATTAAAACAACATCAGTTGCATTTTCGCTACTTGAGCCTGATCTTAGACAATCAGTACAAGCTTTTGGGTCTATTGTTTTGGAGCATACTTGTGCTATTTGTCCATCATCTGCTTTGATGAACATCAAAGCTTGGAAGGAGAAGGTGCAAAGAATTGCAAAATGAACTACTATTAAGGATTTGGCAGACATTATTGGTGTTTGGTTGTTCTTTAGAGGTTGGAAGGCTTTGGAAAGGGCTAGGCATTTGCTATGTGAAATGTATAGGTTATAATGTATAGGTTATAATGATTTTTGTGATTAAGATAGCTGACATCAGCATAACTTAACTAAAAACGTTTAAAGGGTTTTTTCATAATATATAATATATCATGTGATAAATCATGCTCTCTTTTATGATCACTTCTACAACTACAACAAAACATTAGTTCCAAAATAATTTATAAACGCATAACATAAATAGCTATAAGCAGGATGTGCTTGAGAAAATTGAAACAAAGTGAAAGGGTAGGAATAGAAAAGGCTTGAAACCATGTTAAGAATTTGATTTATATTATTCCTATGATTTTGTACCATTATTATCAATAAATTTCTTATAACTAATTCATACTATTGAAGATTATTTCCCTAAAAATTTATTACTCATTGATACTTTCCATAGAGATAGGATTATGTTCATATATTAGCAAATACAAATTTTTTTTTTTGAAACCCGCGGGAAAAAAATTTATAGATCAAGTTCCGCCAAAGTTATAAAACTTTGGGGGAAAAAACTCATACATATTCGTTCATCATTACCATCTAGATCCCATCTAGCGGTATAATGAGCCACCGTATTTCCCACCCTTCTAATATGATTACAAGTAAAAAACGAAAAACAATAGGAAAATAGGGGCTGCACCCTCATGCTTGTGTTTGATAGCTCTAACAATATTTATAGCATCTTCCTCCAAAATCACCTTCTCATAGCCCATACGTCTCGCCAATTCAACTCCATAGCGTGCTGCAGCTGCTTCAGCGAGCTCTAACGACCACACACAACCAGAATTTTTCACAGCAACCAGCAGCAAGGACCCCTGGTCATCTCTTATCATTACCCCAAGCCTCACCTTGCCATTATTGGGGACATACGCATCAAAGTTGACCTTCACACAGCCACGCCTAGGAACAGACCAAGCAATGCCAGATGATATATCAGTAGCATTCATCCTTCCACCCACCTTTGCATTGTACATGCCATAGTCGCACAAACCCAGCAGCGATGCTAACACTATTCAGCTCATTATACCCATCAAACACAACCTTATTTCTGCAATACCACACAGCCCACGCAAGACATGAGAAAATTACAAGCTGTTTTTTGTCGACTTTACCCACTAGCCAGGAAAAAAACTCTCTGAAAGAATGTTGTGGAGCATCCTCACTCAAACTCGCGAAGCCACTATGCTGCCAAACTGAAATAGCATGGGAAGCAGTAGAATAGGGCATGCACAATAGTCTCCCTTTGATGCCCACAAATTGGACAAGTGCTAGAGTTTCTAATGTGCCTCGAAAATAATGTATCCATGACTCCCAACGTATTCTTACAAGCTCTCCATATGAAGTGGCTTAGCTTAGGCGGACCACCAAGCCCCCAAACTTCTTTCCATAGCTCCTTCTCACCTTCTCCATAGAAAATATTCCACGCATTAGTGCATCCCAACCTACCAAGCCAATAGGCTGACCGAACCGTGAAGAGACCATCCAATGTAGGCCACCAAAACCGTTTATCCCTCACCAAAAAATTAGATAAAGGAATGTTGAGAATTTTGCTGCTATCGTCCACATCAAAATTCGCAGTAACATAAGCATGATTCCAGCATACAGCATCGAAATCAGTAAGGTCCCTCACAAGCAGATTCGGATCATGGTTTGGTAGAGGCGTAGGAACAAAGTGACATCCTGGACCAGGGAGCCACGCATCTTTCCAGACATTTATAGAACACCCATTCCCTACCCTCCATTTAAGCCCTTCTAGAAGCAAAGACTTTGCCCCCCAAATGCATCTCCAAGTAAAGCTCGGATCAAAGCCCCTAGCTGCACCACAAAAGTCAGAATGTTTGTAATACTTTGCCTTCAGAATTTGTTGCAGCAAAGTATTACCCTCATTACACAAGCGCCATCCCTGCTTAGCAAGTAAAGCCTGATTAAAGCATTTTAACTCCCTAAAACCCATACCACCCATAGACTTCGGTAAACAAAGGAGATCCCATCTATGCCAATGGATTTTCCTTTCCGAACCTCTAGACCCCCACCAAAATCGAGCTAAAATAGCTTGGATTTCATCAATCAAACCATCCGGGATTTTAAAAATGCTCATCATATATGTAGGAATAGCTTGGGCAACGGCTTTAATTAACACCTCCTTTCCGGGCCGAGAGAGCAATTTTTCCTTCCAACCATTTAACTTCTTCCAAATACGCTCCTTTAAACAAGTAAACACAGCTTTTTTTTACCTCCCAATTAGCGTTGGGAGACCAAGATATTTCTCATGCCTATCTACCTCCCTTACCCCAAGAGTTTCAATAATCACCTGCCTTCTCTCCGAATCCACACATTTGCTAAAAGCAACCTCGGTTTTGCTTAGATTAACTTTATGTCCGGAAGCTCTTTCATACGTACTGATAATATCAGCAATTTTAGAGCATTCTTGCAAATTTGCTTTAGCAAATAATATACTATCAACCGCAAAGAAAAGGTGAGAAATCCTTGGAGCACCTCTACAAACCCGAACCCCATGAATTAATTTCTCATTCGCCGCCTTTGTAATCATACAAGAGAAAGCCTCCGCACAAATCAAAAACAAGTACGCTGAAATAGGGTCACCTTGCCAGAGACCACGAGAGGGGACAAGGGAACCCGAAATTTCCCCATTGTACTTAAAAGAAAAAGAGACGCTTGATAAACATCTCATTATTCTCTCCACCCATGCTACCCGAAACCCCATCTGTAACATCACTTTCTCTATAAACACCCATTCTACTCTGTCATAAGCTTTACTCATATCAAGTTTCAGAGCTACATTCCCATCTCTGCCTTCACCTCCCCTCTTCATCGAATGAAAGATTTCAAAAGCTATGAGGGCATTATCCGTAATCAACCTCTTAGGTACGAACGCACTCTGATTTTCCGAGATAATGGTACTAAGAAGAGGTTTTAGTTTATTTGCTAGTGTTTTTGAGATGATCTTGTATATCACATTACATAAACTAATTGGCCTAAATTCAAACATACATTGAGGGGAGTCACACTTCGGGATTAAAACAATACACGTACGATTTACCTCAGAAAGGTCAACCTCTCCACGCCACCATCCCTTCACAAAACTGATCACATCACTACCAAGAGTTCCCCAAAATTTTTGAAAGAACAAAGCGTGCATACCATCCGGACCCGGAGCCTTATTAGCAAATACAAATAATAGAGTATTTCTACTCCATATAATTTAACTGAACTTATCTTACAAAATAAGTGAAAATAAGATATTCTCTAAAAAAAAAAAAGAACAGGTTCTAGTCACCACTCTCAAATCTCAATTAGATACCCGTAAGCCATAGTCAACAATTTATTGATATTTTTTTCCCGTCAAAAAAAAAAAAATGATTTTTTTAACCTCTATATCAACTTGTGTCACGGTCAGGTGACAATGTGACATTGTAACTTTGTAACTGTAGGTGTTAATGGTGTGCAGACTTGAACAAAGGCAACGCAAACACACACTGGAGAAGAGGATCCACTAGCTGTTTTATGAATGGCTGTCTGATTAACAACTTTATTAAGTGTTATAAGTACAATACCAAGACACCCTAATTTGATGCTATCATTCAAAGGCTTCGTTGTGGAAATACAAATCGACTATGCAATTTTCAATATCTCAAATAAGGTTGAAAAATCACATCATCCTGAAGTTTTTTTTTTTTTTACCAGACAATTATGAATGCAGACAAATCTACAGGAAGAAGTGCAGAACTAGGGGATTGTATGGGACTATGGGTTGAAAACTTGCAATGCTGGGTAATGAGGCTTTACTAGGTTGGAGGGCGCGGAACCATGGAGGATTTGAAATTTTTTAGAATACAGATCTTGTCCAGTGTGAGTGGTTGCAAATGGGAAGAAAGGCCAAGATATCTATTGAGGCTTCGTAGGGATGCTTATGAGCACACAAACTGAAACAAGGAATGGTGAAACATAGTGGTCCACTGTAAACATTTCAGCAATACTGTAATGACAAAGGAAAGCGATGTATGCAATTTGCCAACAACTTGGTTAGGATTATCAAACCTACAAATCTAGCCGATCCTTGCTAAATTGCTCGCAGAACCTTTATGTTTCTTACATCCAGAAAAGTCACTCAGTAACTGAAGGATAGCTAACAGCACAAACAGAACAAGATATGCAGTGTAAAACAAGCATTCAACACCAAGGCAATAATGAAGGTTTATATGATGCTGCAAAGTGCACATTAAGCTCCTTAACATAGCAGGAAATATGTTAAAACAGAGCAGTGGACAGATAGCAATGGCTTTGGGCAATCGCTTTTTGACAACAAAAGCGAAAGAGAATCAGCTTTACTCGTATCTATCATGTTGATAAAAGACATCAACAACCATGTCAATATGTCATGCCTTCGTACTTGAGAACTCAAAAGTCAAAACCTGCTAATTATACTAAAATGATGCATCTGTCAAACAAGCAATACACAAAACAGAATTCTACACTGTTTTTATTTCTATATAAAGGGCAGACATTAAAACCCTCCTCAAAAGGGGAATATGTAGATACTTAAATATGGGTGCAGCTATATAGCTAATTTCAGATAATTTTTATTTTGCAAGTGCAACAAGAATAAACATTCACAACTAAACTTGGTTAAAAATAGTGCAGCTTTGAGCTGAGCTACATTCTGGCACTGTCTGGTTTTGTAAGCAAAAAACAAAAAGGTGAATTTCACAATATTCATAGGTCCCAATATTCCCAAGTATGATTTTGCAAGTTGGTTGCAACAACGTTCAATTCTTCGTGATAAAAAACACCAAGGTCCGTCATAGCAAGAATTGTAATCACACTCGAAGCCTCATGACTCGTGATAATGCTAAACCAAGGCATTTATCATTGATGCAAATTCTAACTACTTTCACACACATATAACCTTTTTCAGCTACTGCTCAGTAAGGCACATTCACACACAGTTATTGTTCAAATGCAAGCTGTCAGGAAGAAAGCATATTGATGAAGCAAATACATTTACCCCTTTGCCAGCTGATCAATCAAGTATGAGACTCCTAGAAGTGAAACTTAGTTACTCTTTTGGTAACTTGAGACATGAATATGACTAACAATCTTTGTAGTAAAATAGAATACAATTGCGCAACATACAACCACCAGCATAAGATCGATTGCAGATAATAAAATAAGTAAAAATACATTCCAAGTATACAACTTGACATAATGCAACAATTACAAGCACAAATTCATATTGAAAAATTGAATAAACACTAGAGAAGACTGAAATCAGCAAGGTTATTCTGTAAAAGGTGTAAATTAAATTGCACAATTATGAGAATATCTCAAATGTTCAACCCTACTCCCCAAAAAAACATGTAAAAAGACGGAAATTATACAGCTTAGGCCCAATCTCATTACATTCCTGAAGCGCCTAACCAAATGAGGGAACCCCCTCCTACCTCTTCCCCTCAAGAAAAAACATACAAAGACACACACTACTACTACCATTACCAAACTACTCAATGATAGTCTGGATAACACCAGCACCAACAGTCTTTCCACCTTCCCTAATAGCGAACCTCATACCCTCCTCACAAGCAACAGGGTGAATAAGCTCGACCTCCATCTTAACTCGGTCACCAGGCATAACCATCTTCGACTCCTCATCCTTGTCATTCATAATCTTTGACACCTTCCCTGTGACATCAGTAGTCCTCATGTAGAACTGAGGCCTGTAATTGACAAAGAAAGGCGAATGCCTACCGCCTTCTTCCTTCTTCAACACATACACAATAGCCGAAAACTTAGTGTGAGGGGTAATAGTCCCAGGCTTAGCTAACACCATACCCCTCTGAATATCAATCTTCTGAATACCTCTCAACAACAACCCAACATTATCACCAGCCATAGCCTCATCCAAAATCTTCTGAAACATCTCAACCCCAGTAACAGTAGTATTCCTAGTATCCACCATTCCCACAATATCCACAGTCTCCCCAACCTTAACAGTCCCCCTCTCAACCCTCCCGGTCGCCACGGTCCCACGACCGGTGATCGAAAACACATCCTCAATAGCCATCAAGAAGGGTAAATCAGTCTGTCTAGTTGGAATAGGAATGTACTCATCAACAGCATCCATAAGTTGGTAAATTTTATCTACCCAAGTATTATCCCCCCTCTTAAGACTAGGGTTCTTCACCAATTCCTCTAAAGCTAACAAAGCAGACCCAGAAATAATTGGAATTTCATCACCAGGAAAATCATAATTAGACAATAATTCTCTCACCTCAAGCTCCACCAATTGTAGCAGCTCTTCATCATCAACTTGATCTTGCTTATTCAAGAACACAACCATATTTGGCACACCCACCTGCTTCGCCAACAAGATATGCTCCTTAGTCTGGGGCATAGGACCATCAGCACCTGACACAACAAGGATAGCACCATCCATCTGAGCAGCACCAGTAATCATGTTCTTGACATAATCAGCGTGTCCGGGGCAATCGACATGAGCGTAATGCCGGTTTTCAGTTTCATACTCAACGGTGGCCGTGTTAATTGTGATACCACGAGCACGCTCTTCAGGGGCAGCATCAATTTCGTCGTATTTCTTTGGGGCAGAGTTACCCATAGAAGCAAGCGCCATAGTAAGGGCGGCAGTAAGAGTGGTCTTACCATGGTCGACATGACCAATAGTGCCGATATTGACATGGGGTTTGTTCCTTTCGAATTTCCCTCTTGCCGCACGGACGGTGAAGGTGCGGCGGCGTGCGGCGGAGGGTGCGGCGGTTGTAGATGTGGTGGTGGTTGAGGAAGAGGTGGTGAAAGAAGGGGTGAATGAAGATGAAAGGATTAATTTAGAAGGGGTTTGGGATTTAGGGTGGAAAGAGAGATTTGGGAGATGAGAAAGAGATTGTTGATTGTGGGGAGGTTGGTAAGCTAAAGCAATGGCGGCTCTAGCAGGGGAAGTAGCTGATAACGCCATTGAAATTAGAGAGGTTAGAGGATAGAGGAGAGAGAAAATGTGGAAGAGGAAGAAGAATGAAGGAGAGTGAAGTAGTGAAGTTTGGGGTTTGTGTTATCCTGAAGAGGAAAAGAGGAGATTTTGGGGGTAGAGATGAAAAGAAAGGAGGGCCTCTCAATTGTTTGTTGTGTGTGATTCTATCTCTTTGTGAGTGTTGTGGATATGGGCCTTTCCAACTCTACCCTAGTTAAGATTGTTAACTCCGGGGTTGTGTTTGTATAATTTCGGTAACTTCGGTTATGCGTTACGCCGTGTTCTCTTCATCTTATAAAGTTATATGAATATTCGATAAAACTAAGTTACTCGAATTAATATAAGAGAATAATTTGGATAGAACTACCCTAAATATAAGGTCATTTGTGAACAACTATCCATTTTTTTATTTGTTTAAAACTACCCATAAGTTTAAAAACGTTTTGTTAGCACTTTCCATATATTTTCCGTCCAATTAAGGCGTTATTGGAGCCCAACTTTTTCACTTTTGTCACCCAATTAACTCCCCAATTTGTTTAAAGGTTTTAATTTACCCTACTTAACCTAATTAGGGTTTTAATTATAATTCACTTTAAGGCTCATGAGTTTAATATTATTTAGGGATTTTGATTTCTAAGGTTTTAGGGGTTAATTGAATTGGGTTTTTGCTTATTTTAGCATTAATTGGTCATTGTAATTGACAAAAGTGAAAATTGGGCCAAAATAACGTTTTAATTGGACGGAAAAACATCATTGGGTAGTGCTACCAAAACGTTTCCAAACTTGCAGGTAGTTCTAAACAAATTATAAAAAAAAATGGGTAGTTGTTCATAAATAACCCTATATTTAGGATAGCTCTACACAAAATTTCCGAAATAACATGATAAACATTAATTTTTAATTTACTATTAGAGCTTATTTTAATATTTAATTAAACTTAGATGGTGTTTAACACTTTATATGTTTGTTTGTTTCAATTTCTCCTAATTTGGACTTATTTAATTTAAATTGAACTTGAACTTTCTTGAACACAAACATATACTTCCTCTGTTATTTTTTACTTGACCTGTTTCTTTTATCACGCTTGTCAATGCAAAACTTTAACGGTCAATAACTTTAATTCTCCATAATTAAAAAATATAAAAGTTATATATTATGATAGTACTTATTGAGACGAATTCAAAATGATCCAACATATATGTGTTTTTCCTTACATATTATTCACAAAATGCGGACAAAGGAGGGGTGGTGAATAGTGTCAAAGTCAAAGCAGGTCAAGTAAAAAAGAACGGAGGAAGTAAAAAATAAACAAATGTTAATCTATAAGATATTTTAGATTGATCTCAATGTATAATATCTCTATATTATTTTGTTTATTGTATTATTTTAAATTATAATTCAAATGTTAATCTATAAGATATTTTAGATTGATCTCAATGTGTAATATCTCTATATTATTTTGTTTATTGTATTATTTTAAATTATAATTAATAATTAGATATATTAACAAGTGTGCTTATCAAATTGTTGCATTTTAACCTTTAAAAAGAGGTTGGGAGTACTGTTGGAAAACAAGTGAAAACAAGCAACAACTTCAAAAGAAGGCTTAAGATGAAAAAAGAAAGGATAATAAGACAAGTTATGGGCTGATAGCTTGATAGTGACTTGAAGTATTATAGAACTTATTTATGGTGGAGGAAGAAGCAAAATCTAGTCCCCTTTTATGCCGCGTATCCACCCAAATCACCTCTTCTTCATAGTAATGATATTTAATTTTTTACTTTCAATTCAAAGTTCTCTTTCACTAATCCTATTTTTGTAATTATTAGCAACAAATGATTAGATAATTAAATTCATGCATCCTCAAACAGCACAACAAGTACTTGTATAGTAAATTAGTAATTGAGAAATGCTCACCAACTACATATACTATTATATAGTTTTGCATAATAATTTTGCAATAACTTGAAACATAGAAACCAAACTATTCTCATTTGAGACTAAATCATCACAAAATTGTTCCTTACAAGTAACTTGTACATAGATATCATTAAAGAACACAGACATATTTGAATAAGAAAACATAAATGATAATACTAAGTATCATTTACAGAAACTAACATCTACAAATCTAAGATATCAAAAGCAATCACAATTCACAATTGTTGAATACCATTTGATCAATGTATTAAATCATTTCCAAATTCACGGTTTTTCTAAATCATTTTTTAAAATAACAGCAATTCCAGATGTTGATTCCTGCTTTATGTTTGTTCTTGTAATAGAAAGATCAAGGGTACTTAACGAGCGTGTAAATATTCTTTTTACTGGTACTTGAATACGATCATCAATGCCATTATACCCACCAACATTGGGCATATAAGATACCATTTTCGTGCTGCACATGTTAAACACTTTTACATGCATTTGAGGTGGAAGATCTTTTAAAACATGAGAGATATCCAACTTATGTTTCGATTTCAAATCATCTACTTCTTTTTGCTGTTGAATAAACAACTGATCAAGTGTATCAGCAATAGCCTTCAAATCTGATTCATTGTAAGAGTTGCCATCGTAGTTTTCCACACTATATGATTTACTAACATCCTTGTGGCTACCTTCTTCATTTTGAGTAAATGGAACCGTAATATCATCCTTCTTGTTATAAGAATCCTCTTCTTGACTACTTAATTTATGAAACACATCATCACTCTCACTTCGTAAATGAAAAACTGTAGGACTTTTTGGTGGTAACCCACCACACTCATGTTCGTGCTTTAAAAGCTTATTTGACACCGATTCAGTGTATGGCTCATCAACATTCTCAATTGGCTCTCCATGCTCATGACCAAACTTATCGCTCTCAAATTCTTGCCAACTAGAATTCCCAATTGGTGACATCTCATCACGAATTTTTGGAGAGTCTTTTGGAGAATCTGACCAAAACTTACGACCAGAAGGTAGTTGGTCTGGAAAAACATTGCTTGTAGAAAACGGTGATGCATTTGACAATGGAGAAGTATCATCCTTATTTTCACAGGCGTTATGTGGAGATGAATCCTCCTTAGGGTCAGTTTTAGGGCTATCAAATGAATCACCAGCAGATGAATCCTTAGTTGACCAATTTGGGATTAGATCCCGAACTTCAGAGTCAATCATGTCAGCAATGGTTGTAATATCTTGATCTGTCAGGTCCAGTTCATGAACCATTTCACTAGCAACCGCAATTGACGTGTCGGCTTCAATGTCAAATGGAAAATGAATATTGCGGCATTTATCTGTACCATTCCAAAACACTTTAATAATCTACAATATATGCTTGGCATAATAGATGAATGTAGTCAAAGAAAAAAACTAACCTGTGGAATCAGCTATCCGCAATTTTATATATATTGTGTTGACATCTTTTCTTTCTCCTTCTAGTGTAACGTCTCTACTTAGCCCGGGATTAGGATTGTCCAACAATATTCCTTTATCAATATCAGACTTGCTGTGAATACTCTGAGTAGATTCTGTAATAATTTCAAAATGTAATTTGAATAAATGAAAAGCAAGTAAAAGTTTTATAATGTTCTTACTTATCAAATAACATACCTGAACCTGAATCTAAATGCGGAATATTAACATGTGATGAATGTGCAGTGGTCTCAGGACTCACGTCTGACAAAAAAGGGTCATTTAGGAGGTCTTTGGCGGATACTCTCTTGCTCACATCAGCTATACATCTCTCAATAAATTCTTTCACATCAGGATCTGTCACTTTTGCCAAAGACGCAGGCTTAATTCCCTAGCAAATGTAAGGAAAAAAAAATACCATGAAGACTATCTATATGTATCCACAAAAATGCATAGTGCATGATGTAAAAATCGATAAATAAGTTGTACTCTGTATTATTTTCAAGGCATAAAACCCACTAAAAGGTCCAAATTTAACTTCATTCACAATTTACTTCAATTAAAGAATGCAAATGAAGAGCATTGTGTGACAAAACGTACTAATATTTGCCAATGAAAGTACGTTGAATATAGTAATTTCAATGATGCAGCTGTACAAATACTGTAATAACTCTATATTTTAGATAGATTGAAATCAACGCACTAGCCTACTTTGAATCTGATGATTGTAAAGGAAGTAGCAAAATAATTTTTTTGTCCAAATATAAACATAAAAATAAGTTATCATAGTGAAAACACTTAAGGACATTACATTATATTGGAAGTTGATTAAGTGAATTAAACAAAACAGGGATATGAATGCCTGAAAAGTACAAAAGTCATATTGTCAACTAAGCTCTAATGAAGCATGGAAATTTAATTCCTAACACAGCAAACGGGCAATTGATCTTCAAAACACTTCACTATTACTCAATATCTGAATTGCTATTGAGTGGTTGCGGATATTCATGAAGAAAAACATCGAGGTACATTACCATAAACCATTAACTACTTTCTACCAAACATGCTGCAGATAATTCCAGCGAATAGCTACATAGTATTAACTATCAGGAATTGTTTCCTTAACTGATATTTAATTGACTATAATTAGTAGGTAGCTTTAATACACCATGCCGCCATCATACAGCAGATGATACAATAAGCACTTTACACTTAAGAGAAAGGTTCATGTCCCATAAAGTGTCATCATCAACTCTCACAAGTAAAACTAGGGACAATATCAACATTCACCGATGATCACAGGTAATTTCTAAACAATACTAAGATAAGGATAATGCAAGGACTGAAACAAAAGAGATGCATAAACAAGACAAACAACCAAAGAATTGGGAGTTTAAGGAAGCTTTTCAATGCCTTACCGATGTCACTTTCTTGTATATTTGAGCAGCATTGGCACATTCAGTATAAGGGTACTCAAAAGTCACTAATTCTAGCAAACACATGCCAAAGGCATAGATATCAACAAGCTCGTTGTAATTTTCTTCATAAAGCTCTGGTGCCATAAATTCCGGAGTACCTGAGGTAAGAACAACAATTACCACAAGAGCTCTACCAACATTCAAGTAATGATTAAAAAAAAAGGGTGGACTTAAATTTAAAATTCCAAAAAAGAAAATTTATCCTCACCTATGACACTATGTGCTCCATTAGCATGGTGAAGAATTGCGGCCAATCCAAGATCACCAATCTTTAGTTCTCCGCTATTGCCATTCACAAATATGTTATCACACTTAAGATCCCTATGTATAATAGGAGGATCATGACTATGAAGGTACTGAAGCCCTTCCAAAATTTGTCTAGACCATTTCTTCAATGCCCTCAAGTCAACATGCCTATGCTTCTGTCGATATCTACCATGGAATTGAATCAAATGTCTCAATAAGGCGAACAAAATATCCAAATAACAAATAGAGACGCGATTAGAAACATACTGGCGAAGGGTGCCTGATGTGAAAATCTCAGTAATGAAGTTGATATGCTCATTCTTTGTGTCAACCCAAGAATTATAGAACTTTATAATGTTCTTATGCTTCAAGGTCTTAAGGAGATGAACCTCGGAATAAAGCCGTTCCAAATCCTCAGAATTTCGCAATAGTTCCGAAATCTTAACTTGATTCCAAGCTACTTCTAAACCTTCTATTTCATCAAATCCTCTATATCTATTTTTTTTTTCTTAAATTAAGGATTAGCATACTTTTTTATCATCAATTATAAACTAATTAGCATAATAACAAAATGAAAACAGTGTAAATTAGAATAAATAACTAAAAAGGATACACTTTCTTAGAAGCCCCTCTTCCAAGAATTTCCTTATACTGCAAAATACAGGTGAATAAACAAAATTGGCAAAAACCCATTACAACAAACATCCAAAATCAAATTATTTAACAAACAAAGGTATTACATTTACACAAAATTAAAAAAAAAAATGATCAAAATTATGATTAATTTTCAAAAGTTATAAGATAGGAATATAATTAATCAAAATAGCAAAATTTATGAAATTCGATTTAAGAAATTTATACTTACCCTACCGTAACGTTTAGTTGGATCTTTCTCAACAAAATCACTGTCGGAGTCGTCCTGTTCTTGCTCCGAGGATGCCTCCCCGCGCATAATTCAATTAACCCAGAAAATCAAGAAGAATTATTTTAAGAAATAAACCCAATTTATCAATTCAATCAATCAAAATGGAAAATTTTGGATCTTTAAATCTGATCGTTGCATTAAAAAATCTGGATCGAACATCGAAACAAACCCAATTGAAGATCAAAGATTATTATGAAAAAAATTATGTGATTTTGATGATTTAGATATGGTGTAAATTGGTAAGAATTGTAACGAAGAGTCGGGAAAACGGGAGAAAAAAAAATATATGCAAAAATAGATGTTTGAATTTGGGTAACGAGTCAAATAGTTAAACCTTGAAATGCCTAATTATGATGACATAAATGGAGATTATATATGGCGGGTTAAATATTTGACATTTGGAGTTTGTCGTTTGGCACTTGGCTCATTCAAGATTTGAAGATCATTCTATAACATAGAAAGTCTACTTAGGCTTAGGTGGCACTAGTGTAATGAAAAAAAGTCAACTTTTGTTTTACTTGATTAAAGACTTAAAAAGTTAATACTTGTACTTTAATAGTTCAAATTTGGTTAATGACAAATGCAACTTGAAATATAACAAGAGCTCAAGGATTAATCTTGTGCAGATAATCTTTATTATTATTGGGATAGGAAGCATGTTTATTGACCTTGGACCCTAAAAAAAAAAATTAAAAAAAATCTTTTAATGGCAAAAGTGTGCATCTAATCGTGTGATAAACGTTTGATTTTAGTTTATGTTTGTTAGCTTCTTTTATATTATTTTTTATTCGTTTTAGGTTAATTTATTCATGGTAAAGGGTCTGATCCGATTGACTTAATTGAGCTAAGTTGAACTTAAGTGAACTGAACTGAACCAAGCTGAACTGAATTGTTTATGAGAGAAGGAAAGTAGGAATTGAAATGAAATGAACTGAAAGTAAGCTGAAGAGAACATGTGCTAAGTTGTTACATACTCTTTCTAGAAAATAATTTTATATACTATATGGTTATGCTAATGTGTTTTACGATTTAATTTCATTGTTGTCATGCACGCACAAGTCTGAACACGTTGAAAATTATAATTAGATTCCAACAAGTCTATAATCTGTTATAATGTATGTAACACTGTAACGTGAATGATTCAATTGATTTGTTCTATATATACTACAAGTACTTTGTTGGGATCTTAAGTAGGGATGGCAACGGGTCGGACCATTCACTTTAAAGTATACTTAAGATCCGTTTAAGTTAACTATCGCCAAGTAGTAAACCACAAGTGTAAAGCTTAAGATCCGAACTTTAACGGCACACTTTAACCATTAAGCTAGTAGGTGTTTCCTTATTTTTGAATCCTTTATATATTAATGAAATAATGAGTATTAGAGTATACACGAAGTATCATTCTCAAAGCTCTGTGTTCTGACCTGAAAAGGCATGACTTTTGCCGTAAAATATGCCATTTGATTAAAAAAAATCAGCTGAGATTGAAGCTTAATATGAATTATTAATTTCAATCTTTTCATGTGCTATGTCATTTGAATGATAGTGCTGGTTGTTGGTGAGACAGATTATAAAACTCTACATTGCTATATGTTGGGAAATTTAGATGTTATTATTAGCATGAATCTGGGAACTCGGACAGTTAACTTAAATAATAATCTACTACTCGTAAGTATTACTACCTCTGTTTCATGTTTTTTGCAACTTTGGGCATTATTTGTGAGAAATAAAATATTACAAATTTACAAAAAACATGAACGGAGGTAGTATGTTAATTGTTAACAATCGGTCATCAAAAAATAATTCGAGGTTAAGGCAAGTATGGAGTGATAAAGGCATAAAATTAAAGCTAAGGATTAGCCTTTTGCATATTCCTCCATAAAACATTAGGTAGTTTATCAATTTCCAAACATTTAGGGTCTGTTCTCATACGTTTATTTTCAGTTCAGATCAACTCCTAATTTCCTTCTCTTATAAAATATTAAGTTCAGTTCAGTTCAGTTCAGCTCAGCTCAGTTCAGTTCAGTTCAGTTCAGCTCAGTTCAATCAATGAGAACAAGCCCTTATACTTTGTATTAAAAACACAAATCTTAAAACTAATAATTCATTATATGTGTAATTTGTTCAATATTAAGTCTTTCATATTTCTTCTAACTTAATTTATTTTACGCAAACAATCAATGCGTCCTTCCTCCCACTTCTGAACAACAAAGCTTGATTATTCTTTTTTTTTTTTTTTTAATTCAGTTAAATGAGGTGCAAGACCAAAACAAGAAAAACAAAACAACAAAACTTGATTTTTATTTGTTGAACAAGAATAGCATATCATATAACTAATATATAAATCTAAACTTTGTAGGATAAAAAAGTTAGTTTAGAATTTTATTTTCAATCAACTTTGGATATAATTTTAGGATAAAATTGTTAATTTAGAGTTTTATTTTTGATAAAGTACCAATATTTCATATGTACAAATTGAATTATAATTTTATTCAAAAATTAATTAGATTATAACTCTCATAAATTATCATATAAATTTATTTTTTGTATCATAATATTTTTTTAGAGCGAAGGAATTAGTTCAAAATGTACCATATCCATGGGTTATAATATATTCTAATCAATTAAAATAATATACTTCACAATCTAATATAATTTTATTATTGTGTGTAGACCTGTTAATCAGGTCGGGTCACGAGTCATTTCAGACAGGGTCAAGAAATGTTTTTCACCAATATTATTATTATTAGTCATTACATGTCTACAAGTTTAAATCGTTACAATAATACGTCAATTGCTAACTAATTTTGTATCAATGATATATTTTAAAATTTGACATATAGATTTAAATATATCTTAAAATTTAATAAACAACCCGGGCATTGCACGGGTACAAAACTAGTGATAAATAAAGCACATTATCTCTCTATTGTTAGAGCACGCATATGAAAAATAGAAAACACATTTTTTTTTCTATAAATAGCATGTGGGTTGTACAGTGTACGGGCCATAGAGCTAGTTTAATACGGAGTATTAATATTTTTCCTAACTTCAAATCAATTTTTGTATGTATGTTTCTCAATTAGAGGCAGCTAGAATTCAAGCGTCACAAACATAAATTAAAAAGTTTATCTAATCACTTATGTTATTATGTATAAGATGTATAATGAAATATGAATGCAACGAAAAAGAAAAAAAAAAAAAAAAAAGGATAAGCGAATTTGACGTAGTTCGATCACTAATTATATGTTAGCTACATCTCTAATGAATCGCTCGAAGCGTTAGATAGCATGCCAAGTTTCCATCAACTTATTTTATTAAATTATCCATTACTCCATTATTCTTCCGTTACCTGTAAACATTGATGATTAGAAGTAATGTTTTGAAGTGATGAGGAAATATACTATTAGAACAAACTGAATGCCCATCTTTAATTAATGACACCTTGTCAAAAGTATTCCATCACACTAGTCATATTCCCTCCCATCCTTTAAATTCTTCTTATTTTCCTTTGACATACATGTTTGTCAATGGAAATTTTAAATCACGAATAACTCTAATTACGTGTTATTGATAGAAAATCACTCGTTAAAGATTAATAATTTTTAAAGTACCTATTGGGAAAAATCAAATAAAATCTTACTTAATAATGTTTTATGTATGTTTGAAACAATTTGGGATCAAAAGAAGTAACAAAGCGACTTAAGACGACTGAAGATAACAATTTTCCAATGACTATAGTACCATTACTCTTAGTTTGAAAGAGTTTCCAGGCTATGTTATCTGATCTCAAACGACCCAATTAATCTTTTTTTTTTTTTTTTTTGAGTTGAACTGAACTGAACAGAATTGAATAGACTTGAAACGAATATTTTATGAGAGAAGAAATTTAGGAGCTGAACTGAACTGATTGAAGCTTAAATAAATTGAATTGAAATTAAGTTGAAGTAAACAGACCCTTAAACTATTTGCCGCGTCTCGGAAACTGCTATTCGAGTCCAAGACAAGGTTCAAAGCTGACCAAAATTTAAAACTCTAGTATTGAATATTGATATAGAATTATAGACATATAGTGATTTGATGTAATCTTCTTGATATTTAGAGGCAAAATAATATTTAAGGTTAAATACACGCGATGAATGCTTTACAATTTAAAGTATATATAAAAACTCATAAACTTTTTACATTAAAAATATTATATATAAAGGAGTACATTGTATTTCATAAAGTATTACTGTAGATTTTTAAGTGTATACCAACTCCTTGAGAGTTGATTTAGGTTACCAACAAGGCCGTGAATTTGAAAGTTAACACATAATGATCTAGGAGACTAGAGCGATATAAATGTTCTAATTAATTGAAAAGGTAGATGTAAATCGTATGAACATTTAGAAACATAGCTTAATACATCTAAAAACGCATTGTTTGAATTAGAAATGAACAGATCAATTCGAGTATATTCAATTTTGGGCCGAATCCATCTAAGTTCAGGTCCATTATTCCTTCTCTTATCGTTAGATGGGACTATATATGACTACTTAACACATTATATTATGATGATTTTTTTTTTCTTGGTTTGGACTTGAATTGAAGAGTTGATAATTAATTAATTAGTACAGGGCCTCAAGCCTTGTTCAACAATCAAATTTTCGCTTAGTTGCAGCTTTACAATATTAAAAGACCGCTAAGTTATAATTTACCGTAGTAGCAAGATCAAACCGTTTGATCTCTATATTGCCATATTGGTGGTGTATACAAGTATTATTTATACTTCATATAAGATGTTTGATAATGATAAATTTGATTATTGATTAATACGGAGTACAAGATTACCAACTTTGGGACAAAATAGCTAAAACCTGTGAGAAAACTTTGTTGCAATATGTTTTCTCCTGTTTAAGCTGAAAAGAGAGCTTTTCATCCATTCCAAAAGCCAAATAAACAATTTTAGAATATATTTGTTTGCCAACGTTAATAAACAATAAGGCAACAATCAATTAAAAACCAACCGGAATTCAATTACCTAATATGACCATAGTTTATCGAAGTACTACGTATGATATTATTAAAAACAATATCATATATTCATATGTACAAACAGTCAAACACACATATATATACTGATATACACATACGGAGTATAAACTATCCTGATTCCTGAATGATCGAATAAGTATTAGAGTTCACCATAAACATATAACATGAAATAAATTACGACCAATATCTTTAAAACTCTGTTAAAAAATAAATATTGATAATGTGTATATAGAGCTGAAATATTCCCAATCAAGGGCAGACTAAATGAGAAAAAACAGACAAATTATACAAGGTGATTAGATGCCTTTTAGATATGAAGAAGAAGAATTGACCCATGTTGTAATCAAATCCAATCTGTCCTGTCTGATTTAGCCCACTTGAAGATTACACACCCAGCTGTGAGATCCCATTTTCCAGCTCCTCTTTCTCTGTCTTGAAATTTGAACTCCTCTCTCCTTAATCTCCTCCCATGTGCTTCCCATCCACTTCTTGCACCACCCCTTGAATATTCATCAATTTAATCTAAAACGGAGGGAGTAGTAATATCATACGTCCCGTTGAATCGCATTGAGATTAGCAAATATTAGGTACACTCGAGAGCATGTATTGTGATTTTTTATGTACTCCTAACCACTTGAGAGTTAGGAGCCCATGCTCGCTCGAGTGTAAATAAATATTTGAGGCTCGCACGTTCCAATTTCTTGTTATACATTGGAAATAAGCCTTAACTTATTAAGGCTATATGATTCCAATCATTCAACCTTCCAAGCATATAGGAATAAACAAAACTCGGATGACCCATTTCCATTTAACCCATCACCCAACGATCCAGAGCTCTCGGAAAGTAGGGATGACAATGGGGTGGACGATAAAGATAGAGACGATGACAATGACGATGACAACGACATTGGAGACGTAGATGATAAACTCTTTGACGACGATAACGGAATAATAGGCTTAAAGATAAACAAAGCATGCCTTAATCCAGGACTAAATAACCAATCATGTACATCCCAATACATTTCTACCCTTAACCTATTCAAATGTATACTCCCATTTCCTCTAAACTTCCATTGCAAATGCTTGACTTCAATTACCACTTTTCCATCAACTTTTACCTCCATTTCCAAATCCATTTCAACTTTATTATTCTTACACTCTATAACAATATCATGAAATCTACCCTTTTCATGAAACTTAGCCTTAGTAAAAAATTTCTTTTTACCAAAAATATGTTCCTTTTTTGTGACTAAAATAGCCTCACTAATACAAGGCCTACACCCAGTTTTCTTATATGCTTCATTTTTCAAATCACCAACTAACAAAACGACTTCGTTTTCATAAACAATAGCAACAAAATACTCTGAACTTGGCTCTGTCTCACCAATATTAAACTTGGCAGATTTCAAATCCCAGAAAACATCCACTTTTTTACCATCATCTATTGCAAAACTCTTTGACCCATGTTTCCTCCAAAAGTACCATGGCTTCAGCTCCACCTTACAAGTGTAATGCCCGTCACCATCCGACGACAACGACGACGATGACGATGATCTCCCTTCGTCGTAAGGGCTCGATATCGTAACCGATAACCCGTGGAGGAGGAGGAGATTCCTACACCATGTAACGGTGATCACACGGCTATGGTTCCCTAGCTTAGTCCTATACATTGACATGATCACACTTTGACCCGCCCGGGTCACGGCCGTGTTTTCTAACTCATCCGTGGACCGTGCCCCGGATGAGAAACACGTCGGGATCCCAATTGGATCCGCTATCATATTTATCTATCAGAGGTTCAGATATACACAACCTTATTCCTATATATACAGTCCAGTATCGTATACTGGACTGTACTTAATTAGGATATACAACTACTTGAGATTGTTTAGGACACTTTTATGATGATAAATGTTGAATGTGATTGACTATGAATAGAAAGTATAAGAGTGAATAATATAAGAGAAATAAAATGAGTAAAGAGGAGAAGGATAAAGTGAGGGAGAAGGAGAGTCACAGCTCATAAGATGTGCAATGTGATGTGAGTCATAGATAGTAGTAGATGGATAGATGCTGCCAGCATTGATTAGAATAAAATAAAATTTATAATTATTATGTATCAAACTGGCAAATAGATGGCAAAAGCCAAATTATGAGTTGTTTGAATGACAGCTTATCATTTTTTTATAATTCTATTTACTTTATAATATGGTCAAGAACATAACTACCTTAATATATATAAGTATGACTTTTTGCTTTTCCTTCCTCTTTTGGAGAGTTTTGGGGTTAATTAATTAATTGAGGCTTCAATGATTACACTAACCTAAGTCCTAATAAGTAGCTCTGTTTGAATCAAAGAGAGTTATATATATGTATATGATTCATATAATTTAAATAGTAGTATTAAAAATTTGATTAAGTTGTATGTTGCTTGTGGTCCTTAATCCTTATTACAAGATTACTTCCTTTGTTGAAGAATGTAAGCTTGACCTAAAAAGTCAAGTAAGAATATAATTTGAAAATGAAGGGAATATTTTGCCGTGATATTTTTTTTGTTGTGGTAAAGAATGCCACAAAATTTACTTATATATTAAATTTCATAACTCGAGTAATCTTTCATGAGTTTAAGACATAATTAAACTAAGTAGGTGGACATCCATACTGTTATAAATTGCTAAGTTGCTATGGTAGATAATAATATAAGCCAGGATACTTAAATTTTTTGTGAGAAGAATATTTTTTTTCTTCATAGTATGCATTATTTTACTTTGAAAAAAGCTGTTTTTATATATCCTTTTTATAAATCCAAATAATTGCTATGAATAATTTCCATTATCATAACATTCACAATAATAAATTAATAATGCTAAGAATATAGAAAACTCTTGTAATATTTCTGTTTGATAATTCGACAATAATTGTTAAACAAATAAGTGACGACATTGATAATTCAACAGAGCATTGAATGCAAGTTGATAATAAAATGATTTATATAGCATGGTTTTCTGGACATGACAGTATACGATATGGGATTGCTAATTTGCTATATGACCAGTCAATAATCGAAATTAGACATTTCAATTGACAAATTCTACAATCTACACTCAACTACCTTTTTTCTACTTACAGGTTACAAACTTACAACTTACAAATATGGAATTTTTTAATTCCCATACAATTTTGGAAAGCTTGCTATTTAAAAACTTTACAAGAATTATTGGGCTTTAATTTTTATGAGTCAAACTGGCATTCAGTGATAGGGGCCCATTCTTAGAAATGGGACCCAATAAAAGCCAATTTCAAGAATTGGGTTTATCCTAGTTTGGGCTACAGTTTTTGCGTATTGGAAAGTTTGGCCCAAGGAAGTTGCTTGTTAGATTAGGGTCGTTTCAATTCAGTTCATCTCCAATTAGTTCAATTCAATTTCTAATTTTCTTCTCTCATGCAATATTCAGTCCAGTTTAATTTCAATAAGTTCAGTTTATAGGGCCGGCCCGGAGGGGTAGGCCTCGAGTGCGACCGCCTAGGGCCCACGCCAGAAAGGGGCCCAAAAATTCAAAAAAATAATTCAATTTGCATAGCTGTAGAATTTAAACTGTTTAAACTGTAGTTTTTACTCGTTAAAAAATAAGCTACTTTTAAAAAAAGATAATAAATGCATTTAGTTAGCAATTAACATTAAATTACTTAGATGTCAATTAGGTGGAGATAACTATGCAATATAACCTCTTCTTCTTCTAATCTTTCGATTTTTATGAGTATCTGTTTCAAAATATTAATCTTTTCAATTACACCGTTTCATATTTATTCAATTACCGAAATATTATGCAAAGTTATTACTCCAGTATTGTGTATGGAGACTTACTATTCAAATAATTTAAGTTATTTTTGTTGTCTTATATTTAAAGCTATTGCGTGTAAAAAAATTTGTTTACGTAAGGGGCCGTTTTCTTACATTATGCCTAGGGCCCATAAATTTCTAGGAACGGGGCTGTCAGTTTAGTTTAGTATATCAGAATAGACCCTAAGCCTATTACACATTAAACCTAAAAATGTAGCTACCCTATGGTCTATGGAAGGAGGAGTATGGAGTTTATGGGTTGCTTGCTAGAAATGCTTGTGTCTTTGAAGGGAAACATTTGAACATGGACAATTTTTGTTAACCTAAAAAGGAGAATATTATAAATTCTTTTTCATGTTTTTGAACATGGACATGTTTGTAATTTTGTACAGTTGTCCTATTTTAACTGGACGCGTATATTAGTATAGAATATTGATCAATGATATTTTTAATTATCACTAATATAAATCAAAAAATTTGACATTAGAAAACTACACATTGAGGCAATCCATTTTACTATATTCACTTATCTCATTTTTTTTTTATTCACTCATCTCAAACCTGACAATTTTGTAGACAAATACGAGTAAACAAATATTCATTGAAAACTTTTCCTTGAGACAATTCATTTTCCTACATTGACTATCTCATATTTTTAATGTGAAAATTGTGTAAATAAACAAGAGCAAACAAATATTCATAAAATGCAGATTCGACAGCTATTGATTTAGTTGAATTACAAAAATGTAATATTCATACTCCATTTTTGTAAAGTGAAACATTTCAATCTTTTGCAATTTCTTTTTTAATGGGATCTTTTGCAATATTTATCTAACCTACTTTGACAAACATAAGTGATCTATACGTAAGTAGTAAGAAAAAAAAAAAATTATATTCTTATAGGTTTTGTTTAAATCTTTATTAGTATGTTAATATTCAATTACTGTACTATAATTTTTACTTATTGGTAATTAAAAATTTTACTTTTTAAATTTTTATGTTGATATTTGTGAACAAAAGACATGTTTTACTTAAAAAAAAAGGGAGTAATTATTAAGATTTTTTTTTTTGAAAAATTATTAAGATTTTTTTGGTATTTATTTAAAAAAATCTCTCCATAAATAGTGATTTAAAAATAAAAAAAAAACATAACACGTGAAAAAGAAAAAAATATGGGGAATAGAGAGAAAGGGAAGGGCCCTCCAGCTTGTTGTGAAAATGAAGTTTCAACTATTTTTTCCAAATTTTTTTAATAACGATGGGTCACGTGACCCACCACATGACCATGTCTATTTCCACCAGCCAATAACATTGTGACACAATCATAAAATGAAATCCCCATATTTAGGAACAAAAGCATAGAGATTAGAGAAATAGAGGAAACAAATTAGGTTTCAATGTCAAGTATAAAATAGATTGTTTGTTATTTCTTGAGTTATTGTTCTCCATATTTATTTCCTCTGTTTTATGTTTTATTTGAGAGAGGCAGAAAAATGACAGGAGTTTCAAAGGAAGAAAGCGTAAGTTTAGACCTTTTGAGGCAAAAGATGAGAGATTTTGCTAAGGAAAGAGGCTGGGAGCCTTATCATACTCCTAGGAACCTGCTTTTGGCTCTGGTATTTTTATATCAACTATCTTTTTCTCTAATTTTTTCTTTTCTTTTCTTAATTTGTTGTAATTATGTGATGTGATTGGTTTGGTTTACAAATAACATGGTCGAGAACTCGAGACTAAAATTTTGTTGTTGTAGTAGTAAAATAATTTAAGTACCAACGTATCGTGCATTTAAATTGCTACATAATAAACTCTAAAATAGGTTACCCGATATAAAAATAAAGTAATAAATTTAGACTTCTTGGTTGTAATGTTGTACTATGAATTTCAAGAGAGAGTAGAGATTCCCTCTCAATTTTAAGAGATTATCGGATAGAATTTTTTTTTTTGTAGAGATTTAGGATTTAGAGTGATTTTGGCTCCGATACCATGTCAAATTAGAGAAGATAATTAGAGTGAATAGTTTTTCTGTATCTTGTATTACGATATGAACAGTATATATATACAACCTAAGAATAGAGATTAGGGCTTATACATAACAACGGCCCAATAGCTATATACATTATATGGCCTAACATTGATTCTCATCACCCTATCCATGTGACTCTCTAAATACTAAAAAGTGTGAACCTCAAGACTTAATGATGTGAAAGTGTTTGAACTTGGTAATAGTTTGTGCTTGCGTTGTTCCGAAATTCTTGATGGGCTGTATAGTTGCTTCCATGAATGTTGGAAATTTGGAATGCTAGTGTACTATCATCCTCATTCCTTAATCAAGTCTTGTTATTTAAAATTTATTGTTAATTGGATTATTAAAGCAAAATTGATTCTAAAGCTATTTTTTACTCCGTACTAATTAAAATTGAAATTCACGTATCACTTTTGTTGATTAAGTCATGTTTAAGGCGTGTTTTATTCACATGATTTCCCCACTTGAATTTATTTGAACTTGTTGTACTTTATTAAAACATTTTTAATTTGTAATTTGAACATGAGAATTTTTATTAAAATTTATTTTTCTAAATTTATGTTATTTAAATTTATTTCTCCAGCATATTTTACAGTTTTGTGTGCGATGGACTATACCATGTGACCGCTTATTAAAAAAACGAAGTAATCCCTATGATACTAATCGAGCAACACCTTATACTGTTCGACCAAGTAACCCATAAAATGATAATGAAGTAAAACCTGTAACACTGACGAAGTAATTCCATGGTAGCTGACTACACGGTATCGTCAGTCACATATAAAAATTTGTTTGATTTTTCATATAATAAAAGAAAATAAGGTAAATAGAAGTAGACTTCTCTATTATCTACATATTATTTATCATGATAAATTTATATTGATCAAACTGATTTCTATTACGTAATTGAATAGAACGTTCTCAGATTTTATGAAGGCAATTTTATGTAAATTGTTTTATCCATTGCTTTATACAAGTAGCTTTTTAAAAAGTATAGGTCTTGATTAAAGTCTAGTAGATCTGTAGGTGTTTTGTCTAGTGGTTTGTCATGTGTTTATAGTGCGTTTCATTCAATTAGGCTAACTAATCGCACTATGACACTATTCCACTTTCCTTAAGTGCATCAAATGATGTGTTCCAGTCAAACCTCACTGTCCAATGTAAAAACGTGATGCTATATTGCTATGTGTCATGACTGCCATTTTCTTTTTTTTTTTTTTTGGTTAATTCAACGGTTGTTTTTAGGTAATTTTAGGCCATATAATATGTATAGCATATGGGCCGATGTTCCGAGCCCTAATCTCTTAGGTTGTATATATATACTTGTGTATACGCTAATACAAAACACAACTCTCTATTCTCTCTACTCTTTCTAAATTGACATGGTAACGGAGCCAAAATCATTCTAATCCCTAAAATCAATTTCTAGATTCTAATTTCTACCATCAATTTCACCAAAATATATATATATATATATATATATATATATATATATATATATATATATATATATTTATATTTATAATATTTTTTACTTTAAGCGAGTAATAAATTTATAATACCATCAACAATGTATACTATTTTTACATGCTCAAAAAGACTTGTCATTGATTCTATATTTATGTAATAGAAGCAATTTTATTCTATGATTAGATGTCTTAATATATTCGTAATTAAGTAACGTACGGATGATAAAAACAACACAACTATCTAAAATCATGTTGTATTTTTATTGATTATGAAATACGTAGTATGTGATAACTAAACTTGACTAAAGTCAATCAAGATTGTGTTTTTATGTACACATTAGTTCAAAAAAATTAACGACGAAAAAAATGCAGGTGGGAGAAATGGGAGAGCTATCGGAGATATTCCAATGGAAAGGAGAGGTGGAAAGAGGTTTGCCAAATTGGAAAGAAGAAGAGAAAGTTCATCTTGGTGAAGAACTCTCTGATGTTCTTCTCTATTTGATTCAACTATCTGATAGTTGTGGCATTGATCTTGGTCAAGTTGCTCTTCGCAAACTTCAGCTTAATGCTGTTAAGTATCCTGTTAACAAATAACTTAGTTGATAGCCTTGAATTGATGCATGTAACCTTATTTTTAGACATAGTTGTATCTTTGCCTAGCCGTGGCTAACACACTCCCGTTGCATGACAGGGCGATTATTTATTTTATTTTTGTTTACTTAGGGATATCTTACTTAATTCTACGGATTTCTTTTAATTTTGACCACGTATACACACCATAGTCACCAAGTCGGGATGTGAAATCAGTAAGATAAGTAAAATCATTATTTTCGACAAGGTTACACTAATCCAAATATGTTTCGGGAGCACTATCAAGGACTCAAGGTAATGCCGAATATGTTGAACAAGTAAAACCTTAAAGTCACAAACCTATATATTAAGTTTTTTTGGTGTTTAGTGAGCCATAAGGGCAGATGATGAAAGTCGATCTCAAAATTCCCTGAAAATTGGGAAGGAGGCTCAAACCCTTGAGGTATCATCATTCATTCCCTCTCATACATCAAGTAGTAGGTACACCTTGATAAAATATCATATATGTTGGTCCATGAATCCCATGATCAGCTAGATATGAGTGGTAGCCTTGTACAGTTGTACATAGGTGGAATTAGATATAGTTTTATATGTAGTATTATATCATATCAATCAATTTATAATTATCATTATTATTAACAATATTATAGCCTAAAATGAAGATTATGCTATCAACAATAAAGGGACATAATCATAAAAGCAAATCTCCAGTTTAGGAACATAAGCATAGAGATTAGAGATAGAAAGGAAACAATCAAACAGATACCTTTCAATATCAACTGATATCATCAAATTTCCAAAATTTTCCTTCTTTTAAGATTTACCTCCCTCATATTTATTATATTTTATTTATTTATTTTTATTTAAGTATAGGATAGATTGATATTTCTCGAGTTAATATTCTCTTTCATTTCTTCCTCCTCTGTTTTTTTCCTCTGTTTTTTTTTAGAGAGAGAGAATAATGACAGGAGTTTCAGGGGAAGAAAGCGTAAGTCTAGACCTTTTGAGGCAAAAGATGAGAGATTTTGCTAAGGAAAGAGGCTGGGAACCTTATCATACTCCTAGGAACCTTCTTTTGGCTCTGGTATTTTTATATCAACTATCTTTTTCTATTGTTTTTTCTTTTCTTCCCTTTAATTTATTATGTTTACCTCTAGATTTGTTTTGGTTTGATGATGTGATGTAATGGGTCAGGATTATAAATGATATTGTCGATACTATAATTAAGGTTACTACTCGTACAAAATAACTTTATAAATGTTACCTTAGATAAAATTTGGACCTTTTAGTTGTATCATGTGAAATAGTGAAAGTGTTTAAACATTTAGTTGTTTTCATGAACAGATTTCTTGATAAATGTAAGGGCAATATTGCTCTATGATTAGATTTCTTAATAAATCATTAATTACGTAGCAGAAGGATGATTAAAAAAAATGATCATGTCATTCTATTATTGGTTAATGGTTTGGAATATGTGACAATTAAATTTAGACAGGGTCAACCAATATCTTGTCTTTCACGCATATAACTGATATGAAAAAATGTAGGTGGGAGAAATGGGAGAGCTATCGGAGATATTCCAATGGAAAGGAGAGGTAGAAAGAGGTCTGCCAAACTGGAAAGAAGAAGAGAAAGTTCATCTTGGTGAAGAACTCTCTGATGTTCTTCTGTATTTGATTCAACTCTCTGACAGTTGTAACATTGATCTTGGCCAAGTTGCTCTTCGCAAACTTCAGCTTAATGCTGTTAAGTATCCTGTTAGCAAATAACTTCTTGATGTAACCCTAAAACTATTAGACATGTAGTTATATTATGACTATTGCATTGTTTAATTTCCATTGCTATATAATTGATGGAAACTTTGATTCTGTTCTATTTTTTGTTTAAACTATATGATATGATTTTTTGCACAGCTTGTTATCTTGACATGTTGTCATCAGTGTACAATACGCTCTTGTTACATGACAAGGTCACAAGGATATGCGATTACATTCTTACATATGTATACTCAGTTACCCTAGTCGCTAATAAGTTGAGAAATGAAATAAAATCTACATAAGACTAGGTGAAACCATTCTACTACACAAGGTATAATCCATAGCTAAGATCGAAAGAAATATGACATAGAATGATATGTGATTAGGGGATTTTTATCCACCAATCAGCATCCGACACGTGGGCCAGCCAGGTTTCGCCACGTGTCCTTCATGTAGGCCAATAGGAGCCTGCCACGTGTCATCAAGAGATTCGTCCTCCTTGCACCAATTGCAATGTGACACGTGTCCACCCATTCCAAATGGGAAAACCGGCCAACAAGGCCCAATCTTTGTGGGAGGCCCAGTCAGCCTTAGGTTTAACCTAAACCTAGTAATGCCACGCATCCCAAGGCATATAAATATGCCCATTAATCCTCATTAAGGGGGATTACGCACATTTAACACTCTCACCTAGAGAGACCCAATCACTTTTATTTCCGCATTAATTACTCCTTAATCAAGTACTAACTTGACCGTCGGAGGCGGATCTCCAATCGTCCGGAGCATCCGTTTGTTTTGCAAGTACATGCGTCCGGTTTCAGCCTCAGAATTGTAACTCTCCCGCAGGACATCAGAAAACCCCGAAACAATATGTATGCGTGCTAAGATCGAATTGTTAGTTTTGTTACAAAACAATTTAACAGCACATCAGTGTTACTTCAAGTTTTTCTTAGTGAAGCTAATCTGCTAATGAGAAGTTTCTCAATTACATTACTATCTAAGCAGAACAAGGTTATTTTGCTCCTGGATTTCTAGCATGTTTGCTCAGTATAAAATACCGCCTTAAGATTAGATTAAACATGACATTGTTCCCACTTTCTAAAGCCTCTTAAACTTAAACTAAACCGAGTACAGAAACAATTGTGTACAGAAGTATATTACACATAAAAAGAGCAATACAAGTTATACAACTGCCTGCTAGCTGAGTTGTGTGCAACTGTGCAAGGTAGGTGCAGGCTGAACGTTGGATGCCAATTACCCTAGTCAATTAAAGATGAGCCTCTTACTCTAATAAGCAAATTCGAACGCAAACCATTCAAACTTTTGATGCTGATGCAACTACGAGACTAAATGCAGCAGCATCAATTTTAGCTCATCAAACATAACAATTTACAATCCCTGATCAAGATCCTTTTGAAATAGGAATGAATACTGATTCATTCTTTATAATCCCTTATCTAAACTTATCCGAACATTCCAAGTAAGAGGTCTTACTTTGAGCTCTCAAATTTCTTCATTATTGCATATATTTAATAGCCGTGTTAAGGGGATGGAGACATTAGCATTGGTAATTAGGCTAGCCTTAATAATAATGCTGGCTTTCTATAGTAGCTTTTCACATTATTGTATCATGAATTTTGCTGGACTTTGATAACAATGTTGGCTTCGTGTATTAAGTTTCAACATTTTAATTAAAAATTGGCCTGCCATGTCTTGTGCTTGTTGAAATTCATAACTCCATATCAAGGAGGAATAATTGTTCTTTGGCTTGTCTTTTGTTTGTCAATCCACATAGTGACATGCATAGACCAACTTTTTAGATTCTAGATTTCTAGCACTTATACAGATATGTCTATGTTGGATATTGTATCGTTTCGAGTTTTATAGGTGAAAGTTATATTAAATTTTAAACAAATCGATTCATTATTAATAAACATTCATACATCATTTATAAATGAAATTTAAATTAAAATATATATTATTGAATCCAAGAGGGGTTTTCTTTGTCAAAGCTACATACAATTGTTGAATACATCTTGCATTGTGGTACATCTTTCGCGCACACATCGTTGGAATATACAACTTTTTCGGAGAGTCGATCTAACGATTTTTGTCGTAGTCAACTAGTCATAAGGACAAATATACACATCATTGTGTATAATTATCGAAATCTAAATTGTAAAAAAAAAAAGGTAAAGTAAAAGGGAAGGCCGGAAATTAAACTATTTCGGCCAAAAATTTAGAAAACTCTAAAAGAGAGGAGATGAGGGGGGGGGGGGAGGAGTTTTTACTACTTATAGGCTTAGGTGAAAGTTATATGAGATCAATAAATTCCATTCATTATTCAATTATATCATAGAAGACATGCATAAGCTTATCAAGCCTTGATATTTCGACTTTATAAATTCTTATTATTTGAACTTATATAAACTTATTAATTTTTTTAAAAAAAATAACTGAAAATAAGATAAATTGAACAGACAATTGTATTAAAAAACTAAATTTTTATTATCTTCATTTCTCAATTAATAGCTTACCATCACACTATTTTAGAGCATCTCCAATGACAAGCTACAATGCTTTGTAGCTTGCTTTTCCACATCAATTTCTAAGCTACAACACTTTTTAAGATACAAATTGTTCCAATGGTAAACCACAACATATTGTAGTTTGCAAAAAAAACAAAATTTTAAAAAATAATGGATAATTATACACATGTAACAATATGAGTGGAGATTATTTGTCTTTTTTTTCAATCAAGCATGTAGCTTGGTTGGGCTACAGTTGCTTGCATGTTGCTCAATTTTTTGTTCTCCAATGGTAAGCATGTAGCTAGAAACTTTATTTAAATTGCAAGCAAGTCCTTATAATTGAACCATTGGTGATGCTCTAAGATTTTTAGTATCATAATAGCTTATTATACAATAAATATTTTATTTTTAATACTTCCTCCGTTCTATTAATATTGCAACAATGAGGAAATTACGCATCCCTATGCACATTTTATATGCTAAATATCTATAATTGTGTAAGAGTAAAAATTATAAAAAGTTGATATTGTGAAAGTATTTTATGAGACGAATCCAACAAGATCCCACATGACTATATTTTGCTTAACGTACAAATCATATTATATAGTCAAATTAGAGTGATAAGTAGTGCAAAAAGTCTATTGTTGCAATATTAACAGAACAGGGGAAGTATTTCTCTAGGTATATCATTCCTTAGATTCTCGTTTGAAGTTACATTTGCGGGTGATTGTTGCCCTTGGATGTAGCCTAGTGTACGTCATTCATGATTCTCCTCAATCGAAGAGGCTTGGCGGTTCCGATTAAAAAACGTTATCAAAGAAGTGACGATATTTTTTCAAGTAGTTGGTGCGTTAGATGTCCTTTTTCCTTCCAAATTAAATTTAAATACAGAGCTTAACAACAATGACAGCTTGTTTTGTACAACGTATTAATGCCAGGGTTGCTGAAATGGTAGTGAAATATTTGCAAACCTGTTCATATTTAAGTACAATGCCAATTTAGTTAGTACGAAGTAATACACTTAGCGAAATTAAACACTAATTAAAGCATATAAATAATCGATTAAAATAACTTAAACATCAGTAGGAGGAAAGACTTGGGTTATCAATATATCATTTTTTTAAATTAATTTGTCCGTTCATTATATATTTCATTTGTTGAAAATGTGTGTCAAAAGATCAATTTTTAGTTTAAAAGATTGAAGGAAGTACTAACAGTCTCAAAGCCTGTTCAATTCAGTTTAATTTCAGTCCATTTCAACTCCAATCAGTTCAGCTCAGCTTCTAATTTCTTTCTCTTATAAAATATTAATTTCAACTCTATTCAGTTCACTTCAGATCAGCTTCAATCAATTTAATTCAGTTCAATTCTGCTCCATTAAATTCATTTTAGTTCAGCTCAACTCACTAAATATGAACATGCCCTAACACTAACCTGTTAGTTATTATAAATAATTACATGCTATATTTACCTTCTATGAAAAGTAACTTGATTAACGAATTTTTCAAAAAAAGAAATGAAAGTTCATAAGTTGCAACTCCTTCATAATTTGAAGGCAAAATGCCTGAAAATACTTATAAGTTACAGCTCACTCGGTTACTTGAATACTTATACTTGTCATCAAAGACCTTGCTTAGAAGCCAAATATTTGTTCTCTTTCAAATTAAGCCATTAGGCCCATTAAGATAGTACACCAAGCTAAGAAGTCGGAAGAACTAAAAAACGAAGTTTTTTTTAAAAAAAATTTATTTTTTTGTACATAATCAATTTTGTACAAAACATCCTGTCAAAAAAAAAAAAAAAAAAAAAGTACAAAACAACTTAATTAAAAATCCTCTATGGCTCTATCTCTCAAGAACATGTATAAAAGCGAGACAATAACTTAAGTTATTATGTTAATTAAAAATGAAAAATTGTTGAAATACAAACTAAATCTTGAACTTACCTCCAAACTATAGCGTAAAACAAAGAGAAGATGCTTCAACAAAATTTTTGACTTTTAGTCTTTGATCTAGCTCTAAATATTATTTGCATATTTTTATGAATTTTCTTAAGAGGAAATGTTTTATTAATCAATCTCGTGTTTCATGAGAATGATGACATATAGCTTAGTATTTGTATTTTCGAAGAGGGAAGGGGCAACTGAACAAGGTTTGAGTGATAATCTTAGCACTAATATAACATGGTAACTTGGTAAGAGCCTGTTCTCATTGACTGAACTCAGCTGAACTGAACTGAATTGAACATTTTATAAGAGAAGGAAATTAAGAGTTTAACTGAACTGAAAATAAACGTATGAGAACAGGCCCTAAGTTGGGATATGGGCTAAAAAAAATCAGCTCGTCTTGTGTACGACCGGCCACACCGTGTGACCACTTAAAGTACCCCTATAACATTGATTAAGTAACCTCTGTAATACCGATCGAGTAACCCCTATAACACAGATCGAGTAACTTTATAACAATGATGAAGTAACCCCTTTAACACTGACCAAGTAACCCCCATTACACTAGCGAAGTAACCCTTATAGTGGCTGGCCACATATAAGACTTTGTGAAAAGCAATTACTTGTATAATCTATCTATAATTTAGTTTGAAGTATAACAAAGTGATACAAGTAATATATGTTTACCTGTAATATAAATTGTGTAAGTGAGTTAACTCAATTTGATTGCCCCATGACATGCAAGTATTGGTTCCCAAAAATAGTATGGCCTGGGTAGAATTTAAGTGATTTAATAAAGAGACAAAAGTCTATATTCTCTAGCAATTAGATTTTGGTCACCTAAATCTTGGCTTGAACTTGGCGTATTCGGCAAAATATCGTTGTGGAGGTAGCTATTTGTTGCAGTAGTAGCTGTTAGTTGTTAATTAGTTGTGTTATGAAAATAGATAATTAAAGTATGGATGTTCGAGCGATAAAGTAGCAGTTGACTAGATGTTACAAATAAAAATCATTTTTTTCCATAAAACTATAAATCGATTAAATTGTCAACCGTTGTTTCCAATCTTCAAATGTTAATATTTTTAACTTTTGATAAAAAGTAACATCCACCATTAAACATTACTCCAACTATTACATTATCAAATACTCATAAATATTCTTTATTAAGTAGTGGTTGGAACAAGTCAACCACTAAAAGCTACCCAAAGTCTACTGCAACAGTGCAGAACACACCCTAAAAAAAACTATTTTAAACTTACTAAAATTATACTAATATATTGATTAAATATATTAAGTAATAGCCAAATTTGCTTCAGTAAGCTTTGATTGAGTCGAGTCCAATTAAGAAGTTATTGAGCCAAGTTCAATTTAATTAAAACCCTAAAAAAGACTAATAATTTGGCAATCTTCTTATCTTCTATCTAAGAATATTAACATCTATCAATGAAGAGGGACCTTCCGCAGAAAGAACATATTAGCTATGCATCATGATCCAAATAATGCTAACTACTTCTTGACCTTGGCTTTTGATTTCAATAGTAATTTAACCCTATACTAATTATTATTTAATTAACTTTAACTTTTTCGCGGCTCGTACAATTTCCTAAAGGACCTTCACTGCTCCAAATTGGTACTTTGATCAAGCTTTATAGTTAATTACCTTAATTAAAGTATAATTAGCGAGAAGTGACTTCAAATGAGCTTCATTTTGATCACAAAAGTTGAAAAGAGTCTGTTGTAGTAGTTGTCATCATGATAACCATCCATGCCCTTAAAATATTAATACAAGATCATTAAAGCAAATTATATTCCCTCTTTACTTATCTAATTTAATTAATATAATTTTAATTATAAGATGATTACTTAAGCAAACATAATTGGCATAATGACCATAATGATTGCACATCCTTCCTTAATTCCACTATATATAATATGTGATCTTCACTAAACATTATCAAACAAAACTAACTAGACCATAATTATTAGTCCTAGAAAAAGATATCATTAGTAAGTATTATTAGTGAGAATGTTAAAGTCTAATAGAGGTTCCTTCATTCCAAATTCAACACTTCTAGCGGGGTGGTGCCGCCCACGGAGGAGGCTAAGAAGACGACGAATGAGCTCGATAAGGTTGGGGAATCGACGACGGGTGTTTAGCCTTGGGTCACGCTCGGTGGTGCATTGGAGTTGCATGGCCGGGCCGCTACGGGTTTTGAAGAAGTTTATGGTTGATATAGGGGTTAATGGGAAGTGGATAGAGGCTTATTTGAGGTCTTTGACTCTTTTAAGGCCACAAGCATTTCCTTTGTGTTAATTTTTTTTTTTTTTCCTCTCATTTTATTTTTGGGTCAAGTTATTGTTGATCTTGTGTTGAACTTACCTTCATTTTTTGATGACCCAAAATAAGGGGATAAATTAAAAGTAGTATTTTGTTATGTAATTAACTATATATATGTAATGTTAAGTAATTATGTTATGGTGAAAATAGGATGTATTATGTTGTTATGAGATTACTATGATCATGAGGGCAACATTTTCCTATTTTACAACAAATGAATGTGTACATTATGACATTTGAGCTTCTTTTTTTTGTAAGGGAAGAAGATAGAATACTACATATTTTATGACTAGGCATTGTAGGAAATGAAGATAATGAGTAGTCAGTAGTCAAATTAAGTAGACATTCATGAGTAGAAGTTCATGAGAAAAAGTATATTCCATATATAAAGATGGATGTGTTTAGAAGTTACATTTGCACGGTGTTTGCACCAGCATAGACTGACTTAACTTCCAAGTATACAAAAAAAAAAAGGTGCAAATAAAGATGGATGTGTTTAGAAGTTACATTTGCACGGTGTTTGCACCAGCATAGACTGACTTAACTTCCAAGTATACAAAAAAAAAAAGGTGCAAATAAAGATGGATGTGTTTAGAAGTTACATTTGCACGGTGTTTGCACCAGCATAGACTGACTTAACTTCCAAGTATACAAAAAAAAAAGGTGCAAATAAAGATGGATGTGTTTAGAAGTTACATTTGCACGGTGTTTGCACCAGCATAGACTGACTTAACTTCCAAGTATACAAAAAAAAAAGGTGCAAATTACGAAAACATTTATCAATATTCACCTAAGGGATTGCATTCAACTATTGTTGTAATTTTTTTTTTGGGTTGTGATACTTAAATTACAGAATACTCCCTCTATTCCTAAATATTTGTCTAGGTTTCTTTTTGATTATTTGTCTCTTTAAGTTTGCCTTGTACTATTATTAGTCATATGGGAATATGGGATCACTACTTTACTCAACTTGGCCTTACCAATTACCACTTTTCACTTAGGCCCTGTTCTCTTCACCTTACAAAAATAATATTAAGTAAAAATAATTTCAATTCAGTAAAAATAAGTTCAGTTCAGTAAAATTAATTTCAGTTTAGTAAAAATAATTTCAGTTCAGTAAAATTCAGTTTTCTTAAAGAAGAATTATAATAGAAAATCAGTAAAAATAATTTCAGTTTAGTAAAAATAATTTAAGTTCAGTAAAAATAATTTCAGTTCAGTAAAATTAAGTTCAATTCAGTAAAAATAAGTTCAGTTTAGTAAAAATAATTTGAGTTTAGCAAAATTAAGGTGAATCAAACAGGGCCTTATAAGGCAAATATTAAGCCGCAGGGGGGGAGTATTTGTTAGGAAGTGAATCATAAAAATTTTACCACATCACACATTATACAACCAATCAACTATACAACAATATAACCTCTCATCTGATCCCCTTACTAATGTTCATTGTTATTACTCAAACAGTTGGGAAATAGTTGTCACATTTTTATATTTTGAACATATCAAATTTAAAATTCAACATAATTCCTCCAAAATTATCATCTTTAATTTGTATATGTAATGCATCATTTTATATCTACTCTCTTTAAGTTATAAATTAATGGATGAATTGAAGTAGTGTTATTCTAATCACTTATACTTAGACAACTTGTTATATATCCTTTGTAATAATCAATGATAAGCAAAACCTTAATCTAGACAAACATCTCCTAGGATTGTAAAAAGGTAGTTGTACTAACCTAATAAGCTAAGGTACGTACCATGTCAGTCCATAAGGTATGTATAATGTATTAATGTAATAGGAGAATCAACACTAACGTCCAATTTACCAAAATTTCCGGGATGTGTTAACGGCATCCATTAGTATAGTTTATGATAATGATGGATTTGCTCAATCTAGCATTTACATTAATTAAGACAATTACTCCGTATAAATCAATCCAGTTTGTATTTGTATGAGGAGCCAAATGAAAGCTATGCCACAATTCCTGGGATCTGCCAACGTCAACCTTGAGCTTCTACAATCCTTTTTTTTTTTTTTTAATCTACGATTAGAATATAGATTTATTTTATTTTAATTTTTGTGATAAAGAAATGATATTAGGCTAATCTCTAAATTCTACAATAAGACCAAACTATCTTATCCATTCGAATGATTAAAGAGAAGAATCATCACAAAATGTACGTGAGCCTATAGAGAAAAGACTGGAATGAGAATGGCTAAGATTAGCCATGGAATCGACCACCTGATTTGCCTTGTAATAGCATTATTTGAAAGTGACGAAGTCAAAACAATGAAGATCCCTTTAAACATATGTAGTTTTATTTAAGAATGAAGTCAAAACAATGTTTGTTATACTTCGTATTACCTTTTTTTTAAGCATACATTTTTTTGAGGCATACTTCGTATTACCTTTATAATTGTTTATTTTAATTGCCACTGTATACTATCAATCCTTACAAGCTTAGTTAGTTCCTTACATAACTTGTGACACCAAATTTTAGGGAGTAATAAATACAATGAGTTCAAAGTTATATAACTACTAGTATATTGACATACTATTGTTGATTACATGATATCACTACTCATAGTTTTTAATCCATAAATTGATGACATGAAAAAAAGATATACTTCGTATATACATATATATATATATATAATAATTTGCCTTTTGCGCCTCCTCAAGCATGATATCCAAGTAAATCCAATAACACTAAAATAAGCATATTGAAGCAAATTAGGTTGCATAGGCCCAACTAAAAACCATGTTGAACTCGCAACATTTTCAGTGGAATCTTATCCATCATAGATTCATAGAAAATAAATGGGCCAAATAGCCTAAAAACAACGACATTTTTCTTGCCATGGTGCATCCATGCATTTATCAATCGCAGGATGCATGTTCACTTCTAGTCTTCAATACCTATAATTTTTATTCTCATATGAAATATTTTCAAAATTTGGAATACCAAAAAAAAAGTAAACAGATACGGAGTAACAAAAAGGATTCGATAGAGTAAGTTATTTATGAACTTTGGTATTCTTTGTTTTAAATTTTGTATCTTTCTTAATGTAAAATGAAAAATTAATACCAAGTGTGGATTTAAGATGTTTATTGTGTAATTTGAAATAATTGACAAATAATTTATTAGTATGAAGTATACATAGTCAAAAGCATTGAGTAAAAGCAAAAGATTTGTCTTAGTGTCCATTAAAGTTTATTCCCTCCTCTTTTTGTTTATGTTTGCATTTTTTGTATAAAATTTTCACGCTAATGAAATTTTAAACTTTCTTGTGACAATGTGAGATTTTACATGATACATTTACACCTTTACTTGTCAAATTATGGGACAAACCCGTACAACTCTAAAAATAATAATTTAAAAAACATTCTATACCCTTGATTAATTGCAAAATTTGGAGTTTCATGTGTAGTATTTTTCATTAAGTAAAAATTAAATTACAAGTAATTTCCATTATGTAAAATTTACAAAATAAGTATTTACTTAAACACAAATTCTTATACGTAATTGGCCACAATGTCATACTCCCTCCGTTTTTAAATACTTGCTTCATTTCTCTTGGACACGCATGCCGATGTTAATCTTTGATCACTAATATCTTTAATTATCAATAAGTATACATTCTAACAATTGAAAATTAATAATCTATTCATTGAAATGATTCCAACAAGTACGACTATATTTTTTCTTATGTATAAATCACAAACATTAGTCAAAGTAGGACAAATGAATAGTGCAAAAAATAGAAATAGAGGAAGTATTTAAAAACGGAGTGAGTACTTGTTAGTGTTGCAAGAGTAATCTAGTCAATGATAATAAAGATCACTTGATAGTGTGGCTAGTTGCACACATCACATATTGGTACACAAATAAAACCAAAATTTTTTTTCTTAACAAAAGGAAACATTTTCATCTTCCAGCAAACTCTGCAAACCAGAGATCAAAAAATGGCGACCATCACAACCGGCAACGGATCCCTTCTTCTCTACGCCAACCTCAATTCCGCCGCTCTCCACCGCCGCAACATCCACCACCGTCAACCCATCGCCTTTCTCTCTCCTCCAAATTCCGCCGCAATTTCTATCCCTCCTCTCAAAATCTCTCTCAAACAACCCCTGAAAACCTACTCTATTAAACCCCAGAATTCCAAATTCCTCACTTTCTCCTCTTTGAACCCTAATATCCCTCAAATCCCACCTCAAAACCCCCAATTTCTCTCAAATTTAACCAAAACCCTAACTACCCTGTTTTCGCTTTCACTTTCTCTCCCCTCCAAAATCCCCCAAATCATCAACACTCTATTCCTCAATCTAAAAACCCTTTTCCTAACCCCATCTCCTAAACTGCTCGAAACCCTTCAATTTATCCATGACAATGTTGTTTGTGCAGTGGGTCCCCTGTTCTTCACCTCTGTTCAGGGTGTTCGAAGTGGGCCTCCATTGACTGCCATTGCTGCTGGAATTGCTAAATGGCTTGATATTTATAGTGGGGTTTTAATGGTTAGGATATTACTTAGCTGGTTTCCTAATATGCCTTGGGATAGACAGCCTTTTTCTGCTATTAGGGACCTTACTGATCCTTTTTTGAGCCTTTGTAGGAAGATTGTTCCTCCTGTTTCTAATATTGATCTTAGCCCTCTCTTGGCTTTCGCCGTTCTCGGTACACTCGGGTCGATTCTTGGCAATGCTAAAGCTTAATGGTGGAGTATTGGTGATGATATGTCTTGAAGAATTGTGTTTCAGTTTGAGGTAAAAGGTCTTATTTCTATGTTGGTCAAGTTTTGTTTGATTCTTGATGATATGTATACTTTTTTGCCTATCTTTTTTCATTTGGTTTCGCATTTCGTGTTTGAGTTCATTGGTCATAGTCTATTATATTGTATTGTTTAATGATCACTGTTTTAGATCATGGATTGATCAAGTGATACATGTTAGCTAGTTGATTATGATGTAATGGATTATAATTTGTTACTTTTTGTATGTTTTAGTAGGCTTAAATGCTACATATTCCTTTATTGAATTGTTAAATCTCACTTGTCGATTTACCTTATCTGAATGAGGAAGTTGAAGTCATATTCAACCATGATTAACAAATGCAGCTTTATCTCTTGGTTTTGAGGTTAAATGGTGCTACTTTATACACACTAAAAAAGAGTCACTTGACACATACTATTGTACCAAGTCACTCTCTCTCTATGTAGAGTAAATACTGAATAACTCGCCAACATCAATTACTTCTATCAACAATGATAAATAAACACATCTTTATCTATTGGGGCTATAATTCATGCCTTGTGTGTATCTATGTCAACTATGGACAGTGTCTTGAAACATAGGCTCTTGAAGCTAACGGTCTTTGCTTAGATGTACTTGTTGTAAGTTCATGTTGTAATTTAATATTATTCGAAATGCTGGCATCATTTATTTGCTTCTTTACCTGAAATCTGGGCTAGTGTTTCTCTTTTGAACAAGACTCCATTATACTTTTCTCTGAGTATTATATGTCAGGGATTTTTCCCTTGTACTTACATTGGTGTTGTTGCTTCTTTTGGGTCAATTTTGTTAACATGTTCAGCTAATTCTACATTAGTAGAGTACCTTTGGTCATTGTAGCCTCTTTGTAACCTGTTTCATGAGTTTTTATATGTGTGAAGTGATTTCCCCCTTTTCTCCCATCTAAGTTATTGTTGTCCATGATGGAAATCAACTAGTGAAACAAGCATGAAGCAAGTCATATCAATGTTTGTCTTCATTTGTAAATTTTGAACTTGTTCCAACAAGCCTTCTTTTTGCATAATCATCTTGAATCGAATTATCTAGCAAATAATTGTTATCTAGAATATCAATTTTCTTGCTTTATGGACGTCTCCAACTACATAGTTTATGAGTTGATTATTATTGACACTCTGATAGTTTGTGAGCTCATTGCAGTAGGAGGTTCTTAACTCCTTGTGCATTATCTTCTACCAAAAAACAGAGCACAGAATTTTGTAATGTTTATGTGTATTCGTTTTGCCTTAGAAAGAAATTTAAGGTCTAACAAATCAATTATGTTTGATTTTCAATCAATAACCTCGGTCATGAATACGTTGTGATGGTATTTGTTGAAGCCTTTTATATACTATTTAGTCTTCCTCCCCTCCCCCTAGTGTTCTCACTGCAATGCTTGTTATTTGTTCAGGGAATGAAATTAAAGGAAATGGGAGGAATGAATAGTGTTGTTTCTTTCTGCTCCAGGATCAGAGAGAAGTTATGGCTAGTAACAAAGCCGATCATGATGATGAACCACTTCATCGACAACTGATTGATGTGAATAGATTGTTACTCTTTGGTTAAATCTCAAAAATTTAAATAGAAATGTTAACAGCTAGCACAGGATAAACACAAATTTTCAATATTTTCTAGTACGGAGTACATCATTTTTTTGGATGGTAGGTGAACTTTGTATCGTGTTTTTGATGGTATTTTAAGAAGCAAGTTTGTGTTAATATGAATCCAGGTTTTTTTTTTTCTTTACATTATTCAATATTCACGTATTGACTCTTGAGACATCTATTGATTTTGTTACCTACATCGAAGAACACATATGCTGGTATAGGGTGGAAAATCAATATTGAATGCTTTGTACCTTGAATGTTCTTTGAATCCTCTGTCCTTCGAATTGCTCGGGTGCTAACTTGATCTTGCAGTCTTGCAGAGTGATCATTTAATTTTGGATAATCATGTACAATGAAAATGGCGGTAGTGTTGATAATTGATTAAGTTCACTTGTTAGGTGTTCGACTACATAATATTAGAACAAGTAGTTTACTTCTCCATAGTCCGTACATACATGATTCTAAGATATCACAAAACTCCCTAATTTTACAATTGAATTTGAATTTACATAAATTTTCCTTAGAAATCTTATGAGATGATAATAATCACAGCAAGTTATTGAGTTAGAATTTTCCATGAAATGAACGAATGAACCAAATTAAAATGTGTGGAATAATTTAAAGATAGGAATGATTAATTGCAGTTAAATAAATACAACAGGAATCTTGGATAACAAAGTCGCTTTGGCCGAGTGGTTAAGGCGTGTGCCTGCTAAGTACATGGGGTTTCCCCGCGAGAGTTCGAATCTCTCAGGCGACGATTTCTTTCTTTTTTTTTGTTACACTTTCTTTTAAGTTTTGTCTTTATTAGTGTTAGAATCACAATGGATGCCAAAGAATATCTTATAGTTGTATGTAAATGAACTTGGGTAAAATACAAAATTGATTATTATTATTATTATTATTATTATTATTATTATTATTAATATATAGCATTACAATATGCCATAAGAATTCGAATATCTTATTATAATCTTGAACAAAAAGCAGTCTAGTCTAAACATCATTTTCAAGTGAAAAAAAAATATAAGAAGCCTAGAATAATATGATTGGTAGTCTAAGAAGCAGATAGATTCTGGATGTATAAGAACTTATGCCTTATGTCCCACCCTTTAACTCTTAGAATACTACCAGTAGGCAGTAGCTAGTATAAATTGCTTCTTTTCATCGTCACTAATAATTATGTGAACAACATATATATTCATGTATATATAGTTTGGTTAGAAATTGGTAATCTGCATCCTGAGGCTCAAGGGTAGCGTGTCGTTGAAGCATGATCTTCTACCATTTTTGAGCCTCTAGATGCAGATGATCTGTCTCTTGCCAAAGCTACTTCTTCTGCCTTTATTTCAGTTATGATATACTGCATGAAATGGCTAGCTGGTATGTTCTATTAATTTGTCATATATGTAACTTTTTTGTGTCACTCTATGTCCAAAGTTTATATGCTTGATCATGTTAGCTAGGGCATGTCAACCTATTCGGAGTTGTGAGCAACTGAATTTATGCTCGAAATTGTCATGTAAGCTTGACTCGAGAGGCTTGTGACATGTCATAAAATACTTGGTATTAACAAAGACTTGCACCAGACTATGTTACGAGCTGAGGATTGAAACTGTGAGCAACATCGATCTAATATTATGCTTCATATAATATATGAGATGTTGTAACATATGGTTGAGTATCAGAGTATGAATGAATGTAAACGATCCAAATAGGCTGATGAGCCCGAGCACCTCCATAGGGATACTCAAGATATTATCAGAGTCATAGACTACGTATGTACATTTGAGCTTGTCCTAACAATTCGATCTCCATTGTTATCTAATTTATTGCCTCATATAGTAATATGTATCTGAATTGAAGTTAATCATGCTTCATTGAAATGGATGATTAATCTATCTTAGTGGACAAACTAATTCAATGTGGACTAATTGTTTCATTTAATTAGTGGATTGAGTACACTCACTAGAGTCATTGTGAGCTCATAAAGAAATTATGCATAATTTCTCAATACATAATAAGTTCGTTTTTACTTGTATATGTATATCATTTCATTTTGGTATTAATTTTTAAAAAAAAATTAAGAGTACCTACAATATAGAGAAAAAGGAAGTTGTAATTAAAACACACAATACATATTGAATTTTGAGGCCTAAAGATCTGTTCTGATTTACTGAACTGAGCTGAACTGAAATGATTGAAGCTGAACTGAATAGAGCTGAAATAAATTGATTATGAGAGAAGGAATTAGGAGTTGAATTGAGCTGAACTGAACTGATTGGAGTTGAACTGAACTGAACTAAACTGAAATTAAGCTGAAGAGAACAGGCCCTATGCTCTTGGTCGCTCATGCCGTCATCATCGATCGCCCTAGCTGGCTGATCAATATGCGGTATGTCCGGCAAGTGAGTTAATTGGAGAATAGGTCACAATAGTATTGAACTTATCAATAGGTGCACTGTACTATATATATACAACATGCTAATCAACCTAATGAGCATGCTTTACAAATAGACAAATTTTCAATAATTACTACGCGTAACAATAAACTACACATACAATTGTTGTATTTGGTCCTTTCATACAACTCTAATTTGTCATGTTTTTATTGGTTAAAATAATAGGCACAAGTTCCATTACATTCAATTTATATTTGACTTCTAATTTTCTCCCATTTGAGTTGATGTGTCAAATTTCTATTGGTATTGTATGTAGGGACAACATCTACATACAATGATTGTATGTGTATCAGCTCAATCTATAGTAGAACTATTGACTAAGTAACTCCACGATGAAAAGATATTACCAATAATGAATACACGATTTACTGTACTTCATCTTACAAGAATGACCATTAATTTTTGTAAACAATAAATAAAGGTACTCCTCCATTCAAAATAATGTGCTCATTTCTATTTTGCATGGCCTTTAAAACATATTTTTGACCATCGATGCTTCAATAACGTATTATAAAAAATAAATAAATAAATAAAATCAGTAATATTATTAAATTAAACTACATGTTATTGAACGAAAAACAAACAAACAAAAACAAAAAGAACTACACATTGAGACAATTTTAACTATATCTCACGTGACATTTTTTTTAAAAAATTAAATAAAGGTAATGAGAATATATATTTGGTCAAAGTCATAAAAATTTAACCATGAAAAAGTGATATAAGCACATCAATTTAAAACAGATGAAGTAGAAGAAAAGAATTACCTTCAAATTTGACACTTCAAACATTTCATTATTTAAGAAGCAAAAAATAACGAATTTTGTTGAGGAATTAATTCAAAGCTCAATTTATTCATTTAAAAGAAATTTAATCACAAGATATTTAGGAAAAAGAATGATGAGGCAATATTATTTAATATTTAAAAGGAATCAAGAATATTCATTGAAGTTGCTTTGGCCGAGTGGTTAAGGCGTGAGCCTGCTAAGTACATGGGGTTTCCCCGCGAGATTTCGAATCTCTCAGGCGACGTTTTTTATTTTTCTATTTTATTTTATAATAGGATTATTTGTTAGAAAATATATAAATTTTTTCGCAACTTTGTACTTGGTTAAATTTCGGATTTCGAGATTCCAGGTTCAACACCTGGCTGCGGCAAATATTTTTTTTCCATCATAATATTTTTTCTTATAAGTTCGGTTTTTTTTTTTTTTTTTTTTTTTTTTGTTTTTTAATCATACCCGATGTAATACGTACGTAAATAATTTGCGGCGATTAGTTTAATTCGTGGAATATATTTATAGATACAAATATTGGTATCATAAATCGATGCCAAGAGTATATCTTACATAAAATTCTGTTTATTTATAGTATCACATTAAAATGCCAAAGAATATGTGTAATTTTGAGGAAAAAAGTGGTCTAGTCTAAACATCCCTTTCAATTTAAAGATTGATACTCGATGTTGGAGATCAATAGAACCCAATGCCTTATCATTTATACCCCACCATTATTTTAACTCATGTAACTCCGAGTAGTATAAATTGCATTGCATAATATGTTTTTTTGTTATTACTCATATTGTAAGCAATTCAAGCGGCTTTAATTTGTTTGGTTAGAAATGGGTAATCTGCATCCTGAGGCTCAAAGTGCACGCGTGGTGGAAGCATGATCGATCTTCTTCCATTATTTTTGAGCCTCTAGATGCAGATGATCTGTTTCTTGCCAAGGCTCGCTCTCCATTTCACTTGTGCACCACGGCACCAGCATGATCATATATATATGACTTCAGTTCACGAGTCTTTGAGGTATATACATAATACATGTAGGCTTGTTTCGGCTTTATTGTTCCAAGCAGGCAAGCATCATCATTAGTCCTCGAGGTTTTCTGGCCTGGTGAGCTCATGTGATTGCAACAATCCCCCACAATGAACCGAGAGCTCGAATTTAGTAAAAGATCAGATTGAATTCTAATGGAATACCTCAAATATGAAAATTTGCAGGTTAATTTGGATATAATTTTCAAAATGTTTGGTTTAGTTTGTTGGTTGGTCAAGATTATGGTTTGATGAGCAAGTAAACATGCTTGTGAATGAAGTTAATTGGCTGATGGTAGGTGGAGTTTGTAAATATTGTAATACTAAATCTACCTAAGATTACTATTGGAATATTCAGTTTAATGCATTAATAACCAGGCCACAACCTATTATGCTACTCCTTATAATTCTTTCATGCACTTGATTTCCTCATCAGGACATTTAACAACATAATTATTGTGCGATCCACCCAATTAGTTCAGAACTTGTGTAATGCACGGATACTTATTGGATTAAGGCTTTGATTGATTGATTGTATAATGTACGGACTTAATTAAATTTATTTATTATTATTATTATTATTTCAACATTAATTAAAAAAGAAAACTGAATCAATAGGAATTAATTTTGATAAGTCAAATTAAAGGAAGAACAGCTATGAGATGAAACAAACAAGACCAAATTTATTAACATCCTTAATATATACTTGTATAAAACAATGTTGAATCAATAGGAATTAATTTTAATAAGTTAATTAATTTAAAGGAAGACTAATTATGAGATGAAACAAACAAGACCAAATTATGTTAGTTATTTCTTACGTATATGTTAATAATAATTTAACATTTTATTCATTCAAATCATCAATACACATGGACTACCAATGAAAGTTAAATTTAATTTGTAAAAATCAATTGTAATTATTGAAAAAATCACCTTTAATAAGTAAAAAAATGAATCATTTTTAATTTAGTGAAAATTAACATTAAATATTTCATAAGAAATAGTCCGTTATTGTAATTAATTTTTGTTTAGTTTTAATAAAATCAAGTAAACTTAACGTTGATTAGAGTTCTTTAACATTCTTTAGTGATTCCAGGCCAAGAATCATACCCCTACAAATTAATTAATTTAAGACGTTAGATTGTATATTATACATAACTCTTTATATCTATTGGTATAGAACTGATTCCAGGTTTTTTTTTAACCGTATTTTTTAAGGACTTTTATTCATACTTGCTCCGTATTGCATATTAACTTAGAATCCTCTGCGTTTTTTTAGTTGGGGGGAAACTCACCTTGTGACTTTGAGGTCACGAGTTCGAGCCCCACCAACTACAAAATGCTTGGGAGTAGGAGATTCCCTTACCTCCTCCCTCTACCCTCAAGCAATGCCTTGCGAGGCTAGGCTGGCTAAACCTGTGAGAGGTGCTGACTCAGTAGGATCATTCTTCATAAATGTCTAGTCTTTTTGGTCACGCCTAGTGTAATATATACTCCGATCCGTACTTAGTAGTTACCTACAGATGTTGGTATCACAATCGATGCCAAGAGAATATTTTATAAATAAACCTGATGATTGAGAGTATCACATTTGTATGCCAAAGAATATTTGTAACATTGATGATAAAAAGCAGTCTAGTCCAAACATCCTTTTCAACTGAAAAAATAGGAAGGCTGACGTATGATTGGCTGAAAAAAGAAAAAAAGATTGATGCTATTTGTTCAAGATTAAAAGAACCCAATGCCTTATGTCCCACCAGTATAAATTGTTTGGTTCATGACTAATTGTGTATGTATGTCACAACCAAGGTTCCAATTCATAGTTTGGTTAGAAATGGGTAATCTGCATCCTGAGGCTCAAAACGCGCTGTTGAAGCATGATCGATTCTATGCTGTTTCTGAGCCTCTAGATGCAGATGATCTGTTTCTTGCCAAGGCTCTATTATTTCACTAAGCTTGCCGCTCGTCTTATGCTTACTTTCTGGTATATATGACGAGTGATCATGAGTGTGTTCGAGGTTTATATGCTTGTTTCGATGTTGTTTTCAGCATGATCACGAATCCTGGAGGTTTCTTAGCTTGCCAAGATTGAGGTCATTGTCATCAAGAGTCCTTAAGGTATATGTTTCTTTCAGCTATATTATTTTACAAAGACCTAAAATAAATAGAATTGTGTAATATGTAGTGTTATTTTAGATTAAATTGTATAAAAAGTGTTCAAATGCAAAATTGTTTGGCTTTTATCTTCTTTAACTTATAATTTGCACCAATGAATATTTTTTTGTTCTTCACCTTGTTGAGTGCATAAATGAGTTGAATCCAATTAAATAGTGACATGTTTGATGATCCCAACTTAATAAGACTTATCCAAAGTTTGAGCACACCCAACCTAAATTTAAAAATTTGGTCATTTGATTTGTGGTCATGATATTTCAAATTATTCGAGTTCTTTCGAGTTTTCTTGGGTCTCTTTTTCCCCGCTTAAATATAATTTCAACATAGCAGGATATTGCATTTTTCAACAATGGGTGTAGCTCTATTCACTTAATTTTTGTTTGTTTGAGCTCATTCTTACTCCGTATTATTTACTCCATACTTCATTTGTACTAATTAATTAGAGTAAAAAATGAACTTGATTAGCTCCTATTAATTTCACCCTTATAAAAACTTATTTGAACTTAAATAAAAACTTATTTGAATTTTTAACCATTATCTGAACTCATATGAAATTGCTTTTCATGAAATGAGTGCAATTTCAAAGACACCAGCGACTTTAATTTTAAAAAAAGTAATTATATTAGTATATAATAAACATTATTTATATTTATCCACCGTGATATAAAGAAAAAATTAAAAGAGCATATCACGGTAAGCAATGAACATTATGTGACAATAAAAGTACAATACATTTACAATCAAAGAACAAACATGGACATTTAAAATAGTTTATCAAGAGATCTATATATTCTTTACATTATGATAGTACGTTGTTTTCACTCTAACTATATATATATGTTCATTAAATTTCTCTATATTTTTTTTAACGAGTGTATCATGCGCATGGTACATCTGCCTATACGAAATAGGAATTATGAAATAAGTGACAATAAGGTGATAAACAGAATATGTCTTATAATAATCAACAAGAACAATGAATCATATAATGTTAAATATAGTACATAATAATCAACAAAAACAATATTTTACTACGGAGTATTTTTATTACTTTTTTAGTATTACAATGGTATATACTCTGTATAATACACAATACTCAACAATAACAATGAATCATACACGCAACGTATAATTAATCATATACGTAATTATACATACATTGATGAAAGATAATTAACCACAATAATACATACTTTTCAGGAGCATTAAACAATTTCAACCACTAGATTTCCACGATTACCATAACACCCGCAAGAGAATCAATGAATCATCATGATCCTAAAATAGGAAGTATTCCATTTCCCAAAAACCTAGCTCTTTTTTTTTTTGGTTTAACAAAAACCTAGCTTTAACGATAGAACTACTCATTAGGTCTGTATAGAGTGCGGTTTACACCACACCAAACCGCAATTTTGCGATTTGGTGCGATTTGCGGTTTGAAAATTGCGGTGCGGTTTTTAAAAATTACCAAACCGTGGTTTGCAATTTGGTGCGGTTTTCAAAAATATTGAGACCAAATCGCACCGCAAACCGCATTATGCGATTTTTATACTATATTTTCATTAAAATTATATAAAAAAAATTATAATTTATGAGCTAATCTTTAACTATTAGTTAGTTATAGGTTAATTAAAAAGAGTTTAAAATTTTAACTATAAACAAATAATTATAAAATAAAATAAAAGTTTTGTTTTAAAAAGAATAATTACAATTTTAATAAATACGGTTAAACCGCACCGCACCGAACCGCATATAGTGCGGTGCGGTTTTTTTAAATGTGCGATTTGGTGCAGTTTGAAAAAATTACAAACCGCACTTTTGCGATTTATGATCCAAACCGCACCGCAAACACCCCTACTACTCATTCTCCCGCCCTATTATACTCTATAGTCTTGTACTAACAGAACACATCGCAACAAACTTGGCGCACTAGTCATGGCGACGAACAACGAGGAGAGAGAAACCATCGGAAATCGCCGCCGCCTCGCCGCACCACCCGCCGGCTGTTCGGAACTCCCGAAAGAATACCTCGCCGCAATCGCCGCTCGCCTCGTAAGTCCTCACCATGTTTCTCGATTTCGATCAGTTTGTCGAAAATGGCGCTCTTTAATTCCTCCCCAAAACCCTAATTTCATATCCCCAAATTTCCCTCGTAGAATTACTGCTGAAGCTATCAATGAGAGGCATAAGTGTGATTCGTTGTTTCTTGTTTCATCCTCTGTTTTTGTTGTTCAATCAGTTGATTCGCCTTCTGATTTTTCGGTTTTAACTGTTGAGAAATCGAATTCGGGTAATTTTCGTGTTTTGTGTCCTTTTTCTAGAGATTTTGCTGGGAATTTGTCCAAGGATTTCCCCAAATCCCTAAATTTGTGTGATTATAATGTGACTGAAATTGCTAAAGGTTATAATTTTAGGGTTGTGATCGAGGATCAAAAGAAGTATAATTTGGGGCTTCGTACTCACTTATACCTCGTCGATCACTCATATGCTCTGCTTATAAGGTGATTATGTATCCGAATCCGAAATCGATTAAAACTGTGGATGATTTTACAGTTGTGGTGTTGTATGAAGGAGGGAATTTAGCTGCTTTGAAATCGAATGGTAGGAAATTGTGGTATTTGTGTTACACTGGGGATGCTCATTTTGATGACGTTGTTCTGTTTAAAGGGATGGTTTGTGCTGTGGATCGTTCGGGCCGAGTTTATGCTATTAATGACAAGGCTAGGGTGGTGAAGACTATTGTTAATATCGCGATTCGTTGGGGGGGGGGGGGAGTAAGATAATGGTGTTACTTATGATTATTATATGCGAAAACGATTGGTGGAATCGTGTGGGGATCTTTATCTTGTTGTTTGGGCAGGTGTTTGTGCTCAAGGGAATGTATGGTTCAAGGTTTTCAAGTTAAATGAAGCTCTTTGTAGGTGGTTCGAGGTTAAGCATTTGGGTGATCGTGCCTTGTTTGTAGGCTTTGATTGCTGCTTCTTTGTTTCTGCTAGGGAGTTTCGAGGATGTCAACCTAATCGCGTTGTCTCTCAAAGAAGTTGTTTTCTTCGTTTTGGTGGAGATCACATCTCCGATGATTATCTATTTGAAAGAGTAAGCAAGGGACTAGAGAAGGTCCAACACCTCAAGGATAGTGAGATTATTGGGCTTAAGCCAATGCATGCTGGCTTTTTGCAATCATTATGGCATTTTTCGACATGGTATACTTAATTTTCCTTTGATTTTCTCTACATTGTGTGCACAGCCATTGTTATGTAATTCAAAGATCAATAACTCTGTCATCACCAACTAAGTCTAGGATGCCGAATTAGTCAATTTTACTTGTTTGTGTTGTGTTCTAAATTTGTGTTATGGCGTTCTGTGATCATGAAAGGAATACCTCTGAAAAGAGGAGAAAGAAGGCTATAAAATTATTACTCCTTTTTAAAGTAAAATTGTTTAGTACACATAATGAAAATGATCAAAGCTCTGGTTAATTTATATATGTGTGATATAGTTCAGAGGGTTTTGTAGCAATGAGTCCTGCATTATAACTTATTATTTTGTTTGTTTATTAAGGAATCCCGACGAAGAGCAAAAGGTAAAACCAGATCTCTGCGGCAAGGATGCACAAGTTGAAGATATGAAGCAACCAGTGGTGGTCAATACTAAGAAGGCTGAAGGAGGTAATTATTTCTTCGACGCCATCAAACAAGATGTCACTGTCTATATGCTTTGTGCTTTTAGTTGTTCTTTACTACGAAGTATTTGTTTAGCTATGGAACCAGAGATCATTACGAGAATATTCTTCACTCGGTTCCTGAGCCCCATCTATATCGTCTTTATTTCAGGTTCTGGAGTCTTGCAATCTTTTCCAACTAATAGAGCAGCATTTCAGGGAAAAGATGTGAGGTCTGAGTTAGTACCTGTCTTAGAAAAGGTTTGGGCCAAATATGGGAACATCATTGAACAGAGTGCAATTCGTAGTTCTGATACTATAATCATGGCTTTGGAGTCTGTTGGAAAAGTGATAAACATTCTCCAAAATGCCTCAGCAAATAAAATGACTGATCATCAAGTAAATAATCTGGTTTCAACCTTGTCAGACCTCCAACTTATGCAATTGAAAGTAGATTGGTTAGTCCCCTTTGTTGAAAAGGCTGTTGCACTAAACAAGAGCAGACAGTTGGCGGTTGCCTTAATGGAGCTTGAGAAAGCCAAAGCTCATGTCGAAGAATTGAAACTGAAGCTCCTTGCTGAATCGGAGAAGCCGGACAGTAGATTAAATCTTGCTGCTGTGGAGAGCATATCTGCAATTGATTTGGACAAATGCCTAGGGGAGGGAGTCTGTTGATTTAGAGGGACTCCTGATTATCGTTGGTTGCTAGTTTTATTAAACTCGAATGACTACTAGATTATGGGTAGGCGTTGTCCAAGTGTGGTCGAGGAGATTGTAGCATTTGATTTTTGCTTAAGCATTATCAATACTATGAGCATCTTTCTCAATAATAAGTAATCCTTTTTCATTAACTAGTTAAAGTAGTAAACTGTATCTACTCTTACACCAGAAATTGAAGGTGCTTAATCATGTCAAAGATTCTTAGATTATAGTTATAGAAGTTCTTTGCTCTTTATTTTATGAATGACGATAGTAGACCTGATGATCGATATACACATTGATAATCAAGTTGCATTATTTCGCATATTCCATGAATAGTTAAAAACTTAAAAATTGTGGGATGACAAGCTTATTCATAGTTAAACTTAAATGATGAATCCAGTGCTTGAAAATACTCCATTAGATTTCTTAAAAAATAAAAACAAAAAGAAAAACAAAGAAAAAAATTGCTAAAAAAAGTCCAGATTATTCTTGCAATCTTGCTCAAACAAACAGCACTTATAAACAAGAAGCGTATCACAAGAGGACATAGTAAAATATATATCAACGCATTGAAATCGACATTGAGCAGCAGATTGCAAGCCGCGTTTTCATTGCTTCGTATAATATCTCAAGTATAATGTGTAACACTCTGTATATACAAAATCAAATTCTATCTTATACGAAAATGTGATATGTTTTCCATATACTATATCTTATACAAGTATTAGTATGTATTCGGGCTTAAGTACTTTAAAAAGTAGTACAATAATAATGGGCTCCTTAGAGTCTTACACATACAGAAGGTCTTTTAAGGGAAAAAGTGCCCACGTAATTCACATGCCATATTAAGCCTAAATGTCTTAAATTAGCAGGGAAATCTTATAAATTTGTCTACTAATATCACTATGAATGCTTATAGTCTATACTTCTTAATTTCTTATACGAGGTACAACTAATTAGTTTTTCATATACTTCGTAGTAAATAGTAGCATAACTGCCCAAAATAAGTCATGCATTTCATGATCCTGCCAAAATAAGAGCAATTGTAGAACACTTTTGCAATTACATCAGGGTTACATTACTAATAATTACATAATCTGAAACAGTTTCAGACATTAACAAGTCGTCGTACTCATCATACAGGAATCATCTATCGCGACCCTGCAATTGAAAATAGAATACTGCAGGATAGTTCCAATATATTTCTAATCCGTTGACATATTAAACATTGAAAATGATCACGAAATTCTTCTAAGCCATTTGCTGATGTAGGGATATACTGATAGCTACTGGTTCTACTGATAGCTACTGGTTCTGGTACCTGAAAATGAAATTGCAAGGAAAACTATTAGAGCTTAGGTAGAAAATCTTAAAGACAGTACTATAGGTGTGTGATTTAACTTTGAACGTTCTCTGTAATTAGGGTAACATCAGATTCATCTTGATATTTGAGAGTATAAGTCAAAAGCAAACTTTACAAGTATTCGATTAAAATGCAATTGAACAACCATTGAAAAAATTTACCATAACAAAACATTGTGAGCTTGAAATCTACACATCATCCTTCAGCCAAGCACATTCTTTAGGTCTATATGAGCTAGAGGAGCTGAGGCCACAGCCATCCCGGCTAGAAGGTTTCTTTGTTGAGCCAATCTACAATCCAGATCATGCAACTGTGCAAGAAGATTGGATTTCGACATCTCAAGTCCCTGCACATAATGTACCTGCTGCTGCTCATTGTGTACAGCCATGGCCTTTTGTACGAAAGGAATTAGCCAATCCAATCTAAAGCGTATACCCTGAAGATGAATTCAAGTATGCAGCTTGGAAACCATCTAAGAACATTCCTGAATGGCTTTGAAGAAGAATGATCACATTGGCTAGTGACTCCAAGGCCCATGTTAGCTGGTCATTAGTTTGCAGTACATGTCCTTGCATTATGTTCCCGTGTTTATCCCATATTTTCTTCAAAATCGGGACCAAATGAGAGCTCACCTTTATTCCTTGAAATTTTGCCTGTGAAACACCATTTTGAACAATCTGCAAAAGCATATATAAAAACTTAGAAGATGCACTAACAACCTAAAAAGTAAAAACCAATTTTCTTTTTTTCGGCTTATGAAAGACTAACTTATCTACCTCGGTAAAAGTGGTGTCAATAGGTTTAGCATGGTCTGCAACTTGTATAAAGCTGGGCAATGTTACTACTTGCACTGCCACTAAGGGATATTGATTAACTCCACCCGGATAACCACTTTGTAGCCCTTCCTCTTCCGGGCTGTCTTCCTCTTCATCTTCCTCTTCCTCTTCAGAGCTTTCTTCCTCTTCCTCTTCCTCTTCCTCTTCCTCTTCGTCTTCGTCTTCCTCTTCATAGCTGTCTATCTCTTCTTCTTCCTCTTCAAAAGAGCTTTCTTCCATAACAATTGCCACATTAATACTCGGAGATTATCTAAACTAGTAAATGTGATACTTCGTACGTCTCATAATCATACAAAGTAACCATCTTAAAGTATACTTGTTGATCATATAAGATTGCACTGAAATAAAAGTTAGAAGCACATCTTACTTAGTGGCTGATTCAGTATCCGGCAAAAGCCACGCTGGGGGTGGCCAGAACACCTCAGAATATCGAGGAGAAGGCGCTATAGGCCATCCATATACATTAATTACACGCCCATCATCAAAATGGAAAATACCAATATCAAAACTACCAGTAGCACCCGTATATTGAGGGAAGGTTTTTTTATAGTACACAATCGAATTACCTCTACAACCAGGAAAATAATTTTTGTTGGCAAAGAAGCAGCCATCCAACGTTACAAATAGTATACGATCACATATATCTTCGACCATTTCCCATTCCTCCTCCTCTTCTTGCAATCTATACACCTCGAAACTGATAGGTGATCGGTTTCCAGACCTCTGACATCTATAAACAACAACATAGAGTTCACCTAACAATTCTACCAGACATTTCTTTTTATCAGTTGTCAAACCTATTGGCTCCCCTACAATCTCCAACATCGATAACAGATCATAACCCGTTCGATACAATCTTCCGCGAAGATCAATAGCATATACCCTTCCATTGAAGTTGAGGATATCATCAAAATTCCTTCCTTTGGTATTCAGATATTTTTCTTCCTCGTTGTTCAGCCTAATTGCGGATAAAGTCCCATTACCATACAATACCATAGCAGTACAATTATCAATTGTAGGATTGTTTTTATGTTTCGGATCCACAAATAAAACCACTTTGTTCCTTAAACATCGGCTCTCAAACATGTCCAAAGGTCTATCTGCTGACCGTAAAGTACAGAATTTCCCAAGTTCAATCACTTTCAAATCAGATAATTGCAAAACCTTTGGGAAATTTTCAGGCAAATATTTGATGTTAATCCGAGAAAGAGGTTTCCTAAGGTAGAATTTACCTGGGTTTAACTCCTCAACAGTAATTAACCAAGGTGAGGCCTTCAGATTTCGAGACGGCCGAAGGAGAAAAACAGAGCATGGTACTGTGATTAAAGATTTTCCAGGAATTTCCGACGACATATGACTTGATCTGTTCTTGTCTAGAAGGGGAGGAGTGAGGGTTGAGATTTTGTGGGGTAAAAGAGGGGATAAAAGGTTTTTGTGAAGGAGAAGAGAATTCGGGGCTGATCGCCGCCATTTCGAACATACTGCTCGGAACTTGCAGAGATCGGTTCGTGTTTCGAGGCGCCTGGCAATGGCTGAAAGAAGCTCTGATGGTAAGTCCGACCAAGAACTTTTCCGGCGGATCATTTTTCTTATGGTGTGAGTTGTGAAGAATGAGCAGATTTTTGATTGATAAGGTTAAGTAAGAATTAGTGTAATCAGTTTTGGCGCCAGTTTTTAGTCTTTATTGCCGCCAATTTTACTTGGAGACTACTAACATTATTTTCCCGCTCAAACCGTTATAAATAAACATTGGCTTTGGCGCCAAAAGGAAAAAAGTACTGTTGTTTTACATTTGTAATCATTTCATTTTTATAGTTATCAATAAACAACTTAAATCATTAATGTTTATATACTTTTTTTTTTTTTTTTGACGAGTAATGTTTATATACTTCTAAATATAAATACTACTTCCGGATCGTATTATATGCAACTTTGGAATTTTTTTATATCTCACAAATAATACCCCAAAGTTGCATATAATATGATTCAGTCATTCAGAGGTAGTATTACATTCGTTTCTTATTACATTATTTATAAAACATAAGATATTTCTTTGTTGCAAATAATAATAAACTAGGGTAATATGGCAAAAGTTAACATTTTGCATACATAAACGTTGTGATGAATCCAACAAGCTTCTACAGGAGGAAGTTTTTTATTTATAAATATAATAAACCAGCAAAAATGGTTAAAAAAATATTATTATAGCTTGTAAATATGACATGAGTAATGCAATTATGCAAATGACACTATTAGTAAAAAAAATTACTAATGCAGAATCTTCTCTGTATCGTTCCATTTTTATTGAAGGTCTCCGAAGATGCAAAATTATACACTATCACGCTTTCACGCAAGAAAGAAGATATACGCTGACCAATACCAAGCTGTTTCCAGAAGGCTAATCGCTCAATCTACAAGTCAATTAAAACTAGTACAGGCGTACAATAATAAGTAGTTTTCCTGCAGACCTTGACATATATCAAAGGCAAATTTTTGCCAAACGCAAACAAAAGAAAACTCATCCTTTCATCCATTAAAATTCCACCATCAAACAAGGTTCCAAAAAAGCAAAGAGACAGTGACTCACACAAGACATATCCTTAAACTTCAACAAGGGGTGGATGTGTGAAGATGTAATATGAAACCATCGAGCATGAGATCTTGGACTCCTACAACTCTACAAGCAACCAGTACAATATGTACATATGCAACAAGTTACAACTAACAAGCAAACCTACAAAAGCAGAGAACTACTAGCTTTTAGTAAAGTATGAGCGCAGCGTGGCCTGTTTTTCAGCTCCACCCTTAACTTTACTCTTCTTCAAGGGAGTCTGGGGTAGCTTACCAAGTTCATCAGTGCTCGGCTTGGAATCAACCAGGAACTTTTCATAATCCCGTTTCACCTCAATCTTGGAGTCAGATTCAGGAGTCAGAGTGGTAACATCAGACTTTATCTCAGTAACTGTCCTTCCACAGCATGACGGTTGCAAATTTGCTTGTGCCTCAGCTTCTTCTTTAACATCACCCTGCACATCATTCTTCATAGACTCCTTAATCGTCTTATTTGATTCCTTAGCATCATCTGTTCCTTTCTTGGAGAAAAATTTCGTGATAGGGTTGGACTGCTCCTCAGATTTCAATGGTATCTGCACAGCATAATATTATCAGCAATTTTTCTTTTGCCTACGTAATTTTCCTACCCTTCTCCAATAAAAATCATTAAACGAAAAACACCATACTCATAGATGCCTGCTATGCTTTTAGCTCACTGTAGACATTATGTATGACATGCAAGTAACATAAAATAGCCATACCTCTTTGATGCATTCAGGACCATCAAATGATGCCTTGTTCATTGCCATTGACACCGGATACCAAGTCTGACAGGAAAAAATAATCATCAAGGTTCACACTATTTTATAAACAATGCCAACCTCCTACAGTGAAAACTTTGCTGCATGCAAAACCTTTAAATATTTAAACCAAATCTGCTTTTTCATATGGTTTAAGCACTGAATTGAACTTGGTATCTGTAGAACCATTCAGCCACAAATCTGTTGAGGCTTCGTCTCCCAGAATAACAGGCATCCTATCTGTACATCAAAATGAAGTACATAACAAGCCAGCAAACCTATAACTTTCATAACCATCTATCTCAGCAACGACCAACATAGGCAATAAGATTGCAATAACAAGATATAGAAATTAAAAACAAGATATGATCTCCATGTTTTACAAATGTGAGATTAAATGAGAGAGTGTATCTTCCAACATGGCAAATTGATAATGTAGAATAACAACAAATTGTAGGGTGTTTCTCCAGCTGTAAAAGTACGAGTAATAATTAGGAAAGAGAATATATTTGCAACCACAAGATTCCTCTTCCTGCATAATAAAATAGGCAGCTGTCTCACCCTAAAGCTCACGCTGCATCATTGGGGGGGGGGGGATGAAATAGAGAACGCAGGGGTGAATAAATCAGATAATCAAGTCCTGTTACGATCGCCATCAGCCTTAAGGTATCAAATGCGATAGTAAGTAGAAAGTGACCATTATCAGCACTCTCATTCTTTGTGGCAAAACTATTAATTAGACAATGTGCTTGAGAGTCACTAAATACGAACATATAATCCACTTTCTTGGCATTCTACTCTTCAGTTCTTCAACCCCCCACCCCACATAGCACCTCCACAATCCCCTAAGAAAACCTTAAATCAAACAAAAAGAAAATCATCCCAAGTAAGCAATACGGGGAAATTGATTACCATGCAGCCACTTAAGATCTGATGATGAATCAGTTGTTACGATGGTAAATGTATAGAGAATTTCTCCTGCAAGATACATTAAAAAGATGTAAGAGTTTGTAGAAGACAAGACATCCTGATCTGTTCACTACATATTGCAATTATTTTAAAGATGAACACATAGAATAGCTCAACAATAACAGCCCATATACTTCATTCTTTGACCAGGGTAAGGGGTAATAATTCACATACAGATCAGTAGATCACCATGGTAAGTGGTGACTGATAAATCAAATGCACAATCCACATATTTAGATCATGGTATGACAAAGACTATCTAAACTCAAAAATAGAACTCTGGATAAAGTAAACCTTCCATCAAATGGAACTCCACGATTTGTAAAGAAAGTAGAACAGAAACTGACCTTCAGAATTTTTCCAGGAATCATAGAGGGCAGCAAACACTAGAGGGCGACCATCCTTAAAATGAATGTAATACGGCTGCTTCTTAGGACCTTTCTTCCATTCATAAAACCTAACCAAATTATAAGACACGAGTCAAAGAAATGCACAAAAAGAGCAGGCAAGTAGCATTTGAGAAATATTAGGTCAAAGAAAAAGGAAAAAAAAGTACACAGAACTAGCAGTTAGTTGTTTTGTTGGGGAGGGGGGGGGGGGTCATTTAATTGGACAAAATCAGGAAGGAAATGTGGAAGATACCCCAACTCCAAGTTTCTTGATTGACATACCGGATCTACAGGATATGGGCAAAGTTGCCAAGAATACAGTTAAAGCTTTCATTTCTACATGTTGCTCTCCTATTTGAGAACCAACAGAAATAAGCTCGGCTGAAAGGTTTTTAAGATGCTTATACAGCAGTACAAATCAATACAGAGCACTGAACCACATGTGTTGTCTTACAATGTCATGAAAAGGATGCTAAAATCAAAATCCTTGGACCAACAATGGTGGATTGGTGGTCTACAGTGCAACATGCAATGCTAGACTCTTGAACAAGTTGCATAATTTATCAGATAACAAAGTCAGCAAAATCAATGAAGAGAATCATAAGGCAGAAATTCACTCAAAGTTGCATCTTCAAATGATTTTTGTTGCATTAGATTATATTGTACTCCATATATAACATTCAAGAGGAAGTAATCAATATCCTAATACAAGAAACAACCAGCAGCAAAAGGATGCTGATACCTGAAACCCATAATCATATTAATCAATATTGGTGACCATGCTAAAATCACATTTGCATTTATTTATATATATAAAAAAAAATTAAAAAATTAAAAAAAAATAAAAATAAAAATCAAACAATCAAAGCCTTAATCCCATAAGTGGGGTCGGCTACTAAAAAAAATACTCCACATCGACAAGGCAGGAGCATCCAAATGTAAAATCAATCAAACAACCATATTTACAATATTGCAGCAATCATGAAAAGAAATCAAAAAATTGATCCAGAAATTACACTCATACCCTTCCACAGCAACAAGGCACCGGTTTTTAGGAATTAGTCGACGGAATGAGGCCTTTTCCCCAATTGGTTCAGACCTTGCATTAAACTGAGAATATTTACAACACACGCAACTCAATCTCTTACTACAAACTATCATTAATGTATTCAAAGAAAAAGGAGGAAAGGGAATTAATAAGTACCATCTTGTAGTGATCAGGTTTCTCATCCTTCTTGGTGAAGCTAGGAATTAGCCCCCACTTCATACAATGTACAGCTGCAGTGTAGCCCTCATCTCCACCACTTTCACGACGAATTACTGGCAGGTAAGATCCGGGTGAGACATTATATGCAGGCCGGTACCTAAAACAAATAGGTTATTCAGTCTTAGCATATAGCCATATATATACACTCCTCCTTCTCATAGTATGCATAAAAAGAAAATCAAACGCTCAAAGCTGTTCTTTAAATCAATTGTAGACTTAGCAGTATATCCTAGTGAATTGGGGTTTGTCCAATTTAACTTATTTTGCCTGAACTTAACTTAAATTGTTTGCAATCATTTTGTATGAACTTATCTTAACTTATTCAAACTTTTTTGTTTTAGAATATGTCATCACCAGTGAACAAAATGGGGCCTAATTTGTGTAAATTAGTACACCCAAACAAACATCCGAATCAACCAGTTCATCACTAGAGAAACTAGTAAGGTTTCAATTGGTTACAAATCCAAACTTGAATTAAAACCCTAATAAATGCCATAATCAAAATGAAAAACGTAAACAAAAACAACCCAGTTCAACCATAGAGGGTACATTTGTCGCACTTAAACTAAAATTAATATTAATCAATGAACAAAAGGAAGTTGAGAAACAAAAATTATACAATAAATTTGTTAAATGAAGCTGAAAATTGAAAAGAGAGGAGGAAATACCGGTCGACATCAACTTGACGAACGGAAGTATCACGAAGATGGCAAGCTCTAGGGACGTCGTCTGGGCGGATAGAGCAGCGGCATCTTCCACACATGTTTAGTTTCTCTCTCCTACTCTGCTATGGTAGCTGGGTTCTTCAGCTTCTGGGTTTCTTCTTCTTCTCACACTAACTTTTTTTTGGTAACTGTACAGTTGCAAACGCGGGAAGGGAAATGGGCGTTTTAGTGTAACACCCTACGAGGTCGAGGGCAACAACTTGAAATTGATTTTTTTTTTTTTTTTTTTTTTTTTGTTTTTTTGGGTTTAAGTTGAAATTGAACTTAATTAAGGGTCTACTGACTGAAGTGAATTTAACTAAATTAAACTGAACTGAATATTTTATGATGAAATGAAATTAGGAGCTGAGCTAAACTGAACTTATTAGAGTTGAACTGAACTGAATAGATATAATTTTGAAATTAAGGTAGTGTATCTTGATTTTCTAAATTAAGTGCATGTTGAGGAATGAGAACCCATGATTCTCCACTTTTAAAAGGAAATAAAATAATCTTCTAATAAGTCAAAGTTTTCTAGTAAAATTTCATGGTGGATATGCACTTTGTACATTTGTGGTTGTTGAGTCTATGAGTTTTTAGATTGTGATTGTTGAGTCAGCATATGAAAATTCAAATTTGTCAATTTGCAAATGAAATTTTTCGTTTGTCATTTGCAAATTGTGATTCTTTTACACTTCGTGGCTCGATGACTTTAGCATAGGCACATCTTCTAAGAAATATTAAACCTAACAGATATTACAAAACTAAGAGACTAGTAAGTAGGAGTAATTTCTTTAGTCAGGAACGCTTAAGACAATTTAAGGTTAATCTTATGATAATTTCTTTTGAATTAATAATCCACAATACCAAGGTTGTTTGGAACATTAAACACGAGAAATTTTAAGAATATTTGGTAGGAAGTTACGAGCCATTCTATAATACATGAAAAGAATGCTCACGGAAAGGTTGCACATTTGAGTTTAGCTACATTCCTACAATCCTACAGAAGTGAAGGGTGGCTCACTGCCCCGGCTAAAATATGATGTTGACAAATATGGTATTGGTGGAATAGGAAAGTCATTTGATATTCCTCCTTTTTGTGCTAGGGATATCTATGGAAGAGAAGTTAATGACATTGTTGTCTAGTGATGTTACTATCTTTTGTACTGTGGTGAATCTACCCGATTATAATAGTTGACAGTGTTCTTCTTCTATTGTATTTGTTAGGAAATCTATTGTTTTTGCTTATGCTTTTATCGAATTGGTGTAGACAGAGTAATCAACTTGATCTTTTGCTAAACTATAGAATCAAATTAGTACTTGGATCATATTTTAATTTAATATAATCTCTTTTTTCATTAAAAAAAAAGTAACTCATACATCTACGAGAGTAAAGAGAACTACAAATGAGTAGAGAGAACTACAAATGGCAGAATGATTTAGGTGAAATTCAATCATAATTATTTTGGTCTCCATTAGATAATTAAGATTGAATTTTTGAGTAAAAAAAATAAAATTCCTAAGAATTCAATCTCAAACATCTAATAGACTAATAGTGACCCAAATATTTTGACCCTAGACAATAATTGACTTTCACTCCTTAAGTCCAAAGATGAAAACCCGACCTCATTTGAATCGAGGAATGAACTAATAACCAACATTGGTTAACCAAGTTGAGAACCTGGGCTCTTAGAATTGAAACATTGGCACTCAAAAAATGTTGTCAATAGCAAGGCGACTCCAAACACAAAACCCATGCCCATGTCTTCTGCAACTCCGATTCGCCGGCACCGACGCCGGCCATTACCGGAACCGCCGTCGTCAAAGTTTCACTGCTAAAATGAAAAAAAACCGACGACAAATCGGAGTGGTGGGTTATCGACGGCGAGATGCACGAAATCGGAGAAAACGTCCCTTTAAGAGAACGCTTCGTCATTCCCAGAGATAATCTTCCCAATAGACGTCGCAAGCAGCTTCGCGACCAGTTTATGCGCCGCACTCGTCTTGTTCTTAAAGAGACTGTTCGTTTCTCTTTCTCTATCTTCCTTAATTTGATTATCAATTTTAGTTTTTGTTGTTGAAAATTGATTGGGTAAATTAGGGTTTATAAAGGGTGGTTGATTTATTTGGGGTTTGAATTGAATCGCGGCATGCACACCAACTGTTTGTTAAAATTCCCAAGAGGAATGGTTGTAGGGCATTTCTGATTATTCCTGCCTTTTTTTATAATGAACTGCATAACAAGTGTCCTGTATCAGATTTAGTAGGAGAATGTTGGTTTGACATCAATTGCTTATTTTTTTTGGTTGTTGTTGTGATTTTGAAAAATGTTTAAATTTCTGCCTTTCAATTTGTAACTTACATTAGTTTAATTAGGTTGTTGTTGTGCTTGATCATATATCCTTTATATTAGTTTTGAGGTTTGCTTAAGTTTTTAGTGCAGTTGAGCTTAATGAGCTTGTTTGGATGCTTGCTTAGGGTATATGTGGTTTGGGTTTTGTAAGCTTTCGCAATTACAATATTTCATTCTGACAAGGGTTCGATTGAAGCTTGAATGGATTAATATTATTTGCTCTAGCAAAAGAAGGATTCATATTGTGTTGTTATTTTGATGTTATTATAATTGCAAGTTTCATTTTGACACGAGAAATGATTGGGTGAAGGGTTCAAGCCATGTTTAGCATTGTTTGAGGCTAGCTTAGGTTTGTTAAAAACATATAAGCTTGGAAAATTTCGACTTTGGTGGCATGAAGCTTACTATAATTCCACTTTGGGTGTTGTGGTTCAATAATTTAACTTGGTGCCATGAGCTTTTAAACTTCGTTTCAACATTGTGTGGTTTAGTAATTCCACTTTGGTTTGTACAATTTTTTTTTTCCCACTTAGGTGCACTAAGAGTATATGTTAATGATCATTTTTGTAACAGGCAATCAACTTTTTTTTTAGTCGTACTCCAAATTTCATTACAAGGATTTTTTTTTTTTCTTTTCTTTTTGTAAAAAAACTTTGGTTAGTCGTATTTCATGTATAAAAAACTCTTAATATCTCTCTATTTAAAAATAAATCTTATTTTGTTCATATTATTATTTCACTCGAATTCTAACAAATAAAGAAATAATGTTACTAGTTCTTCAAAATAAATTCTCTTTTTCCCTTTGCTGTTACATTGAGTGGATATAATTTAATTCCCAAAATCTAAAGAAAAGTTGTTTTGCTCCTAACTATTACATCGAGTGGACGTAATTTAACTCTTAAAAGGGATGAACTAGTAATACAAAGTATAATTACCCCTATTAAACCTGATTAACATTATGATATCTAAAAACTAATTTTATTTATAAATGGAAAAATTAGACTTGAGAGAATCACTTAATAATGAGTCATCCCTGTCAAAGATAAAGTAACCACAAACATAATCTAAAGAAATTTCTTAGTAATTAGAATTGACAATTTTTAAAAAATCCTTATAACAATATAGGACCAGAGAAGTTAATTGTTTGTTACAAAATGATAATTAATATACTCCGTATATATTTTCAGACCCCAAAGCGAAGAAAAGTTTTAAACTTTAAGCACCAAAGTGGAATCACCAAGCCATAGGGCACTATAGTGAAACAAAATTTAAAAGCTCATGGCACCATAGTAAAATTATTAAAACCACAGGGAACCAAGGTGGGACTATATTAACGTTAGGGTACAAAAGTGAAAATTTTCCTATAAGTTTTCTAGGCTCAACCTTTGTTTCCTTTTCTAGTGGTTTGATTATGTTTTCTTGAATTCCTTCTGTTGCTGTTGCCTGCCATGGCAGACCTAATAGGATGTTTCTGTCTGGCTGTTACTATAATCCAAAGGACGAATGACTAGAAAGGCTGAAAGTGTTTAAGTTCTTGTTGATAAGTTCCACCATGTATGTAGAACTACTGATTAGGCTTTTTGATGACAATGACTGGTAATATTGATAATAGATTCTACATTTCTACTTCTTTTGTGTATATTCTTTATACAGAGTGCTCGCCTTATGGTTAACCTTTATTTAGGCTTAAAATTTTCTTCTTCTTTACTCTTAAGGAGCAAGAATCTTTCTGCAAAAAGTACATGCAACTGTACAATGAGCTCAGAGAGAACTGGGAACGGTTATATTGGGATGAAGGGTACTCTAAAAAGCTTGCTGCTGATCATGCAAACTACGACTCTCCTGAAGAAGAAGATGATGGAGACTTTTCACCTTACAGGTTTGTCTACTATGACTGCTTGTTTTGTTACTGGTTCATATATGCAGGCTGCCACGAGTATAGTGACTAGTGAGTTGGTTTATCTGTATCTCTAATTTTATCTGTCTATTGTTTGTAGGAGAGGTGGATCACATGCAGGGCAACTCCAGGTACTGTATAATGAACTTGTTGACATTGAACATTGTTTGTACTGTATAATGAACTTATTGGTGTGTGTGTGTGTGTGTTACCAATTCAGTAATGGTGATTATATGTATACATGTCAAAAGTCTTTCAAGGGTGTTTGGTGCAATTGCAACAATTCTCATTTTTCTTGAATGTGGTCGTATAGGGTTCACCCAATCCAATTTAGTGGTTGTATCTCTTGTATGTGAGGCTGTGAGCGTATGACTAGTCTACCAATATATCTTTTGCATTGGCCATTAAGAAGCTTGAAGTTCTTTTGTGGGTGCCATTTTGTAATTAAACTAATTTTACAATATTAGAAAACATTAATCATCTCTCGACTGTCTTGGACAGTTGGACTGCATGTATTTCGATGGTTTATTTCCAAATTGTCCCTGCTCCTTGTGTACTAAACACAGAGTTACCATTTTTCAATGCAGGAACAAGGTTTGTCAAGGAACAGACAAACTGAAACTTGGGAGAAAGTCCACCAAATTCGGGATAAATTTGAATATGACAGAGAGATGAGAATGAGAGACAAAGGTAAGTCTCATATTTAGGTTTCCTAAATTTATACTAACCCTTTTTATATTATTTGCAACATTTGTCAAAAATAGATGTTTCATATTATTTGCAACAAATATTTTATTACTTATTTAAGTTGTTATTTTTCTCAATCTCTCCCCTCATCACATGCATCTCTATCTTTCTCTCTCCATTTCACACTCACAAACAAATTTTTCTGAAGAGTCCATGCAAACTCATTTACTGCATGCAAATAACATGAAATAGAGGTAGTAGCATTTTTTGAGTTTCTTGTATTTACAGTATAGGATAATATCTTGGGATTCACTTCTCAGATTTCTTCTTTGAACTCCTCCAAGCCCCTTTCTCTTGCTAAAGAGTGTATATTTAAGAATAAAAGGGAAAACAAGCTACAAGGAGTTGGGGATATATTATCAGCCTGTGGTTTATTATACATGACTCGTGCATATTTAAGAATAAAGTGCTAAGCTGACTTATGAATTTAGACATGGAATATATCGGTTTAAAAATGCTTAAGATTACTATATGTGACATGTTCTGCATGCCTACTACAGCTTTTGCACCAATGAACACGAGAAACTCAGTTGGTGATCATAGACCACCCTTCAGGAATCAACCCTTTGATGCAGAGAGATACTTTTCTGGAGAGGAAGAGAAAGAAGATTAAAAGCTGTTGAATGGATTATGTTCAGTTTATTGACCATAGTTCTTAAATTGAGGAAGTTTGGGAAAAATCTCTTGCTGAATAAACCACTTTTGAGACACCTTTCTCATACAACCAACCTAGGGTAAGGGGGTTGTTTGTGGATTATAACGAAGGTCCTGAAAGAAAAAGCACAGTGGTGCCTACGACCAAAACTTTTAAGAGTTCATCCTTGTTGGCCGAAGTCCAGTTTCTTAGGCTTTGCCATGAGCGTGCTGATTGGTTTGCTGGAAATGAACAGCGTAGATTCTATAAGTGAAATCTATATTAGACTTTGACTTTTTGCTTTTGATGTATTATTTACGATGAAGAATATAAATTCATGAGGGATTCCTGTTGTGCTTCCTGTCATGTTCTGATGAACAACTCTTTTAGTGAATAATTTTTAGGAGTTTATTATGTCAAAGAACAATTTGTTATGTATTGGAACTAATATGGAATAAAGAACAATTTTTAACATCATCAACTCTACTTGTTCAAAGGTATTGCAACAAAATAAGATGGTTGTCTTCAGTGTTGCTCTGCTGCTTGGTGACAACTCTGGAAACTGAGACTGGGGGTCATTGGTCTTATTGCTATAAGTTCAATTTTTTCAATATAACTAGTATAGGCTGCCAAGTATGCATTTGTTTCTGTGGTGGATAGCTTTAACAGTGATTGATGGTATGATGTTGCAGGATTTTCCTTACTTTTTTTAGGTTTTAATTGCTAGATTATGTATGAAGGTAGCTAGGTATGAAGGCAGGTATAACCGTATAAGTGAACTGAGTTCTGTGAGTACTTGCGAATCGAAAACTTTCCTAACAGATAAAGAGAAACTTGTGCAATTTCAATAATTTTGATAACCAAGGTTGACGTAAAAGAAGAAACTTTTGCAAGTTGCAACCACATTTGGTTTACATTTATTTGCTTCAATAACCTAAGCAGTACACATTACAAACCACACTTGTGAAAAAAAAAAAAAAAAAAACATCAACCAAACTAATTCAAAGAAAAAGCTTAATTTGTTTACAAGCACACTCATCTTGAAATATTAAGCAACAACAATAAATCTTCAGAGAAATTAAACAAAAAGCAAAGCCTCAGCAGTTAATAGGAGAAAGGTTGCACATAGCAGGAAGCTGGGTGCAGCGTTGAGGGTCAACCCCTAAAGCACGTAGCAAACTCGGCTGGTTATTCTTGTAGTTACACAGACATTGAATATCATCGGCACTCAGACCCTTGACCATGTTGCAGCAAGCTGGGGATGGGCTCGTTGGGTTGCTTGTAGCCACCGCGGACTTGCAGGTCATCAGGTCCTGCACATTTAGGTTGCAGGCAGCATTGCAAGCCCCCAAAATTGCAACCATCACTGCAAGAAACACTACTGCCTTTCTCATTGCCATGATCCTCAACTATTTGGTGTGCTTGTAATGTAACTCACTCTCTCTTTGAACAAGGTTGATCTCAATAAGCTTGATTTGTTTGCGTATTTATAGGAGTATACAGTAGAAAAAAGCAGCAAAATAGTCAAAAAAAAACAAAAGAAAAATGTAAGAGGGAATATATGTTAGCCAGTAGTTGGCTCCCGTGACTGAAAATTGGCAGGATATACGTAGAATGACAATTTACACTATTGAAGACTAAACTTCTTTTGGTAAGGTGTGTATTTCAAGGAAATTGTTTGATTAAGATGTTTAGAATTTAAGGTATTGGAAGTATTGAGACATAATTTTTTATATGTGACTGGTGACACCGTATAGCCGTGTTACTTGTAGGGGGTTACTCGTTTGGGTAGGGGTTACTTGTAGGGGTTTACTTATTTAGGAATTACTCGTTTGGTTATGAGTTACTTATTCAGGGGTTATTCGTTTGGCTAGGGGTTATTTGTAGGGGTTTACTTATTTAGGAATTACTCGTTTGGTTATGAGTTACTTATTCAGGGGTCACTCGTTTGGTGTGGGGTAAATTATAGGGGTTATTTATTCAGGATTACTTATTCAAGGGTTACTCGGTCGATTAGGGGTTACTCTCACACACACTAACCAATTGAGTAAGTAACCTCTACAAGTAACTTAGTAACCCTAAATAGGTTACATATACAAGTAATTACTCCTGAATAAGTAACTCATATAAGTAACCTTTACAAGTAGCCTTTACATATACAAGTAACTCCTGAATAAGTAATCTTTACAAGTAACCCCTGCCACACGATGTGGTGGTCAGTCACACAAAAAAGTTACTATTGAGATTGAGGTATAGCTTATATATTCCTTACAATTTTATATTATTTTTGAATAGTATTTTCCCTACATATTAATTGAACTATGAAAGTGTTATTATTCAAATTTATTCGTTTATCTATTAAACAAATTTATTTGAAAATTCATGAAAACTAACTAGGACTACACAAACTTGTTCAATCTCTATATATAATCTCACCAATACACGACTTATCCTTAGTTTATATTTTTAGTTTTCATATGTTTAATGAATTTGCTTTCTTGTAATTTGCTACCTTAATTAGTTAGGATTATTGTGTAATTGTTATGACAAATGCCTGACCATATAAAGTAATGTATCACCAATTAAAAGTGCATTTTCTAAATAAAATTTCATTATTTCATTAGCACCTACTCCATATAAAATTAAATACAAGTACTTTAGAAGTGGATAAATATATGGTCGGATATAGAATGGATAATAGGAAACTCATTCAAATAATTTTATATAATTGTACGGAATACATTTTTTAAAAAAAATCAACTAACATTAAAAAAAATAGTAAAAATCAATGTTTATACTTGTAGCACATAGTTAAAAAGTGTAAATTTCACGGGGGTTTGGCTTATAGCGGATAGTGGATGTGGTTGCCCCATCGGGTATAGTTAAAAATAGATGTGGCACATGATCATTGTTTGGGATTAAAGGACTGTCTCTAAGTTTAAAGTCTATTGATTAGTGAAACCAGGGTGTCTTCACCTTTTTAAGCTTTGGCTCGTGAATTCATTTTGGACTCTTCATAGTTGGAACTTGGAAGTTTCCTCTTATTCCAAAGGACACATTTAGATGGTTACTCTTATTACAATTAAGGAGATATGGATCTATGATGATGATGCGAGAAATTAAACTATATTACTTTGATCATTTAGATATCCAATTTTGTTAATTAATTACATAAAATGACCCCTTAGCTTTTAATTAATCCTAATTGGAAAAGAAGGAACGGTGTTGTTTCTATGTGCTTTCGTGTATAGAGGGCGGAAAATTCAATAGTATTTACGTATAAGACTAGTTGATTAAAATATATACCGACAATCAATTATAGGGACAAGGAAGAAATTGATTAGTCTATTGGACGTATGAGAAGCCTTTAGTTATAAGAAAATTGAATGGTCAAGTCAATGTTGTCTTCACCTCCAAGCAGCAGCCAGCCTCTAACTAGGTTTACTTGAGTCAAGGTCTTTGTCTTTACTTTGCCATGGAAAAATTATGAGGTTTACAATGAGTGCTTTCATTCAAACTATTTTACTCGCAACAATACTTCCAATTTTAAGGTCATTATATTGTCTCCATCCTCCCCATATAAGTATACGTGTTGGATTAATTGTGTGAAAATTTACGTTACGGAATTTCAAATCACTCAATTCATCTATTCCATATACCCATGAATATAAGTAGGAAAATTATCTGGAAGGGACTTATATGTTCATTATTTTGTCTGGAAGGACCTTATATGCTGAAAGTTGTCTAAAAGGACCTTATGAGTATGTTTTGTTGTTTGGAAGGACCTTGATATCGGAATTTGGCATTTGACTTTGATTCTCCGGCATTGACCCCGCACGTGCATGTCACATGGCATTAAAAAAAAATATCCTCTCCCTTATTTTCCCCTTAACATTGGAATCCGACGTTTGACTTTGCTAGTTGTTTCGGGGTTTTCTGATGTCCTGCGGGAGAGTTACAATTCCGAGACTGGAACCGGACGCCTGTACCTGCAAAACAAACGGATGCTCCGGATGATTGGAGATCCGCCTCCGACGGTCAAGTTAGTACTTGATTAAGGAGTAATTAATGCGGAAATTAAAGTGATTGGGTCTCTCTAGGTGAGAGAGTTTAATGTGTGTAATCTGCGTAATCTCCCTTAATGAGGATTAAGGGAGGTATTTATAACCTCGGGAAACGTGTCAATCTAGGTTTAGGTTAACCTTGGGCTGATTGGGCTTCCCACGGAAGTTGGGCCTAGGTGACCGGTTATCCCAGGTGTCATGGGAAGGACACGTGTCGTGTCGTAATTGGTCCATAGTGGATGGATCATTGCTTGACACGTGGCAGGCTCCTATTGGCCCATGTGACGGACACATGGCGGAACCTGATTGGTCCACTTGTCAGATGGTGATTGGTGGGGAAAAATCCCCTAATCACTAGTGTTTTGAAAGCAGGATTGGAGGAAAAGGGGAAAAAAAAAGGGAGAAGGTAATTTTTTTTAATGTCACGTTACATGCACGTGGGGGGTCAACGCCGGAGAATCTAAGTTAAACGTCGGACTCCGATGTCAAGGTCCTTATAAACAACAAAACAAACTTATAAGATCCTTTAGACAACTTTCAACATATATAAAAGGTCATTCCACACAAAATAGTGAATATATTAGTCTCTTTCAAACAAATTTTCCATATATGTACAATGTAAAATTCACCCCCGCCCCATCACCCATGGCGGGTATGATTTTTATCCCCATCCCCGCCCCACCACCCACCAAACCAAGACTCATCCCCGCCCCACCTGGGGCGGGTCTCCTACTTGACCCGCCCCACTGATATCCCTAGTTGTTGCCCTAGGAAAACAAGGCTCTCGATGTAAAACCCTACATAATAAAGCATCGCGAACTCTTTTCATAAGGACGGACTGCTTTGTTGTAGGGTGTGGTCCAAATATATTTAATTAACCCAAATTATGCTTGATCTTGATCAAGATTAATCATAATCATTCTAGATTTCTAGAATAGATTAATGCTAAGTATGTCAATGCACTAAATGATTTCTCTAGTAAATCCACTTAGAGTAATCTAGAGGTTTCTTATAGTGTAAAGACTAGAATAGACCCGGTCTACAATAACTTATTGTAGACCTAACCTTCTAGTGTACCATACGAATGTGATTATATCATAAGAAATGTGATTATATTATTACAAAAGTGATTATGTCATCTTGAAACTATTATGTAAATGTATCACTCAAAAAGTGAATTTATCATTATAAAAAGTATCAAATAGTAAATTACATCATTCAAAAGATGATTTTTAAATTTTATCATCCTAAAGATAATTATATAATTTCATTAAATGATTTAATATGAGATCAAAATATGACTCACAAAAAGATAATTATATCATCTAAAAAAGTAATTATATCATCCAGAATGTGATTATATTATTTGAAAGTGTCAAATTTTGGGTCTACAATAATTTATTGTAGACCGGGTCCATACAAGACCAATTGTTCTTATAGTCAATCTACATTGTTCTTAGTCCACCGCCATATACAACTATATATATGTGGAGTTTAGGCACTTCATTGGAAGAGACACAAGAGAAGCCACTTACTACGTACTTTCTTACTATCTACCTTCACTTCTACATATAGACCTAATCCTTCTTTAATACTTGTCTTGCTTTTATTTTCTCTTAATCAAGCAAAATGTATGTGCAATGCTTTTACTTAACATATACTAACCTTTTGATTTTTGGGCCCAACTTAGTTGGGCTATGGGCGGTCCCCCGGCCCTCAAAACAACCCTCAAAGCCGCCCTCTACTTCCATCGTTCTTGATACCACAATATTGTCGTTACCCATATAAAATTTTCTTCCAAGCTAAGAATCACTCATGTCGTACGCTTTTGTCAGCCACAATTACAAATGCAATCATTATGATTAGGGGTGGGACTTTTCAAACCGAACCGTGAAACCGCCCGTTACCGAACCGAACCATCACGGACCGATCCGTTTATAAACCGATAAATATAAACCGAAAACCGAACTGAACCGTTCAATATCAAACCGAAACCGAATTGAACCGCTGAATGTCAACCCGTTACGGACCGTAAACCGATAACAAACCAAACTGCGCAAATTTGAACCGAAACGAAACCGAACCGAATGGTTTATAAACCCGTTAATGACCCGAACCGTTTATAAACCGAAACCGTTTAAACCGAAAAAAAAATCGTTTAAACCGAACCATTTGTAACCCGCTAACCGTTTAAACCGACCCGTTTATGAACCGAAACCGTTTAAACCGCACGTATAAAGCGAACCGTTATAATCCGCTAACCGTCTAAACTGAACTGCCATAACCCGTTAAACCGTTAAAATCGAACTGTTTTCGAATCGCAACCTGTTTAAACAAATCCGATTACAAACTGCTTAATTCAAATTGAATTATTTACAACCTAAATGGCTAAATAGTAAATACAATTAATGTTAATAAATGTAGATCTAATCAAACGGCGTAGGTTTATACAAAGGTTTATATCACCTAGATCTAGGCCAACGACATTATTAATATCGTTTCAGATTACTTATTTATTTTAATTACAAGATATATCATTTGTATCATTTTCATTCCAGTAATAATGCTAGTCCACCCAAATTATCTTCATTGTTCCTTCATAAAGATATTCATGATCATCCAATAACACTCAAAGCCTCAAAGGTAACATAAGATTGGAGATGTATGAGATTGCGTTACACAAGTGGCATAAGCATTAGAATATTACTGTACTAGTCAATAAGGCGTACAATCATTCACATTATCACTTTATAAAACTTTCTTATACAAGTATTTTGTAAAGGGGAGGACTAAAATGTTTATAAAACACATTTTTTTAGCTTTTCTTAAATTAAACCATATATTAAGTAAAAGAATTTTAATAAATATGGAGGCATCCCAAATTTGTAGCCACAATTATTTCATAACATTACCACAAATCCAGCAGATAAATAGCATTAAAATTAGAGTAATATCAACAAGCAATTAAAAAAAGTCACCATTTTCATTAATTAAAATTCACAATACATATACCAATACATAATGAAACTACTATCACTACTACCCATATTAGATTTCAGATTTATCAACTGAAACATCATCAAGTTTAGGGTTGCAAAAAATGATACATGATAAGATGAAGGGAGGAGTGAGAATGTGAGTGATTTGGGAGCAGAATCTTGAAGCAGCAACACAGCACCCAAGAGCAGAGGAAATAACATCAACAAGCAGGAACCAGCACACGCAATAACAGATCAACAACTTATCAGAAGCAAGGAATAATATAAGCAGAAGGGACTCAGCAGGAACTTATTTTTTGTTTTCGAAATTGCTCTCAGATTTACGTTTATCGTATCATCACTGAGCAATGACTGTTTTAACTTAAAACTTGAAAAATGCTGCCAGCAAGTACATATACATTGAAGTCTCAACATAAATGACAAGGGCAACGATGATTCAAGAAAAATTAAAACAGCAAACATAAGAAACAGCAGCAACAAAACTTATCATAAATTCATAACACAAAAGGCAGCAACACAGCACCTCAAGCTGGCAGGAGGCAGGAACCAGCTCATGCAGGCAACAATATAGGCAATAACAACTCAGAGACAACAACCAAAAGGCAAAAGCACTACCAGCAGGCAGCAGCTCATAACAAGTTCAAGCAACTTCAAAATTATAGCTTTTGTTTTTAAAAATTGCTCTCAGATTTACATCACTGATCAATTGTTGTTTTAACAAAAACTTGAGAAATGCTGCCAGCAAGTACCAAAATACATTTAACTATTTAAGTCTCAACATAAATGACAAGGGCAACGATTTTAAAAGTCTTGAAAAATGCTGCCAGCAAGTCCGAAAATAAATGACAAGGGCAACAATTTTTCAAGATAAAATAAACCACAATGAGACACAAATACCAGTTATGCAGATGAAGCACTTTCGGCTTCAATCTCTTTACCAATAAGGAGGACGTCTTCCTCAACATCCGCTTGATAACCACGACACCAATTTTGGGTGGTAACCAATGCCTCAACATTCTTTGGCAAAAGTTTACCCCTATATTTGTTCAAAATACGACCTCCCAAACTAAAAGAAGATTCAGAGGCCACCGATGTAATAGGAATGGCCAAAACATCCCTTGCCATATTAGCTAAAATAGGAAGAGAAGAAGCTTGAGATTCCCAGTACTTGAGAACGTCAAAATGTTCCCCTTGAATTAATCGCGAACGAGGTCCATTCAAATATGCCTCAAGATCAGCCAGAGGGCATCTAGTTGAATCATCACATTCGTCATCAACCTCATGCAACTGAAACAGATTTTTATTAAAAGTTAAATTATGACATTACAAATAAAAGTAGAAGACTACCATTAATACTGAGTATATTGTATAACATAAATACCGTGAAAATATTTTGAGATCTCAACGTGCGATTAGAATTTTCAGATTGAGCTGTGTTTGAAGAGGCAGGATTTCTGCAGCTTGTATTAGATGCAGTAGAATAAAATTTATAAAGGTCATAAAAAGCTTCCTTAATCATCATAATCTTTTCGTCGCATGCCTCATCATTATACAACGAGTTCAACATATGTCTCACTCGAAACAACTTATAACGAGGATCAAGAGCAATAGCAACTGAAAGTATCAAACTATAATCCTCCCAATAACTCTCAAACTTCTCAAGCATAACTGCTGCCATGGGTGCAAGTTTAGGGTCTTTAAAGGCTTGAGTAATAGCGTACTCAATTTTTAAAACACTAACAAAATACAAATTAGAATGGGATATTCTTTGCCACACAAATTACAACGAGCATAATCTACCTTTTCATTACCTATCGTCTTTACAAAAAAAGTGTAATGCTTCCATATACCTGTGGTTCTTTGACGTTTATTAACAGAAGGATTGATAATGCCGGTATTACTAGCATCATCATCCGGGACAGAGGCAGCTTGAGAGCTAACAATATCAAAATTTGATTGCCTCTCATAGTCAAATTCATCATACTCACGAGACATGACTGAAACAAAAAAAAAAAAAACAACATTTATAAGTACCAAATTAAGTGACAGATTCTACTAATAGTGAGCAATTAAGCATTCATTGTCTCATGTGACTGACATATGTGTACATTCTAAGTACTAACTTTAAGCCAACTTTAAGCCAATCATACAAGTATACATTTTAAGCATGCATGATTTCCCTGGTAAGTCATTTTTTTCAGTAAGGCATAAGGACCCACAATTGAATTTCAATGGATAAATTCATTCTTGAGTACAAAATATGCCAATTATTACAAGTATGCAATTGACAGTATGGTCAACCATCATTTTTTATGGAGTATGGACCAAAGCATGAAGCACAACTGCACAAGTATTCCAATAAATAAACAATGCATGTATTCCAACAATAATAATCACATAATCTGAACAACCCATCATCATTACTCTTAAATCGAGCATAATAAACAACAAAACAGCACAAATCTACCATTTTCCCGTAAAAAACAAAAATACAATCAACAACAGATTTTAGGCATATTTCGACTATATTCAAGCAAGAACAACAACAATAATCAAATACAAAAACAGAAATACTGTATTAAAAAAAAACGAAAAGGAAAAAGTAATTACCTTTGACGGCTTGAAGGAGATTTGAAGATGGAGAACTGCCTGAACTGGAGACCAAAAGAAAAAATCAAGAATGTAGATTATCAGAACTTGAAATTAAAAAAAAAAACCCGAAACGAAAACGAAAAAAAATCGAAAAAATTACCTTGAGGTTTGACGGCTTGAAGGAGAGGAAGATTTGAAAAAAAAAAAAAACGAGAATGGAAAAGTCAGAAATCAGAACTTTAGATCCTAAACAAAAAATGAAACGAAAACAAAAACCCTAAATAAAAAAAGTAAAAAATCGAAACGAAAACGAAAAAAATCAAAACGAAAACAACAAAAATTAACAAAAAATTACCTTGAGGTTTGACGGCTTGAAGGAGAGGAAGATTTGAAAAAAAAAACGAGAATAGAAAAGTCAGAAATCAGAACTTAGATCCAAAACAAAAATGAAACGAAAACAAAAACCCTAAATAAACAAACCGAAACAAAAACGAAAAAAATCAAAACGAAAACAACAAAAATTAACAAAAAATTACCTTGAGTTTTGAACTTTTGACGGCTTGAAGCCTTCAAATTGAAGGAGAGGAAGATTTGAAAAACAAAAAAACGAGAATGTAAAGCGAGAAATCAGAACTGTAGATCCAAAACACAAATGAAACGAAAACAAAAACCCTAATTAGGATTTTTAAAAGTTGAGAAGTTGAGATTCTTGAGAATTTCAGAACGAAAGAGTGAGAAACTGAAAAATTAGAGAGAGAAACTATGATAGATTGAGAATAAAAGAGTGACCGAGTGAGTAAAAGTGTAAAACGGCTGAATGGCTGATAGAGTGGGTTTTTTTTTTCTAGGTTTAGGTTTTACTTGTTCAGTTGATCTAACCGTCCATATTCAATCTCAACATCTAACCGTTCATTTTTTTTTTGTAGATTCCAGAATATTCATCTAGATCTAACGGTCTAGATTTTTCTTTGTGCTTTTCTAGGTCTTTTTGACCGTTTTTTTTAATTATTTATTATTATTATTATTTTGAGGGATTATTATTATTATTATTGTTAGTATAATTATTTGTTAATATTATTATTATTACAGTTTACTACTACTACTATTATTATAATATTATTATAATTGTTATTATTATTACTATCATTATTATTATTATTTATTATTTATTATTATTATTATTATTATTATTATTATTATTACTACTATTATTATTATTATTAGTTTATTACTTATAAGTTATAAATTGTAAGAAACGCAAATGTTTTAAAATTGAAATTGATTCAATACGACATAGTTAATGACTTAATGAGTTAATGCACATCAATATCTGACATCTCTATATGTATATTATATATATTTGTGAGTCTGTGACTGTATATCAGTATATATAATAAACTAATAAGAACTTAATAAGTAATAATACTAATAACTAATAAAGTAATGAAAATCTAACCATTGTTTTTCATGGGCATTCAATCTAACCGTTGTATATTTGACTATTCGTACATTAGTATTGCATAATGATTTCATCACCACTTTAATTAGTGATTTCGTGATTTCATCCATTTAACTTATTAAGTTGTTTGAGTTAGTAATCTAAATAAAGTAACAAACTAAATAACGAATCCATTTAATCTCGTGTAAGTTATAATTTATAAGAAATGCAATGTTTGAAAATGGAAATTGATTCAATACGATATTGTTAATGTATATGTAATTATAGATTAATTATTATGTATATCATATCGTACGAATGTACGGTTGGTATCATTATCATACTATCATAAGTATCATTGCCTCATTGAATTATTGGTATGTACTATAATCGATAAACATATTTACATATTTGATTATTAAAACTTAAAAGTTTAAAACACTTGTTGATCAATCTAATTGAATACTTGTACATTCTTAATTATCGATTTATCGTATTATAAGTATCAACTCATTAAATCATGGTCATGATTTCGTGATTTCGTCCATTTAACTTATTAAGTTGTTTGAGTTAGTAATCTAAAGTAACAAACTAAATAACGAATCCATTTAATCTCGTGTAAGTTATAATTTATAAGAAATGCAATGTTTGGAAATGGAAATTGATTCAATACGATATTGTTAATGTATATGTAATTATAGATTAATTATTATGTATATCATATCGTACGAATGTACGGTTGGTATCATTATCATACTATCATAAGTATCATTGCCTCATTGAATTATTGGTATGTACTACAATCGATAAACATATTTACATATCTGATTATTAAAACTTAAAAGTTTAAAACACTTGTTGATCAATCTAATTGAATACTTGTACATTCTTAATTATCGATTTATCGTATTATAAGTATCAACTCATTAAATCATGGTCATGACGCGATCTTTAAAACAATCATGAATTCATGACCCAAACCGCTTATAAACCGAACCGACATGATCCAAACCGTTCATAAACCGAACCAATTGAACTGTGTAAACCCTCCACTAAACCAGCCCATTTCAAACTGAACCGACATGATTCGCACCGTTTATAAACCGAACCGATATTGACCCGGGTAAACCCGCCCCTAAACCGACCCATTTCAAACCAAACCGGCTTGATCCAAACCGTTTGTAAACCGAACTGACATTTACCCGGGTAAACCCGCCCCCTAAACCGACCCGTATCAAACTGAACCGACATAATCCGAATCGTTTATAAACCGACCTGCTTATGACCCAAACCGAATTTAAACAGCAAAGAAATAAACCGAAACCAAACCGAGCCATGACTAACCCAAACCGAACCAAACCGACATGCCAGCTAAACTAAACCGTTTCAATCCGAACCGCTCCAAACCGAAACCGACTCAAACCGAGGTCAAACCGAACCGTCAGACCGAAGTCTTACCCCTAATTATGATATATTGCAAGGCTCTCCTTTCCTCTTATAACAAGTTTTGTTAGTAATATATATGTATTTATAAGAAATATGTTTCAAAACATTAATCTCTCTTAAAACTTCCTACTTAGATTATATTTTTTATCCTTTATGTTTAGGTGTATTTAATCTCCAAAATTAATGTGTAACACCATTGTAAGAATTTCTTGCTCCATAATTTTTTAACTTGGACGTGAAATTGATTCTGTCTTTCAAATATATTAATGCAGTGCATAGAATTCTGCCCAAACACGCATACAATCATAGGGACATGGGGAAATTGATTCGTATGTTGGTGGATCCTATTCCCGCCAACTCTCCTTATATTCATTTGTTACTTAAATGTAAGACCTTGATTGCTAAAAGAGATTGGGAGCTTACAATTAGTCACTGCTACAGAGAAGCTAATCGAGCTGCTGATTGGTTAGCTAATTATGAAGTAACGGCTATAGAAAAAATAGTCATCTTTGAGGCGGTCCCGGAGCATCTTCGAACCGTTTTATTGGAGGATTTGAGGGGAGTCACAAGGGATAGGATGGTTCCAACCGAAGCTAATTGAAGTGCAATAAAGGCTGCTTTGCGATGCTGGTCTTAGCAGCCTAGTTCCCTTTATTTTTTTGTTTCTCTTTTACTTTGTTTCTTCTGTTTTCTGTTTCTTAGTTTCGTTTTGTTTCTTTTTCTTTTTCTTTTTAGTTCTTGTTCTAAGGTTTTCCTTTCTCTTTTCTCGTGTGCACCGAAAAAAATAGGGACATGGGGAGAAACTCGATTTTAAAAATTTTGAAATTTATATCCAAACCCTTATTGTATGAAATTATACATTGTTACTAAGATGAGTGAAATGGATAATGTTAAAAAAAGATATGATATAATATTATTGATATGATGGTAGGCAAAGATATATTTGTTTACTATATGATAAGTTATCTGCGTTGTTGATCAAAAAGGGAGAATTTTAATGAAATAACAGATTCAACCTTCTGTATATATTAATCTAGCATAGTATCAGAACCCTTTCTTCTATCATAAAATTCAATAACACCTTAAAATATATTGGGCGACAACACATCACCAATTCTTGATGAAACATATTAGAAATATACATCAACTTGTGGCAAGAACCAATAACGTAATCCAATCTAGTAGGAGCATTACTTAATAATTTTTATTATCATCTATTACGGTGTATATAAATGTTATTATGTGATTGTTGTTTGATTAGTAGATTAAATGTCTATTTTCATTAATTAATATTTACTCATAGTTATTTAAATATATTGATACCAAAATTATGTATGGGCAAATATGCAAGTTAAGTGATGCATTATTTAAAGAATATAAATATTATTTTCATATACAGTTTTAATAAAATTAGAACAATTTGTCAAATTGGTGTTAAAAATTATATAAATTAAAAATTATTTCTCAAAGTAGTGCTACGTAACTGAATTGAAGTGAGTTTATATGGTTCCAAACTATACTACATGTTTCGACCTCGTACGCATCTTGCACCATCACTTGGTTTTTCGACATTAGATCTTAACATCCTTTGAAACTATTTGATTGAAAGCGGGATTTGTAACCTCAAATTTTGGTGATCACACGCCTTGCATGTGGGTGGTTAACGATTAAAATTAGAAGTCAATATTAAAAATTGGTATGTTACATGTACAAGGTGATGCTTCACAAAAAAATTAAATCAGTAATTTTTTATAAAATAAACATGACAAAATTTCCAGTTAAACTTTTTTTTTTAAAACAAGTTAACTTGTTATTTATTTGACATAAACACACAATTAACCAACAAGATGACATCGGTTATCCAATCCCTTTGTCCAAAATCCGACCTCAAGCCAAGGGCGTAACAAATTTCCCTCCATTCAATCCAATCGTTACAATGTATGTAACCATTCAATCATGTATAAATAAAACAACCATAACATAAAAAAATAATAATAATAATAATAAAAATAAAAAACTTAAACCAAATGTAAAAATAGTTTATTTTTTCCCCTAATTTTATTAGTAAGGATTACAGAGTACATTAAGTTTGAGAAGGGGTACACTTAGGTAAGCCACAATTGGTCAACATATCATAAAAAAGTTTCTTATCAATTTCACCAGGAAAAAAGGAGAAGAAGGAATTTTGCAAAAGCAGTTAGCATCACCCTTTTTAAGATCGTTGCAACATTGTGCGCTTGTTGGTCTAGGACTGAGCAATGATGGCCCACAATACACAAAGAATTCACCCAAGGGCACACCACATATATCCTTTGGAAAATCTATCATTAACACTTGATCCATCATTACCATGCTAATTACTGTCATTAACAACATCACTACTCCTACCTTCTTTCTCATTATCTCCATAATCCTCAAATATTATTATTTCACTACTCAATGTTTTTTTTTTCTTCTTAATTACTTTTAGTTTTGTGTTTGATGAAGAATAATGTATTTCCTTAGCTACTATCTATGCAGCATTTTATACTACCTCAAATGGTAATATTAGATATTTCTTTTCCTCATTAAATTTGTGATCTCATTTTATTTTACTTGCCTTTTATGTGTTTGGATAAATTTAAGACAAAATCAAGGTGTAATAAATACAAATAAATTGAGCCTTTGACTATGACGGAAGCGTGTTGACACCAAGCCTCAAATTATTAAAATTGTTTATCACTTATATTAGTTATATACGAGTAAACACACCCCCTCCCCTATTTTTTTTTTTTTTTAATGAAAAGTTTCTCTTGTATAGTTATATCAATGTTAAATTTTGATGAATAATATCTTAATTATCAATAATTAATATTATAACAATTGATTGTTAATAATCTATTCATTGAAACCATTCTAATAAGTATTTAAGATAATCAAATTGTATAATCAAATTCTACCCAAACAAGCATACTATCATACGGCTACGGGGAGAAACCCGATTTTAAAAACTTTGAAATCTCTATCCAAACCCTTATTGTATGAAATTATACATTGTTACTAAGATGAGTGATGAAAGGGATACTGTAAGGAAATGATATGATAGAATATTATTGATATGATGGTAGGCAAATATATATTTGTTTTATATGTGTATCCTAGTGTGATAAGAGATTTTCCATATTAATCAAGCATGGTATCAGAGCCCTTTCTTCTATCATAAAATTCAATAACACCTTAAAATATGTTGGGCGACGACACACCATAACCACTTCTTGATGAAACATATTTAAAAAAAATACACCAACTCGTGACAAGAACCAATAACGTAATCCAATCTAGTAGCAGAATTATTTAATAATTTATATTATCATCTATTATATAAATGTTATTACGTATATATTGTTTGATTAGTCGATTAAATGTCTATTTTTAGTAATTAATATTTGCTAATATTAAATGTATTGATACCAAAGTTATGTATTGGCAAATGTGCAAGTTAAGTGATGCATTTAAAGAATATAGAGACTATTTTTATATACAATTTTAATAAAATTAGAACGATTTGTCAAATTGGTGTTAAAAATTATATAAATCATCAAAATAGTGTAAATTAAAAAATATATCTCAAAGTAGTGCTATGTAACTGAATCGAAGTGAGTTTATATGGTTCCAAATTGTACTACATGTTTCGACCTCGTACGCATCTTGCACCATCACTTGGTTTTTCGACATTAAATCTTAACATCATTGAAACTATTTGATTTGAAAGCGGGATTTGTAACCACAAATTTTGGTGATCACACACCTTGCATGTGGGTGGTTAACGATTAAAATTTCCGATTAAACTTTTTTTTTTAAAAAAAAAAAGGTAAACTTGTTATTTATTTGACATAAACACACAATTAACCAACATTTACCTACATTCAATCCAATCGTTACGATGTATGTAATTATTCAATCATGTATAAATAAAACAACCATAACATAAAAAAAAATTTAAAAAAAATTAAAAAACAAAAAAACAAAACAAAAAATAACAAAAAATAACTTAAATCAAATGTAAATATAGTTTATTTTTTCCCCTATTTTATAAGTAAGGATTACAGAATACATTAATCTTGAGTAGGAGTACACTTAGGTAAGCCACAATTGGTCAACATATTATAAAAAAGTTTCTTATCAATTTCACCAGGAAAAAAAGGAGAAGAAGGAATTTTACAAAAGCAGTTAGCATCACCCTTTTTAAGATCGTTGCAACATTTTGCGCTTGTTGGTCTGGGACCAAGCAATGATGGCCCACATAGTAGAAAGAATTCATCTATGGGTACCCCACATATATCCTTTGGAATATCTATCATTAACACTTGATCCGTCATTACCATGCTAATTACTGTCATTAACAACATCGCTACTCCTACCTTCTTTCTCATTATCTCCATAATCCTCAAATATTATTATTTCACTACTCAATGTTTCTTTTTTTCTCTTAATTACTTTTAGTTCTGTGTTTGATGAGGAATAATGTATTTCCTTAGCTATAATCTATGCAGCATTTTATACTGCCTAAAATGGTAATATTAGATATTTCTTTTCCTCATTAAATTTGTGATCTCATTTTATTTTACTTGCCTTTTTTGTGTTTGGATAAATTAAAGATAAAATCAAGGAGTAATAAATACAAATAAATTGAGCCTTGGACTATGACGGAAGCATGTTGCCATCAAACCTCAAATTATTAAAATTGTTTATCACTTATATATGAGTAACCCCCTTTCAATATATATATATATATATATATATATATATATATATATATATATATATATATATGAGTAACCCCCCTCTCCTTATTTTTTTTTTTAAAATGAAACGTTTCTCTTGTATAGTTATATCAATAATGTTAAATTTTGATGAATAATATTTTTAACTATCAATAATTAAAACTATAATAATTGATTGTTGATAATCTATTCATTGAAACCATTCTATTAAGTATCTACAACACTTAAATTTTTTTTCTTACGTATAGATAATCAAATTGTATAAAGGAAGTAGTACAAAGAGTCAAAACGTTTCATTTTACAAAAATTCAAAGGGAGTTGTTTTGAAGAATTTGGAATTCACTGATATTTAAAAGATCGAAAAGGGTAGGGTCAAGGTGCGTGCTTCAATTCACATAAATAGTGCACCACAAGACCGTACCGCAAAAGGTCACTTATTGGTTGGTTAAATTAGAAGTTTAGAACTATCAACTTTACCTTTTACTATCATAAAATCGATTACATATAAGTCTGATGTCGGTACTTTAATAATTAAGGTCACTATGTATCTTTATGTGATCGAATAAACCCTAATATGCTTCCCAACCATCATTTATTAAATTTGAAATACCAAGTTGTCACTTTTTTTTTTTCCGACTTTCATACATGAATTATAGGTAAATTAATTAATTGATTTGTGTTACAAGAGGTCAATAATTTGTGTGTGTGTCTATATATATATATATATATATATATATATATATATATATATATATATATATATATATATATATATATATATATTGAATAGTTTCTTATTGTCAAAATTGATTGATATGATCAAGTAATTCAACTACATTTACCACCGAGAACAGCCCAAAGTTTGGTAAAAATTACTATATGCTTATAGTAGTATCGGATGAATATGTCCAATATGCTGCCAAATCTTGGTGTTTTCTACATTTACGTACTATAATCTACTGATAGCATATAACTTCACCTTATTAAATCGAAGTACTGTATAACATAGTGCAACTTATTGATTATGCTGTTTTATTTTAGGTAAATATCACGGAATTATGTCTAGTAAATTCACGTCCTTCAAAGCCTCTTGTTTAATCATGAGATGATTGAGAACAATATCACCGTACTCTTGTCATTTTATATATGTAGTATTTAAATTATAATATAGCACAAAAAATATTGATTTGGGCTAGGTCGTTTTATAATTTGTTCTTAAATAATTGTTATTCTATTATTTTCTTTCAAAAATAAGCTTGGATTAAATTATGATTTGGGGTTAAATAACCTGTTCCAATTAAAAATAATTGCGCTCTATGTTCTAATAATAATAATTCCGAGTTTCTTGCTTCCTTATTTGGCCATTCCTAGGTAAAATTCCGAGTGATACTAGATTCCATTGCATAATGTAAATACTATGTACGTATTCCCTCCACTCGATCTAATTATTTGCAACTGCATGTGATTATTCAATCATACATAAAATTAATCGAACAAAACAAACCAACATAAAACTTAAATCAAATGCAAAATCATCTTTTGTTTTCGATTATTATTAATACATAAACTATGGATTACATTAAATTGGAGGAGGGGTACAATCAGGTAAGCCACAATTGGCCAACGTAGCCAAATAATATTCTTTAACAATACCAAGATCAGGCAAAATAGGGGAAGAAGCAAATTTGCAAAGGCAATCAGCATCACCATCTTCAAGAACCTTGCAACAATCAGCACTTGGCTTTTCGGGATGAAGTAAAGCTGGCCCACAATTTAAGATGAAATACTTAAAATAAAATCCACATAAATCCGGTGGCATTTCTACCGTCAACACTTGATCCATCATTACCATACTAATTACTGTCATTAACAACATTGTTACTACTACCTTCTTATTTCTCACTATCTCCATAATCCTTAAAAATTATAATTTCACTACTTAATTTTTTTAAAAAATTTCTTTTTAATTAACTTTAGTTTGTGTTTTGGCTTTGTGTTTGATGAGGAATAATGCATTTCCTTAGCTACTACCCATGCAACATTTTATAATGCCTCAAGCCTCAATTTGGTAATAATAGATTTTTCTTTTCCTCATTAAATTTGTGATCTCGTTTTATTTTACATCCCTTTTTTGCATTTGGATAAATTTAAGACAGAATCAAGGTATTTGACTATGACGGAAGCGTGTTGAAATCAGCCTCATATTATATCAAAATCGTTAATCATATCATTTATACATTTGTAACTTTTACTCTCTGTAATTTTTTTTAAATGAAACGTTTTTCTTGTATACAGGTGTAGTCAATGTAATTTTAATCAATAATATAGTTAATTATTAGTAAGTAAAGGCAATAATAATTAAACAGTTTTAATCTATTCATTGAGATGATTCCAGTTAAGATATACAACGAACTATAATTTTTTCTTATGAATAAATCTCTATCATTAGTCAAAAGTGTATTAGGTGATTAGTGCGAAAAGTCAAACATTTTACTTTAAAATTACAGAGGGATTAGCTTTGAATAATTTTAAATTTACCGATCCTTGAAAACAACGGATCAGGGTGGAATCCTTTGCAAACGACTTAAATACGCGACAGGGTATTTTAAGTGGCAAAGTGGTCTTACTGCCACGATCCACTGGGATTCAACTCCATATCGCTTTGATTCGTCCATCCCCCACTCCCACTCTATTCCCTTAAAACACCTATATTTAGAAAACGAGGTTATCTGTGCATCTTATATGCTAAAAACTGCTAAGTACGGGATTAAGACAAGTCACAAAGCCTAAGTGTTGGGGTGTCGGATGGTGCAAGGGGGTGCTTGGAATCTGCACAAGACATGTGCACAGTGCACCGTGCACCCAAGGACAAGGCATACTTAGAGTTATTTTTGTCATTTGAGGGTATGTTGACTTTACCTTCATACATGATGATTAAGGATGAATGAGATGGTTCTGAACACTATGTATGACTCCCAAGGCCCTTTGGGAACCCATGAAAGTGCTTGGATGGATGCATAATCTCGCAGGGTGAAAATTTGATATAAGGAAGCCAAATACAAAGACTATAATACACGAAATCAGAGCAATCTAGAAAGTGTCGGGACTCATGTCAAAAATTCATAGAACACTATGGGATGCATTCTGGGGGCATATAATATTGTTTTGACCCATATATGACCATTATTTGGCTACGTAAAGACCCCGTGAAAGCTTCTAGCCAATACAAGAGGCGTTTATGAAAACGGGTAAATTAGATGCTTAAAGGCAAATTGGATGGTTCCACCCACCCAATTGGACTCCCGGATGTTATTAGGAACCATGGTAAACATCTCGGCAATTTTTATTTCTTGTCCAAAAAAAGTCAAAATTTTCCAAAATTGAAGGCTATTATCCACGGTTTTTGAATAATTTTTGAGGTTTCGAGACCCCGTGTCGAAAAGTCTTGAGATAATAGGGGATACATCTTAGTATCATATAATGCCATTTGGAACCATATATGATCATTATATGTTGTCATAAATGTCCGTTGTAAGCTTGAGTTTATGAAATCGGTGCAAGTTGTAAACGGGTAAATTGATCGTTGAAATTCATATTGGATGGATTTACCCACCCAAATGGACTCTCAGGGTGTATTAGGGTCCATGGTAAGTATCTCGGAAATTCTTATTTTTGGGTCAAAAAAAGTGAAAAATTGTCCAAAATTGAAGATTATAATACACGATTTCATGTCAATTTTTGATATTTTTTCAAATAATGAACTGAATGCGTGCGGTGACTCCTGGGGTCATCTAAGGAGGTTTGAAACCATAATACACCGATAAAGATGTCGATCTATAAAGTACCAAGAATGAGTTTTGAATCTATTTTGAAATTCATGAAATTTTAAAATATAATGACATCATGATGTGACTTGAATATAATGATGCCATATAAATATAATGATGTCATAAATTAAAAGTATATTGAAGTAATATGACTTGACTATAATGATGTTATATGTATCTAATGATATCATGTTATGTAAATGTTTATAATAATGTGATTTCATAATATGATAAGACTTTAGTAATGTCATGAAAGTATAATTATGTTATATAAATGATGTTATATAACTATAATAGTGATGTGATTTGAAATACTACTAGAAAAGAACACATGATATGATGAACGATGTGGTGATTATGTATAATAATATTACTATTTACATGTGTGTTGATTGATATATTTGCCACGATCCACTGAAATTCAGCCCTATATCGCTTTGATTTGTCCATCCCCTCACCCTCATCCATTCTTTTAAAACACCTATATTTTGGAAAATGATGTTAACGGTGCATCTTATATGCTAAAAACCGCTAAGTACGTGATTAAGACAAGTCACAAATCCTAAGTGTTGGGGTGTTGGATGGTGCAAGGGTGTGTATGGAATGTGCACAAGACATGTGCATAGTGCTCCCAAGGACAAGGCATACTCGGAGTTATTTTTGTCACTTGAGGGTATGTTGACTTTACCTTCAGACATGATGATTAAGGATGAATGAGATGGTTCTGGACACTATGTAAGACTCCCAAGGCCTTTTGGGAACCCATGAAAGTACTTATTTGTAGTACTGTCAAAGCGGTTTGACAGTTCGAGTTCGGTTCGGCATTAAATTGGGTCAGTTTGAAATCGGTTTAAGTGTATCGCGGGTCGGTTTTAGTTTGGTTTAAATAATTATCGATTCAATTCAGTTTCGGTTTATTCTTGAGCGGTTTTAATTCGGTTCAGGCTGTAAACAGTCCGGGTAGTAAACGCTTCGGTGCAGACGGGTCGCGGTTTGTTAACGGTTCAGTGTAAACAATTTTTATCCCGGTTCAAACAGTTTTGGGTTGGAAACGGTTTCGGGTTAGAAATAGTTCGGTTCTTTTTCGGTTCAGTTTATAACTAGTTCGGTTCTTTTTGGTTAATTTCAGTTTATAACTGGTTTGGTTCTTTTTCGTTTCAGTTTATAACTAGTTCGGTTCTTCTACGGTTTAACATTATTCGGATCGGTTCCATTTCGATTTACTAAATTACGGTTCGAATCGGTTTTCGGTTTAAAAAAATTTATTGTTTATCGAGTCGTTTGGATTCGGGCAGTTAAATGGTCTTGGTTTGAAACTTAATAGTACTTGCTAACCTTTTAAATAGAACCTTTTGTTGGTTAACAATTTTTATATTAAGTCGAGACTTCATCATTTCTTAAATAGGCATCATATTATATACAAATTCTGATTGATTTTATAAATACATATCATGTTCTGTTTCATGTTTAGCCATACCGATCATACTAGTTTGTAGCTGATTTGTTTATAAGCGGTCTGGTTCATAAAATAATTCGGTTTGCAAGCGGTTCGGTTAATAAACGGTTTGGTTTATACACAGTTTGGTGTAAACGGGTTGTGGGTTTTTAATGGTTCGGTGTAAACGGTTTTATCTCGGTTCAAACGGTATCAGGTTGAAAGCGGTTTCGGGTTAGAAATAGTTTGGTTCTTTTTCGGTTCGGTTTGATTTCAGTTCCGTTTAGAACTGGTTCGGTTCATTAACGGGTTAGATTCTTATTATACGGTGTAACGTTATTCGGATAGGTTCGGTTTCGGGTTCATTCACATACGGTTCGGGTCAGTTTTCGATTTCAAAAAAAACGGTTTTTAATCGGTTCGGTTCTCATTAGGGTCGGTTTATTTCGGCCAGTTAAACGATTTCGGTTTGAAATTTGACAGCACTACTTGGATGGATGCATAATCTCGCAGGGTGAAAAATTGATATAAGGAAGCCAAATACGAAGACTATAATACACGAAATCAGAGCAATCTAGAAATTATCGGGACTCGTTATTGGAATTCGCAGAACACTATGGGATGCATTCCGGGGGCATATAATATTGTTTTGACCCATATATGACCATTATTCGGCTACATAAAGGTCCCGCGAAAGGTTTTAGCCAATACAAGAAGTGTGTACGAAAACGGGTAAATTGGATGGTTCCACCCACCCAATTGGACTCCCGGATGTTATTAGGGACTATGGTAAACATCTCGACAGTTTTTATTTTCTGGGCCAAAAAAAGTCAAAAGTTTCCAAAATTGAAGGTTATTATCCACGGTTTTTGAACAATTTTTAAGGTTTCTAGACCAGGTGTCGAAAAGTCTCCAGATAATAGGGGATATATCTTAGTGTCATATAATAATGCCGTTTGGAACCATATATGATCATTATATGTTGTCATAAATGTCCGTGCAGTGGTAGACTTGAGTTTATGAAATCGGTGCAAGTTGTAAACGGGCAAATTGATCGTTGAAAGTCATATTGGATGGATTTACCCACCCAAATGGAATTTCGGGGTGTATTAGGGTCCATAGTAAGTATCTCGGCAATTTTTATTTTCGGGTCAAAAAAAGTGAAAATTTGTCAGAAATTGAAGGCTATAATACACGATTTCTAGTCAATTATTTTTGATATTTTTTCAAATAATGAACTGAATGTGTGGGGTGACTCCTGGGGTCATATAAGGAGGTTTGAAACCATAATACACGGATAAAGATGTCCATGAGTACCAAGAATGAGTTTTGAATCTATTGTGAAATTCATGGAATTTTAAAATATAATGATGTCATATAAATATAATGATGTCATAAATTAAAAGTATATTGAAGTAATATGACTTGAGTATAATGATGTTATTATATGTATCTAATGATATCATATTATGCAGGTTAATACCCGGCCCATGGCTGATATTTTGACACTTTTATGATAATATGATAGCAAATATTTTTTTGGAAAAATAAAACTTTCAAAATGTAGGTTAATACCCATTATTTGGATTCCACAAAAAAAAAAAAAAAAAAAAAAAAAAAGGTATTGTTATCACATTTTCACAAGTTTTGACCCGTTCTTGCGTTACTGTCAATCGGGTGTTCACAAGAATTTTACAAGAGGTATATTTTTCTGTCTTCGCGTTTGGCTTGATGTATATTATCGAGTTAGGGCCTATTGATATTTACTTAATTTCAGTTCAGTTTCAATCATTTCAATTCAATTCAGTTCAGCTCCTAATTTTCGTCTCTCTTAAGATATTTAGTTAAGTTCAATTCAGCTCCAATCAGTTCAGTTCAGTTCAGTTTAGCTCCAATTAGTTTAGTTCAGTAAATGTGAACATGCCCTTAGTTTGATTAATTGCTTTGTGTTTAAAAGAGGTCCAATAATCCATATATAACGGAGTATATAGGAGTAAATTGATTGGTTTCTAATTGTTACAAATTTTATTGATATAATCAGGTAAACCAAATACATTTACCACTAAAACAACCTAAAGTTTGGTAAAATTATTATATGCTTATAGTGTAAACTATCTAAACTTCTTGTTTTTTGTTTTTTTTTTCTTTTTTCTTTTAAGACGACGGCCATGTTTGGTAATTGGATTTTTAATATCTTTTTGGTTAGGTTTTGGCTTTTTTAGGTGGTCAAACAGTAAAAAAATGTGTTTGATAATTGACTTTTTAGTTAGCGAAAAAGCTGGCTTTTAAGCCAAAATGAAAAAGCTGCTTTGAGTAGCTTTTTTATTGGCTTTTGGCTTGTTGGCCCACAAATTATCTAATAAACAACCAACAACCAACAATTAATTTACCAAACACTTTTATAAACAGCCAGCTTAAACAACCAATTTCAAAATCAATTATAAACAGCCAAACATTCCAGCTGGTCAAACTAGGCAAGTGAACCAGCCAACAGGCGACAACCATTTGCCAAACATGGCGGACATCAATTATCGGATCTCTGAGTAAAATAAAAATCTCTAATCAAGGGTGTAACATGTTTCCCTTCATCATTCAGTCCCATCAACCATCATTATAGATGTACGTAATTATTCAATAATATATTCAATTAAATAAAACCAACATAACACAAGAAACTTAAATTAAATGGAAAAAAAAAAAGATTTTTATTCATTTTCCTGATTTTATTAGTAAGGACTACGGAGTACATTAAACTTGAGGAGGGGTATGATAACACTGACGTAAACCACAATTAGTCAACATAGCATAATAAAGTTTCTTATCATCATGACCAGGAAAAAATGGGGAATAAGGCCTTGTGCACAAACAGCCAATATCACCCATTTTAAGGTTGTTGCAACATTGTGCGCTTGGTTGTATAGGACTAAGCATTGACGGCCCACAGTACACAAAGAAATAACCCAAGGGTATACGGCATATAGACTTTGGCAAATCTATCATTAACACTTGATCTGTCATTACCATGCTAATTACTACCATTAACAACATTGTTACTACTACCTTATTTCTCATTATCTCCATAATCCTTGAAAATTATGGTTTCACTACTCAATGTTTTTATTTTTCTTCTTAATTTTTAGTTTAGTGTTTGATGAGAAATAATGCATTTCCTAAGCTACTACCCATGTAGCATTTTATACTGCCTCAAATGGTGATATTAGATGTTTCTTTTCCTCATTAAATTTGTGATCTCATTTTAGTTTACATTCCTTTTTTGCATTGGGATAAATTTAAGACAGAATCAAGTTATAATAAATACAAATAAGTTCAACCTTTGACTATGACGAAAGCGTGTTGACACCAATAATTCAAGCCTCAAATTATCAAAATTGTTTATCATTTTTATTTTTATTTTTTTTAATAGTGTTTATCTCATTTATATACGAGTAACTCCCCCCTTTTTATGAAACGTTTCTCTTGTTTACGTATGTCAATGCAAAATTTTGATGAATAATATCTTTAATTATGAATAACTAAAGTTATAACAATTGAATGTTAATAATTTATTCAAGGAAAAATTGCCCGCAATAATCCGATCTTTTGCCCGTCCGTTGAAAATAATCCCAACTTTCGATTATTTTTTTAATAATCCCACCTATGCCCCCCGATCTTTTTTAATGGTCTCAACCGGTTAGTCTTGTTATAACAAGTTATTTGACACGTGTAGTAGGCACCCATTTAGTCCCAAAAAAAAATTAAAAAAATTAAAAAAATAAATAAAATAACAATTAATTAGTTTTAGAAACCAACCACCACCAAACCATCTATCCTACCACCAATCTCGGCGCGCCGACGCCCCTGCCACCCCTTCCCTGAACCACCGTCAAACCGCCTCCCCCGAACCACCCTTAAACCTCTCCCTCCCTCACGAAACCACCATTAAACCCTCACGAAACTAGAATCTCCTCCCCGGCTCCCCTTGAACCACCCTCGGACCTCCTCCCTTCGTTACACCGCCGAACCTCGTCACGCCGCTGAACCTCCTCACTCCGTCACGCCGTTGAACCTCCTCCCTCCGTCACGAGTCACAAATCCACAATTTTGGCCTCCCATCACTTTCCCTTGCCTCGATTTCGGCCGCTCATACCTCCTATCCCCTTCCCCCATCACGTGAGCTCCGATTTGATGGTCTGGTGGAGGGCTGCTCCTTTTTTTTTTTTAATTTATTTTTTTTATCTAAACTTTTAGACAAATTATACAGTGACACGTGTACTCTAAACAAAAAAAAATATTACCATTGTATCAGGTAATCGGTTACTTGGGACCATTGGGAGCGGAATGGGGGTAAAGGTGGGACTATATAAAAATAATCGAAATGTGGGATTATTTTCAGCGAAAGGGCAAAAGATCGGATAATTCCGGACAAATTTTCCTTTATTCATTGTGATCATTCTAATAATTATCTACAAAACTATTTTTTTTAGGAATACACTTTAATAAACTCAACTATGAGCAATTTATTTCTAATTATCCCAACTCAGGTTTATTTTATATATAATAATTTTAACTATGGGTCAGTTTGCCACTAGTAGTCCTGGCCCAGTCGGTCATCAACCTAATATAATAGGTTGCTTTGACAAGTGGCATCACATGGGTGGTTCAAAAAAAAAAATTAAAAAACTGGAGATTGAATTATGATTTGAGGTTAATAACATGTTCCAATTGAAATTTGTTAAAGGATCATCTCAACCAAAATTTTAAGTTGATGGTTGAAACCTAGGATTATGTTTTAATTTATTCTTTATCACGCCCCTTCACACACGAGAGCCCATTAGGCTTGACGTGTGAATGCAGCATTGACCCTACTCATACCCAACACTTCATATTCCACTTAAGGTGGGGGTGGATGAGATTCGAAGACGTGACCTTTGTATCACGCTAGACCATGTTAAAAGGATCATCTCAACCAACAGCTTAATATGATGTTTGTGGCGTAGGATTATGTTTTATACTCTATCAAAATTAATTTGAAACCAAAAGATGCGCTCTGTGTTCTAATTCTAATTCCGAGTTGCTCAATTCTTTGGTCAATATATACAAGTAAACTACGAGTTATGAAGCTAATAAAATATAAAGTACACGCAAAGTTATGGTTGTGACTTATATAATTATATTTACACTATGATAGATATCACTTCTCATTGGATTTAGTTGGAGAAAATGCACCATGTATGTAGCTTTTATATCTGAAATTACCTTACTCAAGCAATTGAATTTTAAACCTTTTCAATTACACTGAATTTTCTAGACGTAATAGGAAAAGATATATTAGTATATTTACTAAATCTTATTGTTTGGCAAGATATATTTTGTTGATATATTTTCTAGCTTATCTTAGGAAAAGATATTAGAAGATTTTAGTTTCCTAGAATGATTATACTTGCTAAATATCTTCCTTGTAGCTCAAGGAGAGTGATTGTATAAATATTTGAGGCCTTGGATGAATACAGGCAAGTGATTGAGTTTCAATCTTATCATGGTATCGGAGCTAAGGTTGCTTCAATAATTTTTTTTTTTACCATTCTACCACCATGGCTGGCGATCCACCGCCACCACCACCAACAAAAATAGAACCTACCTCTCCATTTTACCTTGGACCCCAAGATCGTCCGGGCGATTTTATCACCTCTCAAAGACTAAAACTTGATAATTTCAATGAGTGGTCTCATGCAATCTACATTGCATTGTCCTCGCGAAGGATATTCGGCTTTCTCGATGGCACTATCACGAGCTATGCTCCTCCTTGCACAAAGGATGATTGGGTCACGATACATTGTATGCTCGTTTCATGGCTCATGAACACAATTGACTCGGAGGTCCGTTCTATGCTATCAAATTATGACAATGCCAAAAAGCAGTGGGATGACTTGCAAGAACGGTTTGGCCTCGTCAATGGCCCTCGCATTCAGCAACTAAAATCGGAAATAAGTCGATGTGAGCAGCCCAAATCGATGCCAGTTGCGGTGTATTTCAGCAAGTTATCTGTTTTGTGGGATGAGCTTGATAAACACGAGCCCAAGTGATTGAGTTTCAATCTTATCAAGACGCTTTCAAAATTGAACATTTCTTATGAGAATGTTATGCTTATCTAGTATACTCTGATTGATGTTAGTTTCCACTGCACAATGTAAATACGATGGCCCGCAAAATACGATGAAAGCATTAAAATAAAACCCACATAAGTTTTGTGGCCAACTGGCCATTATACCGCCAACACATGATCCGTCATTACCATGCTAATTACTATCATTAAAACCATCGTTACTACTACCTTCTTTCTCATTATCTCCATAATATATATAAAATTAAATTAAATAGCTACTCAATTTTTTCCCTTCTTTTGTTAATTTATATTTAATGTTTTTGGTTTTGTGTTTTTTGAGGAATATAATTACAGCTATCAATTCGGGTAAAAGGGTCGGGTTTGAGTCGGATAAGAGTGGGTCGGGTCAACTCGGGTCGGATCAATTCGGATTAATTTCATAACCTATGCGGGTCGGGTTTGGATTGGGTCATGCTTGAGTTGGGTCACGTCGGGTCATACTTCTTATCGGGTTTGGGTCGGGTTAATAACAGATCGGGTTACATTCGGGTCGGGTGAACAATAGGTCGGGTTTAATTCGGGTTTCACGGCTTAAAACGGGTTAGGGTAATTCTCGGGTTCGGTTCAAGTCAATAATTTGCGGGTTAGAATCAGGTCGGGTCATTCTCAGGTTTGAGTCGGGTTTGGTTCAAGTTAATAATTTGCGGGTTATAATCAGGTCGAGTCATTTTCAAGTCAGGTCATTCTCGGGTTCAAGTCGGGTTCGGTTCAAGTCAATAATTTGCGGGTTATAATCAGGTTGAGTCATTATTAATGTAAGTCGGGTCATTCTCGGATTTAAGTCGGGGTATGTTCAAGTCAATAATTTGCAGGTTACAATCAGGTCGGGTCATTTCTAAGTCAGGTCATATTCGGTTTCAACTAACTATAAATAGATAATTATCATTTTTATCAAGCTAATTATTTCCTTTGACTATAATATACTACCTCCAGGTTATGTGCAACAATTTGACATAAAGCAGAGAGGGAAAATGTCTAATCGTTGCACATAACCTGTAACGGAGGTAGTATATGGCAATGTACTAGGGAATTATAGTCTATAATTTAGGAAAATAATTATCTCCTTTGACCATACAACAAATATATTTAAATTTGAGGATGATGCTCCTTTCTTTTGCTGGCCTGGACCGACTTGGTCTCCCTAGACAAAATGTTTTGATAAACAATAATAAGGTGGTCTAAATTGCATTTAAGGTGATTTGAAATTGGGTCGGGAATAATTTGGGTTGATTTAGATCAGGTCAATAACAAGTCGTGTTAATTTCGAGTCGAGTTAATAACAAATCGGGTTGAATTTTTGGGTCGGGTAAGTAATAGGTCTGGTAACATTCGGATCTGGTCAATAACAAGTCGGGTTTAATTTGGGTTAGGTTAATAACAAGTCGGGTTGATTTCGGGTCGGGTTTGTAACAGGTTGGGTTAATTTCGGGTCGGGTTAGGAACAAGTCGGGTTGAATTCGGATCAAGTTAGTAACAAGTCGGGGTAAATTTGGGTTTTGACGTGTTAAAACAAGTTTGGGTCAATTTCGGTTAAAGTCGGGTTCGGTGCAAGTTAATTAAATTGGCCGTTGTAAACCGATAAATCAGTGCAAGTTGTAAACCGGTAAATTGGCCGTTTAAAGGAAAATTCAGTGGTTCCACCAACCCAATTGGACTCCCAGAGGGTATTAGGGACCACGATAAACATTTCGGAAACTTTTATATCTGGGCGAAAAAAAGTCAAAATTTTCTAAAATTAAAGTCTAATATCCACGTTTTTTAAGAAATTTTGTAGTATTCGGGGCCCGATGTCTAAAAGTCTTGAAATTCTAGGGAGTACATCTCGGAGCCATATAATGTCGTTTGGAACCATATATGATCATTATTTGTTGTCATAAATGTTCTTGGTTGGCTTGAGTTAATGAAATCGGTGCAAGTTGTAATTAAACCGATAAATTTGTCATTTAAAGGAAAAATTGGATGGTTCCACCCACCCAATTGGACTCCCGTGGGGTATTAGGGACTGTCACCGTCACTTTCGGGTCGACCTAGGCCAGGCCGTCGACCACCCCGCAAAGGTGCGCAAGGCCTTCGAAATACCACTTGCCTATACGAGCAAGTATGCGCTCGGTTCGGGAAGAACGAGCCAAGTGAGGCTAGAATAGCTCACTACCATGTCTAAGGCATGTGAGGTTATTAGGGATGACCTTCGGGTGCTTAGACCGTGGTTCTAGAGAAGCACGGGTCAGCTAGGCCTTGGGCCTATGACCAGTGTGCGCGCGCGCGCTAAAAGATCCTCGGAGTGTTGGTCGGGCAAAACTCCATAACAACTTTTGATTCTTATTGAGGGGACTTATTAGGACCCTAATAGATCATACATGGCCTAAGGGCCAAGGTTGGGTTCAAGGATCGGACTTGAAAGTCCATTATTGTGTTACTGTCAGTTGGGTGTTCACTAGTATTCTAAGACTAGTGCTAAATAAAGCTCTTTAGGGGGCGAGTGCTCACTCAAGGGTCAGGGGCTGACCTAAGGTTTTCCTTAAGGCTATGGAACTTAGGCATGGTCTCGGACATAGGATGGCCTATGAAGACCATAGCACACTTAGATGGCTAGGGTGGACACCCAATAGGACAAACCGACTCGGTGGTCCCGACTAGGAGGGATGCAGGTTGACTAGCGAAGGCTGAGGGCTTAGTACAGTGCATGCTTGCTAGTGGTGCGTGGTTTGACTAAGGGATGCTCTTGGGATCATGTTAGGGTGTCTTTATGGTGGTAACCATAGTGACCCCGGCATGGAGGAACGAGTGCGGCCCGGGTCAACGATGTCTTTGGTGCCTTCGACGAAACCATGGACTTGCGTGGCCACATGCTCGATGCTAAGGAATGACCTTGGCTTGTAGATGGTCTAACCAAAACTCTCCTTGGTGGATTACTTTGTAGGGACTCCTTGACGGTTATGCCTAGTCACCATTATGGTATGCGGTTGCCTTAAATCTAGGGATTGGCTAAGTAGTGGTGGATGGTGGGCGGCTATGCAAGGTAACCACCCACGTTGCACCACTCCACCTAAATTATAGGGCCGGTTATGCTGAGGTGGAAAAAAGGGCTAAAGATGGTTCCTAAAATATAGGACCATGTCGTTAGTAGGTTGGCTAACGGTTATCTTGACCATGATCTTCGACGTGGTCAATCGGGAACGCGGTTAAGCCACACCAGAGGGCGGTTCCTATAAAATAGGAACATCCAAGGGTGGTGGGTAGTAACCATTTGGACGTGGGTAGTTATTCCAAAGGGATAAAGCCACGTCATGTGGAAGTTACCCCCACTCACTTAGTGGCCCTCGAAAATAGGAGCACTAAGGGAGTGAGCGGTTATGCTGAGCAGGAAGTTACAATGGCCAGGCAGTTGAAATGCCACATAGGCACACTGAAGCATGCCTCCTAAAATATAGGAGCATGGCATAGTGGCAAGTGACGGTTACTAGATGGTTACAAGGACATGCAGAACGTGGATAACTTCCCTGACTACGTGGACAGGTCCAGATTCATCAAAGTATGCATCCAAGTAGTGGGTAGTTACAAAATCATGGGTGTAGTGGGTATAGTGGGCAGTTATTGACTGCGCTGTAGTTAGTGCCTATAAATAGGCCAAGGCATTCATTTGCTGGGCATCAGATTTCGGAGTTCTAGAGAGAAATTCTAGAGAGAGAAACTCCTATAGTTTGTAAGCCACGAAAATCAATAAAGTGTTTTAGCCGTTCTTGTCTCTTGTCTTGTGTGTCCTTCTTTTAAAGTGCTTAAGTGTTGTAGGCTGGTCTAGACTCGGTCTAGACGCCATCATGGGAACCTCCTCGGTCCCTAACTTAGGAAAAAAAAACTAGTCTCCAAATTATCCCGTGACAGGGACCATGGTAAACATTTGACAATTTTTATTTCCGTGCGAAAAAAGTCAAAAAATTCCAAAATTTAAGGCTAATATCCACGTTTTTTGAGAAAATTTGAAGGTTTCGAGACCCGGTGTCGAAAATTCTTGAGATTTTAGGGAATACATATCGGGGTTATATAATGTCGTTTTGAACCATATATGATCATTATATGTTGTCATAAATGTTCGTGGTATGCTTGAGTTAATGAAATCGGTGCAAGTTGTAAACCGGTAAATTGGCCGTTTATAGGCAAATTAGATGGTTCCACCAAGTCAATTGAACTTCCGGAAGGTGTTAGGGACCATGGTAAACATTTCGGCAATTTTTATTTACGGGCGAAAAAAAAGTAAAAAAATTCTAAAATTGAAGACTAATATCCACGCTTTTTGAACAATTTTTGAGGTTTCGAGGCCCGGTGTCGAAAAGGCTTGAAATTCTTGTGGATATATCTTGGGGTCATATAATATCGTTTGGAACCATACATGATCATTATTTGTTGTCATAAATGTTCGTGGTAGGCTTGAGTTAATGAAATCGGTGCAAGTTGTAAACTGGTAAATTGGTCGTTTAAAGGCAAATTGGATGGTTACACCTAGCCAATTGGACTCTCGGAGGGTATTAGGGACCATGGTAAATATTTCAGCAATTTTTATTTCTGGGTGAAAAAAATTTAAAAAAACAAATCCAAAATTAAAGGCTAATATCCACGCTTTTTGAGAAATTTTGGAGGTTTCGGCCATATAATGGACTTCTTTTGCTTCCTATCTAACAATTTATACACGTAAATTTTCCTCAAATTGGTAATTTTTTATTATTTCCATCCATCATTAATTTTTTATCACAATCAATTTTTTAACTTTTGTGTTTGGGTATTTAATGGAGTACAAAATTAGGGTCAATAATTTCTAAATTAAAGGAAATATATCACATAGAATTAAATTATAAAGATACGTTTTAGCTTTTTGAAACTTTGACTAGCTATATACGACAATAGAGTTTGGATTTTTTTATTTTTTTTTATTTTTTTATTTTTTTTTATTTTTTGCGGGAGGAAATAATTTCTTTAATGAATAGTCATACGACATCCACAATAATAATAATAAAGACTTGTAAACCACAATTTTAGAGAAACTAACATAACTTTTACAATAAAAAATCATAATTAATTTGAATATTTGGCATAGCTCACACTCCACCGCTTCAAACTTTGACTATGACAATAGAGTTTGGACATTGAATCTAATATATTATAGATATTTTCTTATTTATATATACTTAATAATTAGTGGCTTTGTTCGAAATTTATTTTAATTGATAGTTTGTTGGCTCGTTCATTATTGACCTGCTATTGACCCTCGATCCACATTAGCTCAAACCGCTATATTGACCCTATAAAATGTGACCCTCTTTGAAATAACCCACCCATTAACTAGATCTCTCTCAATTATCAATTTTGTTTTATCGGGCGGCCTCTAGCTATATGATCATCAAATAGTTGACACATAAAATTGTCAATAACATAAAATAATCATGAGGTGTGTCCCCACCATCACTTGAGCTTTCAAGAATTTTATAAACCTTATTATAGTAGGATAGGGATCGAGGTGTTCCGGTGAACACCACGAGTCCCTCATATAGCTATAACCTTTTACTTTGTCTACATACAAGCCTCTCGTTAGATTCAAGGTCACCATAGGCCTTTTTTTTACCAAATTGTGGGGTATTTCATTCTAAGCCATATTTATATGGGGTCAAGATCGAGATGCATCTCCTGCCATCATTTAAGTTTTCGATTGTAGGTCATAAAATCTTCAAATTTTTGGTTTTAAAACGTGAATTATCCCCTTCGGCTTTAAAGAATTTTATTATTGTTGAAATTTGGACGAGGTGCTTTCGAGGATCCCATGAGACCTTAGGAGGCCTCTTGAACGGTTAAAACCATCCACTTTGTCACTTAGCAATCAATTTAGTCAAATTTTTGGTTTTAAAGCGTGAATTATCCCCTTCGGCTTTAAAGAATATTATTATTTTTGAAATTTGGACGAGGTGCTTTTCAAGGATCCCATGAGACCTTAGGAGGCCTCTTGAACGGTTAAACCATCCACTTTGTCACTTAGCAATCAATTTAGTACCAAATTTGCTTTATTATTATCTTATTTGTATAATTCGTCAACAAAAAAATTATCACATTTGTAATTTTAGTTGTCAATAGTGGACATGAGTCATGTAACATAACTTTGTTTGACTAAAGACTTTTACAAAAATTAAAATAAATAGGTGATTTATATCATACGTAGTATAATTTAAGTATATAACAATAGATAACAAGAAATTTTGGTACTCATTTTTCAATCCATTAACTTTATTCAAGGCTCTAAGATAAAATAATACTTTAATTGTTCACTCTATCAGTCTCAAAATAACTAATAGTTACATCAATAAATCGAGTTACGACATGTATTACTCCATATCAATATAGCTAATAATTCCGGACTGAAGGAGTATGTACCATATATATCTCAAACATTAGAAGGGCAAGGTGGGAGGCCACATAAACCCATCATAAGCCATAACTTATTCTTATCAATGCCAATTTTAGGTAAAAGAGGGGATTTATAAATAGTACAAAGACAGTTAAAATCAGCACTATTAAGAGTGTTACAACATTCTCTACTTGGTGGCTCTGGTTTTGGAAGGAAGGTTGGAACACATAACCAATATTGACTAGTGGGTACCCCACAAAGGGGATCATCATTACCAACATTACTTCCTTGCATCATTACACCATCTATCATTATCATGCTAATTACAAGAATTAACATAATTACTACTTCATTCTTCCTCATCATTTTTTAATTGTGGTATTTTAATTGAACTACTTTTTTTTCACTTGTTATGTGTGTGTGTGTTTTTTTTTTTGGGATGATGATGAATGTATTTAGCTTCCAAGGTAGTGGTAACATTTATATACTAATCTATTTGTCTGAAGTTGGAAGTTTAAGATTTGGTTCTTTTTATGATGTTTGTTTCTTTTTATGAAGTTTGTATAGTGTGAATAGAGAGATATGATAGCTAATTTATAAAAGGAATAAATCCTAAATATCCAATTTTAGACTGATTATGTATTATATAACCAATAATTAGGATGCCTAAATTATTGTCTATCTAGCTCAATAAAATAAATTACCAATTAGGATGCCTAAATTATTATTGCCTATCTAGATCAATAATGTAACAAATTGCTACCTTAATAGACACCGTTTGACTTTTTGCACTATTTAGCCATTAACTTTTGACTATTATACCACATATTTATACAAAGATAATAAATAAATTAATTGAATGTTTGTCGTGTAAATGTTGTTAATTTAATGCTCCGTACTCTGGATGTTCAAACATATGCATTGCCATTGGCATATATGCCTCGTCTAATTGTACTATCAATTTTTTTGAAACAGATGAAGATAATAATGGGTCGAGGCATGGCTTGTACAGACCCTCTTAAGACCTTGATCCTTTTCTTGGCCTTTTTCTTTTTTTGAATTGTCTCTTAGCCATAACTGTTGAAACCCATTATAAACCACTTATGAGTATTCCACATTGGAGAAAGATGAGATATAGTCACATTGGAGAAAGATGAGCTATAGTTTCACTTTATAAAATAGAGGAATTACTTCTTCTATTGCCAATTGATTTTAGTATGGAATCTCTTTAGCCGTGTTTGTGGACCAATCTTTCCTTAATTAGATGTACGATACACCCAGGTGTATATAACAAATTTGTTACTCGTAATTTTTACCTTAGTGATCTAATGTTTTCGAAGCAAGATTAAAAATTGAAATTCAACAAACGGATACATACACAAGACTCCATCAAATAAAATTCATAAATCGACATATTATTGATCATCTCATTGCAGAACAATGTTACATATATAATTAATCGATCAATTACAAGCCTCATACTTACAACCTGGGAGGTCACATTTGACAAAGATACCTAAGAATAGATCTTTATCAATGCCATAATGAGGCAAAAGAGGGGAAGAACGACCAAAATCACAAAGGCACTTTTGATCACAACTCTTAATAATATCACAACATTCCTTTGTTGGAGGTTTTGGATTTGGTTCCTTCAATGAAGGCAAACAAGGCAAAAATACTGCTGCATTTTTCCCACAAATCTCCTGTCCTTCAACACCTTCATTTATCCCTCCAATTACCATTATCATGCTAATTACAACCATTAAACTCACTAATTTCTTTCCCATACTCTCCATTTTTTTTATAGTTATATTAATAATTGCTTGTGTATTTTTCAAGTTTTTTTTTCTTCTTCTTATGTCAAATTAACTTAACACCTTTTTTTTTTATTATTTTTTTTTGAAGAAGAATTAACTTAACACCTTGATAGCTCTTTATATAGGCGCTATCTACGAGTAATAAGTTATTTGATATTTGCTTGTATTATAAGTTTTAGTCACATTATATATAATGCTCTTAAAATCATAACAGATTTTTGTTGAAAAGTTTGGACTATATAAGTTAAAGACTTTTTTTATGGATGGTTGTTCGTTTTACAAAAAAAATTAATCACGAGACTCTTACACAAGTCCTAAGTTATACTGGTCAAGATTTTAGTTTGTTTAAAAGGGTGTAGGAAAAGGTACTATAAACACATGTATTTGCAATTCTAAGCTAAGTCAAGGTGAATACTCCACATGAAAGTTCCTTCAATGCTATAACAACTAAATACTCCATCCGTATTTTATTACTTGCTCCATTTCTCCGTACACGGAGTAATAATATTTCGAATGTAATAAGCAAAATTCTTCTAATAGCCAATTTCATCAAATAGAATAATTCAAACGTAACAAGATCGAGAATCAAATCAAATTATTAACCATGAAACAAAGTAACATTTATAAAGATTTTGATTCTAACTTTTACTAATAACAATTTATTTAAACAATACAAAAATTAAAGATCTAATTAGGAGGACAATCAGGGAGGCCACATTTTTTAGGAAGAGCCAAGAAAAGACCTTTGTCAATACCAAACCTACCCAAAAGAGGGGAAGTAGCATAAGAACAAAGACACTTCTCTGTATCTTGTGCAATTGGTTTAAGGACATCACAACATTGTGGGCTTGGAGAAGGTGGATTGGGCTGCTTCACTGATGGCAAGCAAAGAGACAAAGACGATACAGGCACGCCACATACCTTGGTGGGCTTCCCATGGGCCTGTTGTGCTAGCCCAATAACAACTACCATTATTATGCTAATTACAAGCATTAAGTTTACAACATTCTTTCTCATCATCTCCATCTTTTTTTTCTACACTTTTTCTTTCTCTTTGTTTTGTTTTTGCTTTAGTATGGATGAGTTGGGAGCTAAATGTTTAAAATATTTATACTCCAAAGTTTTGTACTATTAAGTACAAAGTTTTGGGTTTATCTGTTTTTTGACAGTTTTAACATTTGAATCATTTTTACTTGTAATATACTTTGACTCTTACACTATTCATATATTCTATTTTGAAAAGCTTGGATGATTTTTACGTAAGAAACAATATAGTCATGTAGAATCTTACAAGTCTAAATTTTTAGAGTTAAGCACACAATTAGGTACTCAATTGTTAAAAATTTCACCTTTTAGGTACTCAATTATTTTTACTTTGCTTTTGGGTACTGAGTTAAGAATTCAGGCTAAAAAATTAAATCAGCCAAAGAATTCAGTACCTTGGGTTAAAGAATTTAGTACCCTTGGTTAAGTATGTGGGCCCCACCCGATTAAAAAATTAATATTTATATAAAAAAATTGTATTAAATTTGACTAAGAAACTAGCCGTTGGTTTCTCTATTTAAAGAGGCATGAACCTAGCAGAAAATTCATCAAAAACAGCAAGAAAATTCATCAAAATTCATCAATAATAATTCATCAAAATTCATTCATCAAAAACAGCAAGAAAATTCATCAAAAACAGCAGCTTAACCAGCAACAAAACAGGTTCATTGAGCATGTTATTTATGCATAAATTCTGCAAGGTTTTGCCAGATTTTGTAGAAAAAAAAAATAAAAATAAAAAAACCAGAAAGAGAAGGGCTGTTGCTTCCCCCTGCTGCTGGTAGTTCAACTCTGCCACAAAATCAGCCATTGTTGCTTCTTTTGTCCAGCCACAAAATCAGCCATTGTTACTTAACAAATTCATCCAAAACCATTTGTCAAAAAAAAAAACAAAAAAAAACAAAATTCGAAAACCCAAATTTAACACAAAAACCACAACCAATCGACATCATCAATTCGTTCAAAAAAACCCCAAAATTCGAAAACCCTAGGTCGCAACAAACATCAACAAATGGGCAAAAAATCCAAAATTTATATCAAATTAACAACATAAAAGATGAGAAATTGAGCTTACCTCAAAAAAATGGCGGCTTTTGGTGTCGTTTTCCCCAGGTTCGAGCACAAAGGTTGCTCGTTGTTCTTCGACGTTCGCAACAAAGTTTTCAGAAATGGGAAAGAATAAAGGAGCAAAAAGGGGAATAAAGAAAAAGAAAGGGAAAAAAATGGGTTGACCCGCGAATTTTTTAATCGGATGGGGCCCACATACTTAACCAAGAGTACTAAATTCTTTAACCCAAGGTATTGAATTCTTTGGCTGATTTAATTTTTTTGGCCTAATTTCTTAACTCGGTACCCAAAAGCAAAGTAAAAATAATTGAGTACCTAAAAGGTGAAATTTTTAACAATTGAGTACCTAATTGTGTGCTTAACTCAAATTTTTAATACATTCAAAGAAACATTAAATAAAAAATTTATGTTTCATGTTTTCAAGAACAATAGTGATATCCTTGCATTAAACATTTTTATGAATAGTATCTAGTTTTATAAGGAAACATATCAAGGAACATTAATTTTTTTTAAAAAGAAATTATGATTCATGTTATTTTGGTTACTTCTTAGAAAAGTCTAGAACCGTCAATGACCATCTAATTTGAAAGTCATGTCAATGCTAATATGATATACCAAATATTTATTTTCTTAAAAAGAAAGATGGTTACACCATGCACATGACATTGATAGCAAATAAAGTTGTTTAACAAATATGTTATTCAAATAAAATTCCATGAAACAACAAATTTATTACAGCATTACTCCATGTAATGAAATATTCAAATTATTGTACAATAATTAGAAATTAGGCAGGACAATTAGGGAGACCACATTTTGCAGGGAGAGCCAAGTAAAGAGCTTTGTCAATACCAAAAGTAGGCAATTGACCGTGGTTATAAACTAAACCACAAAGACACTTCAAATCAGCCTGCTTAACTGCGTTACAACAATTTGGGCTTGGAGCTGTTGGATTGGGCTGCCTCACTGAGGGTAAACATGGAAATAATGATGTTAATGATACCCCACATACAACCTGCCCATGGGCCCCTTGTGTAAGCCCAATTATTATTATGTTAATTACAAATATCATGCTAACAATTTTCTTTCCCTTCTCCATTTTTGTTCTTGTTTTGTGTGTGTTTTCAAAAAATATTTGCTTCTTTTTCTTTCTTCTGTTGAATTGTTTTGAAATTGTCTTGAACTTAGGCTATATATATACTCTAAAGCTTTGGATAAAATTGATAATTTTGTATTTTCATTGATTTATTATTGGAGTTTTTACACTCATCAAATGTTAATAATAGGCTTTCCTTCGTTTCAAAATAATAATAATAATAATAATAATAGGCTTTCCTTGTCAAAAACTTAAAAATAGAGTTCACTTTTTTTTTTTGAACGGAAAAATAGAGTTCACTTGGATAAGATCAAATTCATATATATATATATATATATATATATATATATATATATATATATATATATATATATATATATTTATCTTTCAAAATATTGTATTCACTCTAATAGTGTTTATTGTACTCCTTTATTGTTTTATTGCAAGAGTGTGTACAAATTAAACTTAATTTTGGGTTTTTTTTTATGGTGTGCTCTCCCTGGAAAATGAAAATAATAGTAAAAATTTACTCCTTAAATAGCAATTTCAGGTTGTCTTTGTTATTATTACTCATTATCCAGGGTGCCTTTGAATTGATACTATTATTAAAAGGATTACTATAAATTGTGAAAATCTTATCATGCCATTATGAAATGATTCAATGAGATCTTGTACATAAGAACTTTTTCATTTTTACAATACAGAGTAATTCACCTTATTATATTCGAAATGTATGAATCGATACATAACAATATGATATACATCGTTAATTTTAGCAACTTCAAACCTATACAATTAAAATATCATTAAATTAGTACGCAATTATTTTAGTATATTAACACATATATGTGGATGATTTTTACTAGTAACACTTTGTGTGTTTACACTGTTCCTATACTCTATTTTGACTAGCTTTGATGATTTGTACGTAAGAAAAAGTATAGCCATATGAAATCTTATTTATTTAGATTTAGGCCCTGTTTGATTCACCTTAATTTTGTTGAACTTAAATTATTTTTACTGAACTGAACTTATTTTTACTGAATTGAACTTAATTTTACTGAACTTAAATTATTTTTACTGAACTTAAATTATTTTTACTGATTTTCTATTATAATTCTTCTTTAAGAAAACTGAATTTTACTGAACTGAACTTATTTTTACTGAACTGAAATTATTTTTACTGAACTGAAATTAATTTTACTGAACTAAACTTATTTTTACTGAACTGAAATTATTTTTACTTAATATTATTTTTTTTAAAGTGAAGAGAACAAGGCCTTACAGTTTCATAATATCAAATTATTATAATTTATGTTTATTTTAATCAATCAAAGGTACATTTAATAACAATAATTAAGATTGATATTTTCAAGACCAATAATAGTGATATCCTTGCAATAAAGATTTTTATGAATGGTATCTGGTTTTTTAAGGTAACATATCAAGGAACATTATATATATACAGTGGCGGACCCACATGTAGTCATAGTGGGTCCGCGGACAACCTATTATTTTCTATAAAAAAAAAAAAAAAAAAACTAAGTATCAAGAGTTTTAGCTTGTAGTCTGGTGGTTTGTTCCCCATCCTACGGATATATATATATATATTTTCTTTCAAGTCTTTTGCTCAATTAAAGCTCCTCAATATTTCCCCATTCCTACCTTATAAAAAGTATGAAAAACACTTATGAATAGTGTGAGGATAATTATATCCATAAAAATGTATGTTTACCTATTTGTCCCTATCAATATGATATTTATTGCTTCTAAGCTTTAATTTTCCTAATGTGATTTAATGATTTAACTTTTATAAATAGTGTTTAAATAATTATGTCCTCTAAAATGTTTGTTTAATTATTTTCTTTTTTTTAAAAAAAAAACTATTAAGAATAGTACGCATACATTTATACAAATTAAAAAAATTAAAATATTTCCCCCATTATGTCGCCAACAACTAAAAAACTCCCCGAAAAAATGGCTAGCTATAGCACGTGACAGTGTGACACCCTAGTATTCCAAAATAAAATTGATGGTTGCACCATGCACATGACATTAAATTCTTGCAAGTGAAAGTCTTCACACTTTAGTATGCATATAAGAAAGATACCAAAATTGGTTTTAAAAAAAAAAGGAAAAAAAAAAAAAGAAAAGAAATATACCAATATTGGAAAAAGAAAATTGTTGAACAAAAATGTTATTCAAATAAAAAACCATGTAATAACAAATTTATTACTCCATGTAATGGAAAATTCAACTTATAATCGAATTATTGTACAATAATTGTAGCTTAATCATAAATTAGGCAGGACAATTAGGGAGACCACATTTTCCAGGGAGAGCCAAGAAAAGACCTTTGTCAATGCCAAAAACAGGCAATTGAGGGTTATCAGCAAAAGCACAAAGACACTTCAAATCAGCCAGTTTAAGTGGGTTACAACAATCTGGGCCTGGAGCTGGTGGATTGGGCTGTTTCACTGATGGTAAGCATGGCAATAATGTTTGTTACTTCTATCCCACATACAACCTGCCCATGGGCCCCTTTCATAGGCCCAATAACCACCAATATTATTATGTTAATTACAAAAATCATGTTAAAATTTTTCTTTCCCACCTTCTCCATTTTTTATTTTTTTTTTGTGTGTGTTTTTTCACCAAAATATTTGCTTCTTTCTCTTTCTTCTAGTGAAAGAATGAGGATATGTTTTGAAAATGTCTTGTAATTATGCTATATTTATACTCAAGAGTTTTGGTTGTAATTGGTAATTTTGGATTTTCTTTGATTTATTGGAATTAGTACACTCATTAAATGTGAATAATAGGGTTCACTTTCCTATCAAAATACAGAGTATTAGTAATAGAGTTCACTTGGATAAGATCAAATTTATGAAAGAGTAATAAGAAAATAAATTGTACAAATTGATATGACATAAATTTAAAATTTGATATTTTGATCTTTCAATATATTTTATTCACTCTAATATTGTATATTGTGCTCTTTCTTTTTTAGTTTTTAATTGTAAGAGTGTGTATAATTTAAATTAAAGCTTTTTTTTTTTTTTCTGATGTGATTCTAATAAAGATTGCTAAGGAAATGAAAATAATAGTAAAATTATACTCCTCATATAGTAATTCCAGATTTTCTTCATTATTACTACTCAATAATTATCCATGAAAATAAATTTAAAAATCTTATCATACCATAATAAAATGATTCCATGATACTGTATATAAGAAACTTTTCGTTTTTACAGAGTAATTCACCTTATTTGCTTTGAAATATATCCATACATAACATTTTATTTTTTAGCAACTTGATAAACTATGAAATTAAAATATTTATAAAAAAAAATTAATTCACACATAATTTTTTAAGTATATTACTAACTTTTGTGGATGAGCTCTAGATAGTAAACACACATTAAACAAAACTCTGTGACAAATATAATATTGAATCTTACAGATTAAAGACCCTCTTTAGCCTTACATAGCTACATGCCTTCAGCCTATATTTCTTCCTTTAGGAAAATAATAATAAATACTCAATTTATATCATAATAATTGACACGTTTTGACTATCAATATAATTTGATCAAAGTAATTTGTAAAAACTCCGCTTGTTTGAATTAGTATAAATTTAACATCTTAAAGTATAATAACAAGTGAAAAGATAATCAAATTAAAGTTAAGAAAGTCACAGCGTGGTAATTATTATAAAATGAAGGGAGTATAAAATTATGAAATTTAAAGCGTGATGATTATTATGAAATTTAAAAAAGTACTTTGTATTAATTTTTATTTATATATATATATTTTAATTTTATTTTTTAATTTTTTTGAAAGGGAGATCAAAGCTTAATCATTCATAATAAGAATATCCATGAGTAATGGGGAGAATTCAGGTTTTCATTAGGTAGGGTAGAAATTAAATTGAGGAGGGGATTTAGCTTGGACATAAATGTTGGGCCTGGGCAGAGCCTAGAGGGGGTAAAAAAAAGAAGGGTAAAATATCAGTAAACGGGCAGAGTCACAGACTTACAGTATGGACCAATCTGAGGAAGCTAGTAAATGTGAATTTTTTTATTTTTTTTTTTTAATTTTTTATTTTAATATAATTTGGCAGCTTTTTTTCATTTATATGAATGTGCAATTCTCAGGTGGGTTGTTCAGTCAACTGTCTTGTGGTAAGAAGTGTGAGGTTCATTTAATGATTAATGGAATTTAGACTTTAAAGTCCATATTATTTGGGTAATGTTCAAAGACAATACTGTAGAAAAAATCCAAGTACTACCTCCGTTTTTTATTATTTGCAACAAAGGGGTATTATTTGTGAGACGTAAAATATTCATTTGTTGCATATAATAAGAAACGGGTAGTATATTCGAAAACAAATCATAAATCATTTGCCATGGAAAGCTAAATAATGAGAATTGCAAATTTGCAATATTATTGGGGTCAATGTCATGACGTATGAGCTGAAAACTTGTCCAAAATAGTATCAAACCTACCTTGTTATCAGGAAATTTTATCTTAAAAGAACAAACCTTCTCTCATTTCAAGAAAAAAATAAAAATAATTGAATGAGGCATTAAATTGATGAAAAATGTAGTTTTAGGGCAAAATATAAACATTAAATTTACACTTGATAATTGTAAAAAGTTAAGAAATTGTCAAAATATAAACATTAATCACATTGATTTACACGTGTTTTTGTCAAGAATTCATAAATTTATACAATTTTCAAGAGTGAATTTAATGCTTATATGTAGCCCTTAGGGTTTCATCTAATATTACCCTTGATATAAATCATAGCATAATTGATATAAATACACCGTATATACACAAATTTAGAACTTTTTAGTGTATCTAACTGCTTAATCATATCATTATTATTTTTGGTGCAATTAATCATAGCATTATCTTATGGTTGATCATCTCGATCTCCCTTGTTATGCTATAATGCAGTAATACAAGTGCAACAAAGTGATCACATACATATAACTCACGTGAAAACATGGAAATCCGGAGAAAAACTGAAAATTTGCACTGAGGACCTATTCTCTTACGTTGAAATTCAGTTCAATTCAGTTTAAGCATGTACCATATATGACGGGCATGAACCAAACAATTACGAGTGTCATACAGCGCGCTTGCTGACCTTCTTTTTTTAAAATCAACGGAGCACACAATCGCATACAATTCATGCAACCATTAACAACTTTCAATGTTATTTAACCTTTCACACAATCGCATTTCACACATTTCACCGATCATGCTTATATTAACTTTGAGAATGCTGATGCCTAATTAACTACACAACCAGACATTATAAGTGGTCATAAGATATCAATTCCAAAACAAACAACATACACCATGATACGGATTTAGGGTCTGTTCTCAACGACTGAACTGATCTGAATTGAACTGAACTAAATATTTTATGAGAGAGACAAATTAAGAACTGAACTGAACTTATTAGAGTTGAACTGAATTGAAGTGAACTGAACTGAAAAAAAAAAAAAAAATTCTGATGAGAACAAGGCTTAAGCTATATATGCAAGATAAAAGAACAAAGATCATGAGTCTTGACTCTTGACCACTTTTAAAAGTGCCAAGTGCCAACTGCCAACTGCCAACTACAATCTACAAAAATAGTCGTCCTACTAGTGGCCGTTTTACACTAGCTCTTTTACCATATGCTTTTAACATGCAACAAAGTATGCCTCTACGTGCTTATTGGTAAAACTTTTACTAAAATTTTATGAAAATTTGAGAAAACTTTTGTTAAAGCCACTATATTTTGAATAATGAAAATGGTTATGAGCCTCTTTTATAATTAAAAATAAACAATAATATCATATACTCGTATTAACGTGTAAAAAGAAAATAAAAGAGACAAAAATAACATGCTTGTACATGCTTATTAAAAATTAACTTTTTGGCTTTTTGCAAGAGTAGCTTCCATTTCACTCAACATTTCATCAACTACTCAACTTCATACAAAAGCTGAAGCTTCTTTTTATTTTAATTATCTGTCTTTTTTTTTTAAAAAAAAAAACCCATATAATAGTAAAAAATAATAATTAGTCTCATGGCGTAGACCTTTGAATGTTAATTATTCATAGTTAAAAGGTAAGAATTCCTTTTGTAAAAAAAAAAAAAAAAAAAAAAAAAAAAAAAAAAAAAAAAAAAAAAAGAGGTACTCGTATGAGAATAGTAGCTTTTTTTCTAGCGTGTTGCTTGCGACTTCATTGCCTAAGAAATCTAAGATAATTTATTAATTTCTATATACTCTACTGGCCTTTTCATTCCATGATGTTGTCTCTTTGTCGTAGATTTTCAATGGTAAATGTAATTTTATTAGTAACCTTTATTCTTTGTAAACAAACCTGCTACGTAATATGTTGATTGTGGCCTACACTAATTATTACCATCATTCGTATCATTACCAGATTACCTAAGCTTGAGACCTTGAGTAGTGCTTGACCACTTGATATGTCCGTATGAAGAAGAATGTCTTGTGTGTCGTTCATACATACGGAGTAATTTATATACATAAACTAAAACACACGATTACATAATCAAGTAAGTTTACGTACAAAGTAACAGCATTTTAGTCCTAATTAATTTTTAATTTTAATGATGTTATGGTCTAAAATAATTATTCCTTCGCTCTTTGATCCCATTGTTGTACTATAATGTATGCTGTACTTCATAGTAATCCCTAACAAAGAGGTTGGTATATATAATTCCTACTCCTACTTTTATTATAGTGTCAAAAATAGCCAGAATTTTAAGTTGTTGGTATAATGCGATAGATCTCAACTATAAAAACGTAAACTATATTTTTTTAATTTTAAAATATATATCACATATATGTACATAATAAATTACCTTTATTTCTGTAATATAAAAAAAAAGAAAAAAAAGTATCACCTGTAATTTATTACATTTCATGATAGATCGATCTAATTAATATCGATTGTAGCATGATAGGCTAACATTATAACGTCAAAATTAAAAAGGGAGAATTCACATAATATTTCATCAAAAACACTACAATATAGACTGACATTGGTGTTTTAACTTTGGGGATCATCATAATCCATTAGCCATTGATAACGAGTAATTGCATACTCGAGTAGTAATTATGTACAACTGTTATTGGACGTCTAGACTGTACTCGACATTCCAGCACTATAGAATTATTGGATCCCAACAATTTATTTGCTTTAATTTCTTTTGTGCGTGCTCTAGTAAGCAACGTAAACCTTTTCTTGCTTGTTTCTCACTTGTCTACTTAAAGTTGAGTATTGCACTATTGTTTGTACGATTGTTTACACTATTTATTGCCTTAAATATATGTTTGTCTTCCCATGCATTATTGCATTCTAGCCATACACTCACGTAAATTTGTGAAATTGTAATTGAATTGTCATTCACTCACGTAAATTTTTTGGGTATAAGGAGTATGTCGTTGTTTAGTATATATGTGTTCTCGTAAATATATGTCACTATATATGGTCTATTGATCAAGTATGTCTTTACTTTGTACCATAATCCCATGCTCAAATTAAAGTGTTATATTCATTGCATATTCTCTCATATGAGTATATGACTATATGAGGGGTCGAGAAGTGTATGGTGAAATATTATCGTACTTTACAATGTTAAATCCAGGTATTCATGAAGATATTTAATCATGAGTGCTATTATCCATAAATGTGTACCAATTCAAACAAATTATAACAATGACTATGAGTAACAAACTTGTATTCTTTTAGATATTTAAATTCAAACTCAAACCCAAACGAATTTCAAGTTTCACTTGTTTACTCATAAAGCGGTATCACAGCCTAAATGTGTGTTGTTAGCTCAAAATACTCAACAACAAAATTCTACTCCGATCCAAAGTGATCTGAATCTACGTCATTGTATCAATTTGTCACAAATCAAAACAAAAAATCACAAGAAAATCAAAGCTTTCCAAATTTTTCAATACAACCAATTCACAAAAATCAAATTCAATGAAGCTAAGGTCAATGCTTAACTTTATTGGCAAGGACAAAAATCCAATCACAATATATCATTAAACTTCAACAGCTCCCTAGCTAAAATCCATTAGTTCATGCCAAATTATTTAATTTTTTTTTTTAAAAAAAGCCTCGAGTAAGAATTAACAAAACCTTCCCCCCATCCCCTTTTCACACGCAAAAACAAAACAAGAAAAAAAAATGTTATAAAAATAATATTTATCACCTGAATAAAGTCTGGTAAATTGGCAGCACCTGTACCTGTATATCAGTACCCTCTTCTGCATTTCTGCTATGTTATGTTATCTGAATTATTTTATTCAATTATTTTTAACTGTTCATCACTTCATGCTTCAATTCTGGATCTTGCCTCTTCGTTTTATTTAAATGTTACGAGTACGAGTACTTATTTACCTTAGCAATAGGAATGGTAATAATACGCTCTCTGTTCGAAATTAATGTATTTTACATTTTTACATATATGAAGTATGATTTTCTTCGAACTATTGGTCATAACTCATAAAAGTACCAATCTCATGCATAGTCATGTTAGATGTTACATATGTTACTTGGGCACTACTCCGTAGTATTATATGAAGTACTTCGTATGTTATTTTTAATTTGATGGTAATTATCTCGCTAAAGAAGTCAGAGTAAGGGTCTGTTCTCTTACGTTGAAATTCAGTTCAGCTCCTAATTTCCTTCTCTTATAAAATATTCATTTCAGTTCAGTTCAGTTCAGCTGAGTTCAGTCAATGAGAAGTTGAGAACAAGCCTAAGAACAATATTTAATATCCGTAGTAGAATAATGTAGTAGTACTCCGTTTGTTTTTAGAAAGGAGGAAATAATTTCATCAACCATCAAATTGTGAGCAAGGGTTTAAGACTTGAGATCTAGAAAATATATAGAGTATGGTACTCGTATTAGATTTGTGCTACTGTGTTAGACTGTTAGTTGAGCTCGTGTGATGGTAGTTAGATTGCTAAAATAAGTAAATTCAATAAATCAGTTGTCTTCTTGAAAATCAGAGGTCAAATTTGACATACGCCTAAATTTAGAAGAAGTTACTCAGTTGCTAGGTTTGATATTGCATCAAAGGCATTAAATAGACATAGATCTAATAGTCTAATGACATTTTAAGTAATGAAGAAATATTTCATACTCCGGGCAAGAAAGATTTTGCGAGATTAAAAAATTGAAAGGTTTTGGGCCTCCAATCACCCTCATTTGATAAGATTATAACCCTAAACCTTTAAAATTTGTAGCAATAAACTTATCAAGTAGTGAGTTAAATTTCACCTGGTTAACCAACCTAAATTGAATGATCATCACATTCATAGGTATACAATGTAATAGCCTCCACGTTAAAATTTACAAGATGTAAAATTGAAGCCTTTGCAATAGAAATAAACATTCAGACCAAACTCGATCCAAACAACTTGTTTCCGATATTCTCACCTTGGTAGGCTCATCTCATCGATAATACTTCATATACTTGTGAATAGAAGTGTCAATTTGGACGTCTAGGTAGGGTAAATGAAATTGGATCGAGTCAAGTTTAATTTAAGGGCCTGTTCTTATACATTGAAATTCAATTCTGTTCAGCTCCTAATTTCCTTCTCTTATAAAATATTCATTTCAGTTCAATTCAATTCAGCTCAGTTTAGCTCAGTTCAGTTCAGTTCAATTCAGCTCAGTTCAGTTCAGTTAAGCTGAGTTTAGTCAATGAATACAAGCCCTGAATCTGAGTCATGCTAAACTTGATCCACACAAATGAAAATTAATGGCTCAGATTAATCAGGCCAGTTTATAACACCTATATTCATGGTAAACATGAAAATGGCGAGACTTTAGCTTGGTCCACAAGGTTAGTTGTTCTGTTGTTTACATCAGTAATGGTACAATAAAGTAAGACTAGGAGAAGTAAATAACTACAGTAGCAGTAGAATGACACGATAACCAAAGTAAGAAAAGGTCCAACAACAACTGCTTGCTCCATCTCTTTCTGAAGGAGTAATACAAGAAGAGTAGTATATTGAAAAAACAAAACTTTTTAGCAAGTAAAGCTTTCAGAGTCTGAGGGTTAGTTTTTTCTAGCGTAGAGCTGAGTAAAGAAATAGCACGAAGCACCATGTTTGGTCACATGCATGGGTACTCGTGTGCAGGTTTTTTGAGGCCCTCCCTTTATATTTAATTACATAAACAAGGATAATATTTATTACTCCGTAATAGTGTTCACACTATTCAATCTATGGAGTATCGTGTAACAGGCGTACATGATACTGTATACACAAAGTCATAATGGTTGTAGTCCAGAATTGGCTTATACGAGTACCAAGTATAATTTATCACAAAGAACTTGCATGTTAACTCGGACCAGGTTGACATGTAGTGTGAGGTGCCAATTCCATTGATCGACTTATCCTTACCTAAAAAATAGGCCTATATTGGGTCCTTGTTATATTTATTGTGAGGTATATATGGAGTAAATATGAGAATGTACATAGTATATTCTTCAACTTAATTTCAGTTCAATTCAGTTAAGATCACTTCTCATAATCTTATCAAAAAAAAAAAAAGATCACTTCTCATAAACAATTCAGTTCAGCTCAGCGCAGTTCAATTCAGTAATTCAGAATAGCCGATTGACTGAACTGAGCTGAACTGAACTGAACTTATTAATTAGTGATTTTTAACTACGGATTAGTGATCTTTGATTATTTATTACTATACATATGTGTATATACAAATATACATATTAATAATAATATTATTATTATTATTATTAATTATTGATGATTATTATTATTATTAATTATTGATTATTATTATTAGTATTATTATTGTTATTATTGTTATTATTATTATTATTATTATTATTTATTGATGATTATTATTATTATTTATTGATTATTATTATTAGTATTATTATTGTTATTATTGTTATTATTATTATTATTATTATTATTATTATTATTATTTATTGATGATTATTATTATTATTTATTGATTATTATTATTAGTATTATTATTTCAATTATTATTATTGTTATTATTATTATTATTATTATTATTATTATTTATTGATGATTATTATTATTATTATTATTATTATTATTATTATTATTATTATAATTGTTGTTGTTGTTGTTATGGTTGTCGTTATAATAAGAGCTTAAAAGAATGAAATTTGGTTTTATATCATTAGCAATATCATTAGACGTAAATTAAGAGCTGAACTGAACTGAACTGAATTTCAACGGAAGATGATACCAAAGATGATGTGAATTATTGATCCGAAAATCAACAAAACACAAGGGATATGTTTAAGTCTAATTCTATACAGGAAATCCACCAAGAATTAAACAAAAACTAAGATTAATCAATTAAGAATCCACCAAATTAATCAATCCAAACGAATGTTTTAACTAAAACAAGCAAAACAGCAATTGATCACAATCAACAAAACTTAAGTGTTTAAACTTAAAACAATGTATATTAATCTCTCTGTAATTCGTGTGTTTTACAGCCCTATTTATAGACTTAGTTCACCTAGGAAGATTAGGACAAGTTCCTAATTCAATCCTAATTAAACTAGAATTCTAACTTGCTTGACGAGCAAGCACCTTGGAGCACAAGCATACACCAAACTCCTTGGAGAACAAGCACACGCCTAAACTGATTTATTTTGCTAGCTAACTAATTTTTAAAGCAACTAAATAAATAAATAAAAATTAAAGAACTAAATAAAGATTAAAGATCCTAATGCTTGAACCAAGAAAACCCCTTTCAAGTGAAAGGTAAAAACTTGTAAGCAAAATCTAAGTAAAGAAAATTCAAGAAAGTTCAAGAAAGTGAACTAGACTCCAAGAAAAGCCACTAAGCAAACCGTGGCTTTGCTTTGATATCCAAGAAAGTGTCCATGCAATGCTTGGCTTGAATCAATGTTTAGGGACAAGCTATCTTGATGCATGATAAGCAAATCTTCGAAGTTCTCCATGCTTAGAATTGCATCATCCTCCTCTTTTTCGAAAGAATTTGTCCTCAAATCTCGAAGTTCTTCATCAGGAATATACTTAGCCAAATCGCCAACATTGAATGTAGCACTAACTCCATATTCTCCCGGAAGTTCTAACTTATAAGCATTGTCATTGATCTTCTCAATAATCTTGAAAGGACCATCACTTCTAGGCATCAACTTATTCTTGCGTTTTCCTGGAAATCTTTCCTTTCTCAAATGTAACCATACCAAGTCTCCAACATTGTAACTTTGTTGCTTTCTATGCTTGTTTGATCTAGCTTTGTACATGTCATTTACTTTATCTATTCTTGCTCGAGCTTGAGCATGTAATTTCAGCATACTCTTCAACTTAGACTCGGCATCTTTGTGAATTAACTCACCCTTAGGCAATGGAACAAGATCAATTGGAAGTTTCGGATTGACTCCATAGACTACCTCAAAAGGACTATGTTTGGTAGCATATGTAGGTGATCTATTATAAGCAAACTCCGCATGAGCTAACTTGATGTCCCAATCCTTTTGTGTCTTACTCACTAATCCACGCAAAAGCGCACCAAGAGTACGATTAGTAACCTCGGTTTGTCCATCAGTTTGTGGATGGTAAGATGTACTAAAGAGCAATTTAGTTCCCACAAGCTTCCATAGAGACTTCCAAAAGAAACTCATGAACTTTGTATCTCGATCACTCACAATAGTTTTCGGAATTCCATGCAATCTAACAATCTCTTTTTCTAATTCCTTCTCACTAATCAAATAAGAATTCTTCGAATTAGAGGTAACATTAGAAGACTTGTTGCTTATCAAAGGTTTTAAAGCAACCGGTCTCTCTTTTTCTCCTTTTCTCACAACATACACATTAGTCCTTCCATCAAACTTCACAAATCTATCATATTGCCAAGGACGACCTAATAGTATATGACAAGCATCCATAGGACAAACATCACACAAAACTTTATCATGAAATTTACCAATTGAAAAGGAGATTAAGGCTTGTTTAGTTACCTTAACATCACTCAAATTATTAAGCCAATGAAGCTTATAAGAGCTTGGATGTTCAGTAGTTGGCCCTTCAATTTGTCTACCAAAGTAGTAGATACCACATTAGTGCAACTCCCCGTGTCTATGATCATGTCACACAACCTATCTTCTACCTTGCACCTTGTAAGAAAAATTTTCTCCCTTTGATTGTTTTCCATAGGTACGGTTTTAGAGTGTAGTGCCCTTCTTAGAACCAAACTTTGACCATGAGTCTCGGGATCAATTTCGTCAATATGCCCCTCCTCTTCTTCAAAGTTTTCCTCTTCGTTCTTTTCTTCATAGTCACTACCTTGCTCACACTTAGCTTGTTCTTGCTCCCACTCTTGAGCAGTCATTACTCTTTTTGATGGACAATTAGTTGCAATGTGACCAACACTACCACACTTGAAGCACTTCCTATCTTCAACAAGCTTTTTAGGAGCTTCAAATTTTGATTTAGTCTCCTTGTAGTTCGAACTAGAACCACTTTTCTCCAAGCTGTTCCTCTCAAAAGGTTTAGTGAAACCTTCTACAAAGGACTTAGTGTACGTCCCTTTCTTCCCCTTTATCTGTTTTTCAACTTTCAAAGCTACCTTGCAAACATCATCAAAGGACCAATATTGTTGCAATTCAACTTTTTCAGCAATATTATCATTCAGCCTCGAAATAAATCTAGCAATCTTATGCTCAACAATCTCTTCTAAGCCACATAGCATGCATAACTTTTCAAATTCACCAATATAATTCTCAACAGTCATAGAATTTTGTTTAAAAAGTTGCATCTTAAGATAAACATCTTGAATATAATCACTAGGTATGAACCTCTTTTTCATGTGCCTCTTGAGTTGTTCCCAAGTTGAGATTCTTGCACGCCCCTCCTTATGCCTCTTCTTCTTTAGATTATCATACCAAAGACTAGCATAACCAGTCAGTTTTAATTTAGCCAATTTGCATCTTTTCCTTTCATCATACTCCTTGTAATCAAAGAGTGTCTCGGCCCTTCTAATCCACTCAAAGTATTTTTCAGGTTCATTCATACGCCCATTGAATTCGGGAAGATCTAATCGAAGGTTCCTAACATCATCTTTGGTATCAGAGCCAGGTTACGCAACTTCGGCAAAAATTAAACTGGGAACAATTGGCTGGGAATTTGTACGTGATTCTTTTTGCATTGAACTCTAAAAACTTCCAGCTATCACCATATAAAATTTCATAATTTTTAGTTGAGTAACGCGCTCTAGGAAACTAACTCTAACTTGTAAATTCTAATCTAACTAGGAAACTAACTCTAACTTGTAAAGATAATATTTTGCAAATATGATCTTTAAAGTTAAGCTTATCTTATACTAACCGAATTAAACTAACAAAAATATCCTAATAAATTCGATCATCTAATAATAAACTAAAAATAACAATAAAAATAATTATAATAACAATATTGATGCCTTGGAACCGCATCATACTCCCCCTCTTAAAAAAAACTTGTCCCAAGTTTTAGCAAATCATGGAACCAAGATATCATCCAAATTAATCGAACATGAGCTAAAGAATATGTCTCCATCCAACCACGTCATGCTTATATTTTACACCAATGAATGCACCACAAACTTCAATTGAATGCTCCAAAATTTTAATTGATGACACACCTTTGTCAATGCAATCAATATAATGGAAATAATACGTGAAAATATTTGTATCCCAATTATCACCATAAAAGGAAGTTGTAGAAATTTGACTTTTTGCTACCAACTTAGATAGTTCAAATGTAACCTTCTCGTCAACAAAACTAGACAAAAATACACTTTTGTGCTCCATAATTTCTTTTTTTTCTACTAGTTGTTCATGAGATTGCTCTAAAATTGGATTTGTAAGATTATCACTCGGTAAAGATACAAGCTTTTCCTCGTATATAGCCTCAACAATTGGTTGCTCTAGTTTCTGTTTCTCATAAGACATATCTTGTACACCACATCTCACGTCATGAATTTGAAAGAGAGCATCAATTCTATCCAAACATTCATTCATTTTCTTGATTTCCATCATAAATGCTTCAAACCAACTTTTATTTTCCATGTTTATGTGGATGAGAAAACACACAAAACCAGTCCAGAAATTGATCGAAAGTACGAGGATCAAAACCCAATGAAAACACCTCGAAAAATTCTGAAATTTTGGATACTGCTAGCCCTATCTGTCTAAAATACTCGACCAAAAATTCAGAAAAAAATTCCCAGCCAAGAAATCGCAGTTTTTTTTTTTCTCAACAATGGCAGATTAATTTGATTTTTGACCAGGTGTAAAGAACGAACCCAGTTTAATAGCTATGCTTCTCAAAAAGTTCTCAAATTTTGCAGGTGAAAACTAGACAAAATATTAACCAATTTGAAAAAAAGAATCACCTCAAAATCTTTTGAAACGAAGGAGAACCAAGTCGATCAATATGACATTCGAAACTGAGTTTTTTGACACAAATTGTCAAACTCGTCCCTCGTCAAACAGCATTCACACCAATTTGATATGGATTTTGATGGATATAACCTTCAATCACAGTTGAAAGGTTTGGAATTTTGAGTCTCGGTCAAGAAACGCTAAGCAACACGAGCTTAAAACCTAAACTAGGCCAAGAATACACAAGCACAAGCTTACGTAAAACTTTATAAATTTCAAATCAATCAATCATACTTTTCTTTAAACACCATCACGTATTTATAAGCTAAATAATTAGCCTAAAAATCGGTAAAACAAATTCTAATCTAACTAGGAAACTAACTCTAACTTGTAAAGATAATATTTTGCAAATATGATCTTTAAAGTTAAGCTTATCTTATACTAACCGAATTAAACTAACAAAAATATCCTAATAAATTCGGTCATCTAATAATAAACTAAAAATAACAATAAAAATAATTATAATAACAATATTGATGCCTTGGAACCGCATCAGAAGAGAACAGGTCCTTAGTTCTACTAGAGAGGGGTACATAGTTTTCAAAACTTTTTCATGTGTACATTACTACATATGTAATAATCATCTCAGTTTTACATACAAGTATAAAATACTCAATATGCAAAAGTTAAATCGAAATAGTAGGGTTTTTTGTTTCTAATTTGCGATCTATAAATAACAAGAAATATAGTACTACTCATATAATTGCATTTTTAAGACAAACATTCTCTTGAAAGGCCCACAGTTCAAACTTAAAACTTTATAGTTGTAAAGTTAATTTTATTACAGTTCTGCCAAATCCACTTCTATATCAAGTACTCAGTAGGGTTAAATTTGTAGCATTACAGTGGTCATTTTTATCAAATCTTGTACTTTTTTTGGATTTTCCAACTCATTTTTACTGTTACAGTAGCCGTGCTCAGTACTAATTGAGCTCAATGGGAGAATGACCATTAATTTGTAGGGTTGATGACTTTATGATAAGAGTGTACATATGAGTGATCCACGTCGATAACAAAGAGAAGGTATCGCTAACATACCCGCATATGTATTTCATGTACGATAAGTTTAGTGGACTACAAAGAGCCTATATCATTTGATAAATAGTTGAAGACAATTAGTTAATGTACGCAAATACAATGTAAAAAGAAAAGATAATACGGAGTAGTAAAATGTCATAGTAGATCGCAATTTGTTGAGCCGTTAATATTGTTCAATATTGGAAGAGGAGGTATATATTTCAACTTAAAACTTTAATATGCCAATTGATTTTGGTATAAACTCCTATTGACTATTGAGATATGAGGTTATTGGTGGTCCAAACCCTACTTGGGGTTAGTTGCTCAATGCCAATGCCTACCTAGAGCCCTTTACCTAAAATTTATCACACAATAATGGCTTATTTCTTTTTTTTTTTTTATTAGAGAAATCTAAATTAATAATCAATTACATTCTTAGAGCATGTTCATATTTATTGAACTGAACTGAAATGAATATAGTTGAAATGAATATTTTATGAAAGAAGAAAATTAGGAGCTGAGTTAAACTGAAGTGATTAAAACTGAACTGATATTAAGCTGAAGTGAACAGACCCATTATGACAAGTCAACATTCCTGCACTCTAATTTGCAAGTAGTAAGTGTGGGATACCGTAACGGGCTCAAAGAACCAAAGTAGGGGCTTCTTTCACATTAGTTAATTACTTTGTATTATCTTAGTGTTATGTTGTTAAGCTAATAAGATTCTAATGACAAATCTTAATAGTGTTTTTTACAATGAAGTTGACAATACAATTTTCTGAAACTCATTTTCAACTATTTATAAAATGGGAATTTTTTCTGTAGATTCCCCTTTATAAACGGGACCTTCGAAATTCAATAAAAACCAAATACAAAAAGGAAATTAAAAAAAAGTTGGAGAGGTCCCCAATAATAAAAGAGTATTGGAATATACTAATATTAGAGTAATTCCAACATTACCCACACCCCTGCATCACTCTGTTTATGCTCTGTTTTTCTCTGTTTCAAAACCCACAGCAATTTTGAAAGCAAAGTTTCTTAAATTATTACAGTTAAAAAGAGAAATTCACTAATTGCCTAATCAATTTCCTTTTTTTTTTCCCTTTTTCTTTTAATACAGTATGGATACTTGTACATCTCAAACCAAATTTATTTTATACTCCGTACTTCATCGCATGGTCTTCAATACGTATTTTTGATCATCAACATATTTAGTTACTCCGTACATATTTACAAAGTTTAGGAAAAGTTGATCGTGAAAAAATACACACGAATGTAATACAGATTAGCATCTCAAAATCCTATTTTTTTTTTTTTTTAATGCATATACATTAACAAGAAATTTAACATCCTAGTTTTAGAATTTTGACAAGAAATAAGCTTTGTAATATAAACAAAAAATGGGCCCAATGTTTTTTTAAAATAAAGTCAAATTGTTACAAACATTCTAAAATATAGAAAGTATGTTTATTTAACTTATAGGATCAGATCAACTCTTATTGGGGTTTGATTTCACATCATCCTAACATACGAAGTATATTTTTTTAGACAACCATATTCAATAATGTAGAGTATATTAGAGAGTTTGAATAATACAAAATCAAGTCTTAATTGAAAAAAAAAAAAAAACTCTCTCAACAAATATTATTGCATAAGTGCATAACCAATTCTGAAACTCAATACATTATCAAAGCTGATACAAACACTCGTTGATAGTCTAAATCTATACACAAATATACTTGTATAAGTAATTAAGGGTGTATTCTGTTCAACTTAGGCCCCGTTTGGTTTAATGTAAAACATTTTCAATGGAAAATTAGTTTTCATGGAAAATATATTTTCAAGGAAAAACACAATTGTAAATTAGTTTTCCTTTGTTTGATTGCATACAAGAAAAGTCTAAGAAAAATAAAAAATAAGAGTGGAAATGTAAGGATGAATGAAAGGGAAGTGAAAAAAAGAAATAAGGAGGAGAGAGGAAAATGTTGTTTCCCTTGTTTTGAGAAAGAAAATATTTTCCATCATTAAGGATGAAATTTTCCACCCTTGGAAAAATTGTTTTCCATCCCTTAACAAACCAAACAAAGCAAAATGAGAAAAAAATGAAAAATTCATTTTCTATGAAAACCTTTTACATCAAACCAAACAGGGCCTTAATTTCAGTTCAGTTTATTTTAACTCTAATCAGTTTAATTTATAATTTTCTTCTCTCATAAACAATTCATTTCAACTCTATTCAGTTCAGTTATTTTCAGTAAATCAGAACATACCTAAGTACCCAATAAGTTACTTTGATAGTCAAATAGGCCAACACGTTATTTAAAAAAATTAAAATAGAGTGGAGTTAATACAAAGTAATGTGTATAAAGCTAATCTCCAAACTAGCCTTTTATCTTCCTTTACTTTCTCTCTTGTCTCTTTCATCTAATTACTTTCCCTTACCACTTTGTCCCCCCTCATCTGTCCTCTTCCCCTCTTTCTTTAATTCGCCCATTCTCTCTTTCCTTCCTTCACTCTCTTTATAAACTTCCTACTATCTCTTTTTTTTTTTTGGCTCAAAATCAAAACACACCAACAAAACCTCTTTCTTTCTTTCTCTTAATTTAAAAAAAGAAATAATGGATGTAAGTTTTCTTTTTCTTTCTTATTCAAAAAATTTATGAATATGATGATTAAGGGTAATGATAAATTGAATTTGATGTTAATTAACAGGAATATAGGTGGAATTATCATGTGCCGGCATTTGGAGGGTGGGATTATGAAGAAGATGAACTGCCTTATACGCAGTGTTTTGAGAGTGCTAGACAAGCTGGTTTTGCTCGTTTTGCTGCTGCTTATTCTGATTCTGCTGATGTTGAAGATAGAGATTTGTATGTTGCTGGTGATTTGTACCAAAATGATATTCTTACTCCTGCCGTCATCGTTGTTCCTCGTCGCAGGGTACGTTTAGTCACGTATACTCTTTTGAAATGAAATGAAATGAAATGTAAATTATTAGTCGTGTATATTATTTTGGAATGAAATTGGCTGGTACGTTTTTGTTGATAGGTCTTGTTGTGGTTTTTGTGGGAAATAAAATTGGATCTACATATAATTGATCAAGCAGATTTATATGGTTTAATACATAATTATGAATTGATATTTTATTAATGGAAATTGTCTTACTGAATATACCATGAATAAAAAAAATGTTATTTTTAAAATGCCGTTATTATAAATGCTTCTACTGTTGTTAGCCCCACTGTCTGCATGCCACTATTTCCTGCTAAAAAGCATCTAATAGAAAAAACCTTAACATTCTTTTTATTTTCCAAATTAATTAATTGATTAATTATTCTTGGACATTAGATAAATTCTGAAAGGCAATAACTAACCTATTTTTGTTCATATTACTACTATGTGGCATACTATTGTTGTATGAATGAAGTTGTAAAAATGCACATAAATTATCTAGTTTAGTCAATTATTATTGACCATTCTTGTAGGCCAAATTTGTTGATTGTTAGTTGGATCCGTATCATAGTTTATTTCACAATCATTGAGAAGTTCTAAAATCACAAAATGGATAGAATTTTGTGGCTAGAAATGGAGTACATATAACATATTCTATTATTTCATGTCTTAATAATTTCATCCTCAAGATACACACACAACCATATAGATAAGATAGCGTTGATATAAAGTACAAAGTATATTGTTGTACTAACATTGATGATGTGGTGTTACCAAAACACGAAAAAACCGTGTCCAGTGTTCAGTATATTAGTCTCCCTATCAACAAATTAAATCATAATTAGATAAGTAGTGGCATGCTCCATGTTTATAAAGCAACAACTTAAAGTGTTACAACATGTGCTACAACATGATGATGATTTATGTTGAATAACACCAATGTTTTGCATAGTAATATGTATTCTTTACTTGTTTATTATATCATTATTTAATAATATGTTTAGTTGTTGATTATGATGATAAATTGACAAATGTAAAATGTTTGGTAATTGGTTGATAAAAAAAAAAGCAGAGAAAAGGAGGATACTCAAATAATAAGAATGTGAAAGGAGTAAAAAAACAGGAAAAGGAAGAATATAATTGGGGAGGATATTCATCATATGATATAAAGGAACCACCAAGTCCAATTATCTCACCTCCAAAGCCAACTAAGAAGTCTAAGGCTGTTGATGAAGATTTGTACAAAATTCCTCCTGAATTTCTCCATGTCAAACCTAGAAAGGTATTTTTATTTTCCACTTTATTATCTTTTCTTTTATATTTTTTTTTATTTTTTCCCTTTAATGTCTCTTTTTTAAATTTTTAAGAAAATTAAACTTTTTTCAATTTTTAAGTATATTAGTATAATTATGTTTTTTTATTTTGCATATAGTCATCTTTGACAAAGGAGTAAAGAAAGAAACTTAGTTTTTTTAATCATGTCTTTTAAAAAAATTTAAAAATTAAAGAGTTGGGACTTTTTTTTTTTTTTTTTTTTATTTTATTCTTTATTATTGCTACCTATATAGGGTTTTATTTTTCTTCATAGTCATCTTTTACAAAAGTGTAAAGATTTTTTTTTTTTTTTTTTTTTTTGGTTTTGCCTTTTTTGCTATTCTCTAATTATTTTTTTGTTTGGTTTTTTGTATTGCAGAAGAAAGGATTTGGGCTATTTTCAAGCTGTTTGCAGCCTGCTTGTGCTTAATCATACAGCTTAGAGATAATGCTGGTTTATTATTAATATAGCTTAGTCTTAAAAGCTTGAGGAATTGGAAGAGAAGTTTAATATTTTCGGCATGCAAAATATAATCATGAGAGTTAAATATGTTAGCCTTGAGCTAATGAAGAGGATTAAGGGTGTAACGAGGCGATTTAATTTCGAATATTTCCTCCATATATATAAATGGGTTGTAATATTAATTTTCTTCCACTTATGCTTTTGTAAAAAGAAAAAATTCAGTTGAAGAAAGGGGAAATTTATGGCTAGTTTACTTTCTGAATGGTAAAAATTGGAGCTTTTCCAAAAGAAGCTACGCATTCTTTTTTAGTCTTTTTTTTTCTCTTTTATACTTTAATATACAAGCATGTCACGAGATGTATTATGGTACGTGTATTAAATATGGTTTAGCTAATTTTAGGGTCTTTACAAATGTACCTTTCATCACAAACATTTACATGAAAAGATGAAAGAATTTTGCTCCAAAAGAATTGCAACTTGAGATATTGGTAACCCTTTATCTTTATCCTGGCTTTGGTCTTTTAGCAATTCTTCTTCATGAAGATGGAAGTTATTGTGGATTCTAACTAAGCAAAAAGAAAATGTCTGTAATATATTGCTTTCTCTTGTTATGAAGTATGGGTGCTGACGTAATTATGTACCATAGTATTTATGTAAGACAACTAGATAAGTGCATTTGCATTTGGATGATGCGCCTCTACAAACACCTACGCCATCAACCCCTCAAGCATAATATATTCGAGTGTATAATAGACATTGTAGTGTGTCTCAAGGCATATAATCATATCTATATACATATATTCAACGATATATTAGACACTTTGGTTATTGACATTTAAGTAGGTATGTTAGTGAAAATTTCTTATAAAAAAACCTAGGTACAGTCTACACATCTTATCTTAGGACTGTTTCTCACATAGTTTATGTAATTAATATGGATGTCATTTTCTCTTTTAAAAAAGGAAGATCTATTAATATGAATCTTCTCCTGTTAAATCAAGTTATTGGAAATTGAAGCGCAAAGTTAAGGAAAATCAATAGAGAAAGAGACTTGGATACTAGAAATGTAGGCACCCCCAAATTATCAAAGCTAAGGCAATTGCTAAATTTAAAGGCTTCTTTGAATCTTTGTTCATCTTTACATTTTTGAATTTTAAACTTTATCTTTTTATCTAAAGAAGTGCAACCTTATACTCCATATTTAGAGGCCATCAAAGCTAAAGAATTGTCATTTTAATTTTTCTTTGTTCCCTTTTTAACCCCAAAGTAGAGCCTTGTTAAAAAGTAAAGACATTATATTTAGTGTTCAAAGATGAATGATAGTCCCCACTAAGCACACCCACAACTAACTAAATAGCTTTATAGTTTATAATTGCACGATTGGACTCACAGGTGCATTACTCACAATTAAACCAACCCTCAAAAAGCAAGGTTCTTTCTATCTTCATATAAAATATACCTCAAAAACCTTTGTTTAAGAGCTATCCTATCTAAATCTGGGCAGTTTTGATAGGGTTGTTCGCCTTCATTTAGTCGTACTCATAAGTAGTCAATAATAATAATAATAATAAATCAATAGATGTCAGTGTCATATGTTCCAAGCAGGTCTCACACGGCCAATTTATGGCTTTTGGGGGGGGGGGGTGTCGGTTGTGGCTGTGTGAAGTAAAGTTACGGGTTTATGGTAGAAGAATCAGGAGGAAGTACATAACATTTGGATCCTCGACCTGTTACAACAGGACTTTGGCTTGTCAAATTCTTAGATTGCATTTCCAAAATACGGCATGAATATGGAAAGTTAGAAACTCGGCGGAATAGCAGAAAAACGTCTAATGATCTCAAACTTGATTCAAGTTTTTTGGGCACAAATGAACACTTTCATCATGTAATTGATTAATATTGACTGAGGCAAGTTTTACAACACTGTGAAACTCTCTACTACCTTTCCAACCAAAACTTAATATACACACAATACATCCCAAATCACCCATAAATCTTACATACACGCTTAAAGAGATCGAGGAACATCATGAAGCTTGTAAAGCTCTGACTCGAGCAGTCAACTCTCTTACTCGGCTCCTTAAACGATCAGGGTTGCAAAAGAAATCAACAAAAACACGCCTTTGGAACTCTACCTCAGATGTGTGATGTTTGACAATCTACAGAAAAAGGACAAGTCATTCATAACGAGTGTAAGAACTAAATTGCAGAATCTTTTACTGAACCCTAAAGTATGAAGTTTCAGATGAAAACTGATAGGTCTGATCCTACACATTCATTATATAGAGCATGCATGACTTATTATCATCTAAATCCAAAGATGGATAGCACATAACACAAACCTAATACAGCAAATCAAACTTCTGAATTATTATATGAATAACAGCATCACTGTATATATTATATGTAAAGAAGTTGATGGTTCCAAAAGCCCAAAGACTTAAACTCTTATAAAATTAAGAAAACAAAAACACATGAAGAGAGAAAACAAAGTTATCATAACACCAAAATTTTACCTCGTTCTTCTTGTAATGTTCAAAATTAACATTCTCAATAGCAGCAGAGAGTCTTGCATTGATCTTTTCCATTTCATCAAGCTCCTTGGTCAATTGCTGTCAGAAGAAAGTGCATTACGATTAATTTTATCATGCACAACAAACCGCACCTTACAGAGGACTTGCAAGTGACATTATAATATTTTTAAGGAAATTTTGTGAAAAACTACCTATTATAATCCAGAATTTGCGAGAAACTACCTATTAAAAAAAATGTTGTAATTGCCTACCTAATTTTTTAAAAATGTTGTAATTTACTACCTTTACGCCGGATTATGAATGAGTTTGACCAAAATTCTCCGGCGTTGACTTGGTCACGTGACACTTGGTGAAAGAAAAGGGTCATTAAGTGTCACATGATGGTCACGTGACCAAGTCAACACCGGAGAACTTTGGTCAAACTCCTTCATAATCCGGCGTAAGGTAGTAAATTACAACATTTTTTGAAAATTAGGTAGTCAATTACAACATTTTTTTTAATAAGTAGTTTCTCGCAAATTCTGGATTATAATAGGTAGTTTTTCACAAAATTTCCTATTTTTAATCAGCTCGTCTAGCAAGCACCTACATTGACATGATGAAGGGTAACTTGTGCAACAGTGAGCCTGGTGCACATTAACAGTTATTGTGTTTATCAATTAGGAAGGATGGAGGGAATAAACCTACATACAGCTGGAAGACTTAATAGCATGGCTGCGTCACAAAGCACTCATTATATTCACACAAGCAAGGACCATCGTAGTATATTCACATACAAAAATGCAATATCAACGTCAAGATGTATTGAGAAAAGGCCAAGACAAGTGAGAGACTATATATGATAGCAATGGGCAATATTCAGCTTGGCAAGTAAAAATGAAATGGTGAGATACCCTTTGTGTCAGTACAGGAAGCGCTGTCGTTGACGAGGCAAATAGCAACTGCTGCAAACTCTGAATTAGAGTACAACTGAAAAATGGAGATGGGAGCCCCTTAAAACAAAGCAATAGATAAATCCTGCAAACTTCTTCAAACTAATTAGGGAATTGCAGAATGATAGCAGATTTTTACTCACAGCTCATTGATGCATCTATTTCGATCCTCGATAAGCAGATTTTCTAGGTCAGATTGAAGAGTCGTCAAATCTGACTGGAGGCTAGATATTTGTTGAACAATTCCTGGAGCTGATACATATGTTGAGGCACTAGTTTGGGCATCTGAAAAATGCATAGATTAGCAAACATGCACATAAAAACAAGACTGGCAATCTGCCTTGGGGGTAAAGGTCTGGAAGGGTGGAGATGGAGGCCAGGTGTAAGCAGGCAAGCAGCCTAACCCCCGAGTAGCTGAGGCTAGTAGAGAAAGAGGCTAAAATATAAAAGTTTTGACAAGAGCAAGTGATTACTTGAATATATGCTTAAAAGATCTCTAACACCATGCAAGAAATTGTCCCTGTCATCTACGGCCCCTTGCTCTTGTACATCAGATGCAGCTTGAGTCAAGGCTTGACAACGACCCTGTCAAGATAACAATATCATCATGAAACAAAGACATGAATCCTGGAATGAAAATAAGTCCTACACAGGTCCAGAGTAGTAAATTATTAGGACATGGCAAGAATAAATGAACAAACACCCAAGGTTTCTTTACTCACCCACTGAACATGATAAGCAAAATAGATCACATTCGTCATAATCATAAACTACCTCTGCTCCTTTAGGTTGATCACAGTTAAAATTTGCACAAAGAGAGGTGTATAAGGTGCACCATGCGTAACAAACAGTCGGGGATACAGAATTATCAGCGAGGTTTATGTGAGAAGCAGAAATGAGAGTATTGTAGGTGGGATTTGTGTAAGATAATGTAGGAGAGTGTTGCATGTAAGGTAAGCAGGGGAAAAAGGTTTAATAAAAAATAAAAAAATAAAAAAAAAGAACGTTACAAATATGGATGAAAGAGTAAGTGTAAATAACTCTAACGAATTGCTGAAAAAGGACTGCATAAAAAGGAACAAAGGTAAAGGTAGTACAAATATTTCAAAGCAATTTTGGGGCGTTCTTGCTAGCTTACTATATGATCACGAGGTGTGGAATAGCATTCACCAGTCACCACACTGCCAGCAAAAGGACAATGGAATACACAATCATGGATATTACCAAGCCTCATCTTTTAAATAAAGGAATACGAAATAAATAAATATCGTCTATTGCTCCAGATAAGTAAAAATAATTGATTCACTTTTTCCTTTGTCATACTCATAGTACATTACCTTTGTTATTTCATTAAGAGTAATGCTTGGACTTTTTCAAACAAGATTTCTTTAGGAACCAAGTACAATAGATAATATTTTCGGCAGAGTTGTTTATTCTCATACTGGTTTTTAAAGTCATTATCCACAGCAACAAGAAATTTAATTGTACTACTAGTATATTCTCTATTGAGTTAGAGCACCAATTGCGATCATATATAATCATGACAAGTATTCAATGAAACATACCACTCGTCCTTTTGTTGCCAAGAGGTATGACTGAAGTTCTGACTCGATAATTTTAAGCAATGAATATGCTCCAAGCATTGTTTTCTTTTCCAACTGGCATGCTATCTTTAAAAACTGATGTATTGCAAGCTGGTCAATCAAATGATTGATGAACTGCCAAAAATAAAAGCAAAAACAATATGAAGTTAATAACCAAGTTGTACCCTAGGCAACAACCGACAATTGTTTGGCTAATAGAAATTTATCCAAGCCTAAAGAACAAGTACGATAGCGTAAGATGATACGTCAATTCAAGTATTACATAACTCTTAGGGGGCGTTTGGTTCGCAGAGTGGTATAGGTTTGGAATCAGGAATAGGGTTAAGGTGGTATCGGGTTGGAACTTGATACTTAATACCATGTGTTTGGTTTAATTCTGGAAAGAAATATCATCCCCTTAATTTCATATATTTGATACCTAAGGGAATGGAATGAGCCAAACCCACCTTTCCCCCAAGGTTTCTAAACCCCATACCTCATGGGTTTGAGGTATGGGTTTAAAAATCATATTTTTGACAACCAAACATATGGTATGGGTTTTGGTCATTCTAAACCCATACCTAATACCTATAATCCGCGAACCAAATGCCCCCTTACAACAGTTCCACCTTGTTGGGCAATTTCATTCATAGACAAACACAATTTTCCATTGGAAAGTACAAAGCTTTTCAGAAAAATCTTACATAAGAACAGAATTTTGAACGCATAACTCCGAAAGGAATTGTAAAGTAGTGTGCAATTAACTGTGTTTCAGGAAAAAAATGCTATATAAACCACTTATCACCGCGTAAGCTCCTTATTTGTGGAATTCAGAAGAAGTCTAATGTAGCAGCAGAAAAGAGAGGAACAAAGGGAAACGGAGATGCTTTAACAAAGTTCAAGATTATGTAAGGATCAATCAAAAGTGTAAGAAAAAAAAAATCCCCATCAATTGACAATGACCACTGGAAGGGTCCACGGGTTTTGTATTCTGGGACATCCATGGCTAGCATCCAGTTCACCACATGGTAAGCTTTTGGAGGACAAACTGAAGTACCATACATAAGAACAGATTATTTTGGCAATTGTAAGTATTAACTGATAGTGGAACTGATGAGAACAATCCACCAGGCATTAAAATAAGTTTTCCTTACATTTTGTAGTTAACTTAAAAAATAATAATTCTATATACAGGTACATGCTCAAATTGACTAGAGAAGGATGTTCTTCCATCTTTGCCTATTTCAACAAAGCATATACTAAGTGCACGTGTTTTGGCCATTAAGTCAGCCTTGATTCTTTGCAGCCACAATGTTCAGCTGCTCACAGCTGATTCCTCATAACCCCTATCCCACCAGAAAAAGCAGGACATATGGGGGAGCTGTGCTAATGATAGATGTATGCAATATTTCATTCCTCATTTGTGATGCAATTGGACAAAAATATAAAGGTCATTTCAGTATCTCCTTGTATTGCAAACTTTTGAGTGTTGCAACACAGGCGACAAGCATTTTATTTTTAAGTAACAAAAAAGATGACTACAACTCCACAAACGTTCCATCTTACCGCCTTTTGCCGATTAATATAGAACTCCTGACGCATGATTTTTAAATCATAATCACCTGCAATGGATGGGGTAAATGTGCATTTAATTAACTCAAGAAACAACAAATAACTATAAGCTAAATCAAGGGACAGAAAACTAGGGTAAGCCACTAGTTGAGTGAAGAGATAAATTTCAAACACTGGATACCTTGCAAAATGTACGTGTCTTGAAGTTGAGCCAATTCCCAACAAAGATCAGGAATAGTCTACACAGATTAGGTAGAAAAGGGTCAAAAAGAAAAGAGATTTAGTATGGATAAAACAACGAACTTACAAGCTGGAGAAAGCAATGTATTGCATTATGACTATAGGATTAACTTCAAACTAAAATATATTGTGGGATAAAGTGGTAATATTTGGGTATTCATTCAAGCCTAATTACTCTGGATCACTTCAACTTTTAAAGGCATAGAAAAACATGAGCATAGTTACAACTTATTATAAGAGATACCCACCCTCTATTTCCATAATTTTCAAGACACAGGCAAGAAGCAAGCTATAGATAAACTTATATGATTATATCTTTGACCCTATATTCCTTTATCATAAATGTCCAGGAAAACATCGAGAAAAATTATCTACCACGGCAGTAAAGGAGTTACACTAGAATTGTCCCCAAAATGTAGTGTAAAGAGGAACAATATGCCTGTTGAGAGGAAACAAACCTCTGATAAAAACTTGTCTTCTTTGTGATGAAGATTTGAAAGCTCTCCCACTAATTCTGCATGTTTCCTCCTGTCCATTGGAAGTACATATGAGCTCATATACTACTATCAAGCAAGCACCACAATTGGCCACAGAGCCCACAAGGAAATGCAAGAGACACCAGCATGCTCATAAACAATTCGAAATTAAGAACAAGGTTACATGTATTTTAAGCAAGTCATTGAATTAATTAAGGGCCTGTTCTCTTCAGCTTAATTTCAATTCAGTTCAGTTCGGCTCCAACAGTTCAATTCAGTTCCTGATTTCCTTCTCTCATAAACAATTCAGTTCAGTTCAGCTCCAATCAGTTCGGTTCAGTTTAGTAAATCAGAACATGCCCTTATTCGTTTTATCAAAAGATGCAGAAACTTTAGACCTGCTTTCATTAATCCCTCATAAATCTATGGGGTCCTAAATAAGAAGAATATCACAACAGGTATAATAATCCCAAATGGCTAGGAAACAAGACCGTCAAAGGCCCATCAGCACCAAATTTTTGTACACAAGATTACAAAAATATAAATAAAAATAATTTTTAAGAAAACAATAAAACCTTTAAATCCAATGTATGACCATAAATCCAACAAACACAAGCAACCTACGCTAAGAAAGGCAATAACATGCAAATAAATAAATAACTTAACCAGCTATTAAAACATGTGACTGGCTTTATGATATGATGCAAATTAGAAACTCACCTATGCAACTGAGAAGTTAAAAACTCACTCTCTCCATCCAACTATGTCATCATAGGAAAAAGACATCCGCATTTTAAACTCACATAAGTCACATTTGCTATAAGTCCAATCCATCAAAGAAAATATTTCAAGAAATCGTTTTACAAATTAAGTTCACAACCAGAATCCCATGTAATCAGGTTATACCCGCTACACTATTTGCTAGGTAGGGTCGTTGATTGTCAGGGGATATAACACTCAACTGCTTTTTTTACTGCATTAAAGTAATTCAGTAAGTTCTTTTGGAACAAACCATGAGATTATGACAACTCTTGTGGACGTAATGGAAGGAATATATAGTATCAACCTATTTTAGGGTTCAGGACATTCTACTTTAGTCTAGCATACAATCTGTGACATTCTTTTTGGGTAGTTAATAGTTTCTCTAACGACAAATTATCCATCTCCATGAGCAGGGTAGTCTAGAGAGAAAGCTCTTTCTAATCTGGCATTTCTGGGATAGAGACAGGTACATAAATCAATCAACATGCATTTAAACCAATGGCTAAGCAATCCTTTAACAAAAAAAGAGCAAACAAATTGATAAATTCAAACCTTTGAGATTCACCCCAAAAGACAAAAAATAAGTTCTCCCTTCCTTTCCCAAAGAATAAAAAGAATAACAAATGTATATAAATAAGTTAAAAAAAAATTAAAAAAAAAAACTATTGATGTCATATGAAAAACAGAAAAATTAACCAGATTGACCTATTACCTGAGAGAATGGAGGTCCATATGAATGTGAGCTTCATCTGAAGCAACTTGGGATTTAAGTGCCATAAGAACAGCTTGCTGCTTAGCATTCTCTACTTGAGCCTCCACCCACTGCTTCTCACTTGTCCCAAATCTGCCATACATTAATTGAGGGGGTCAGCACTAGTGTGAAAAATGATCCACAAAGAAATAAAACTCAAATTTCACCCACAACAAGAATGCAAGACAAGTAGGGCAAATTCATAGCACTTCTATAAAAATGGGAGATTCCCTTACTCTCCATCTCCCCCAAGACAAAGACAAGTAGACAACTATCTAAACAAGGAAATTAGATTACTATTTAACATCTCTATTGTAGAAATGTAGGCCACTGCACTGTCTCAATGAAATCTCCGCATAGCTGTTATAAAATGTATGTTGTAGAAAATCAAATTAAGAACAGGTTGCTATAATTAGGTAGCATATCCCATGCAAAACACTAACTATCACCAAGATAATAGATCAATTACTAAAACATACGAAGTATGTGTATACATACATGGAGCGAAGTCTTTGCAGCTCAGAGACACGTTGATGATGACAATTTTCTAAATCTGAAACACAGAGAAGAAGGGTTAAAATCAGCATCTTCTTGGCTAGCACTGATTGACAAGGCACAACAAAGCATCAATAGCAGATACATTACTTTACCTGTGAGGCTTTCATCAAGCAACAAATCAATGGACCAATAGATTAATTGCCAAACTATAGTTCTGTATTGATTTTGGCATAGAAATTTAACAGTGCCCTATGTGATTAGAATAATATTCCCAAACTTTACACACTTGTCCCCATCAAAAGTAAGTGGTAAACTTATTACGGCAATCACTGAACAAAGTGAAGGAGCATATTCACAAAACAAATATCACTATCCTGAAAAAAAAGTTGAAGTTGTTGCCCAAGGGTTCCCAAAATAAAAATTGGAACTTCAAAAGGAGTAATACTTTCAGAAATTAGATGTCTACAGATATTTATAAATAAAGCGTTCCCAATTAACATAACAAAAAAATTCAGAAAATAAAGACAGATAAACAAACCAAGACCAAAAAGTCATGTGCTTTCATTGAATGCATAGAAATTCCTTGTCATAATTTATATCAATGAACAATAAATCTTGATGTTAAATTTAGCGTGGAACATGAAATTAAAATAATCTTCAAATCACTCACGTGTTCCACAAGTCAACATGGGATCTATATGTCTCATGTGAAGTGGGAGTCACAGTATTTAACAGTCATATGCGACATTTATCATGCAACCACTATAAATGTGTAAACGTTATATATCAATCACATGAACACTTACAATTTTTATGAGTAAGGAAAAGGAGATAAGACGGGGGAAAAAAGAAAAAAAAAATGACTAAAGTACCTCTAACGAGAACATTCGAGATGTCATCCAAGCTCACCCAAGAGCATTTAGCTTTTCCATCCTGAGCAACTAGCCGAAATGGGACCTTATAGCAATAATCAAACATTACACTAATCAATAAGCCATGAGGCTCATGAACAAAGGATAGCACTAGAGATGCAACATGAATTTGAAATAAACAGCTTCAATATATACGTAATTACATGTCATACATACCGAGTCCAAATGCTTGGAAAACCACTGACTTAGTTCCTTTGAACAAGCTGAGTCACTATTTAGGTACTGATGAAAATCTGAGTATGCCAAATATATGCCTTCATCTGCCAAAATTTAAAAAATTGATTTTTTTTTAAAAAAAAAAAATAAATAAAATTAACAACCAGCCACATCACAGCAGAAGTTTACAATCAATATGAACCTGGCTATGATGGCTACACCTTCTGTTTTTACCCCATCACATAATTTGTAATTTACAAGTTGGAACTGGGGGATAGGGATATAGAAGCCATTCACTAATTGACATACGTAACTAACTATTTATTTCACCCTGTAAACAGAAATTATTTATGCTTTAACTATTCCTAGCGCACTGTGTATAAATAACCCTTTTCTTTTATTAAGCAGATCATATCATCAACAGCAGCAGCAACAACAACAACAAAACCTAGTTGTAGAAATCGAATCAGAAGAGCAATAAGATAGCCAACAGATGTCTTCATTAATGCAATATCAAAGTTTTGCTATAGTTTTCCCTAAGTAATTTGACTCCTACCTTCAATAAATTAAAGGAGTTAAATTCAGTCATTAAGTGGAGATTTTGATCAAAAGTTCACATCTTTCCTCCTATAAACTATTCCTATACCTTCAACACAAGGAATAAAAAACTTTCCTCTTCAGGACCCTTTACTTGGGCCCTATTGACGAATAGCGTATAACTGCTAGAGTTAGCATAGATGAAAGTCATATCTAAATAACATTTGGTTGCTTATATCAGATGATAAGTTTTGGATACTTAAACTGGATCTTCGTCAAAGTCATAAATTATCCATCCTAGGACTCTAGGAGGCCTGGTTGTCAACACAACAATATATAACATTGAGCTTTGAAGATTGATCACCACGTGACAGATTCAGAAACGTTAATAGGACTTGAGGAACTCAGAGATAATACCTCATAAAGTCATAAGGCTCATACTAGTATAATATAAATAATGTCATAGTTCCAAAAACTAATTCCTTTCCTATTAACATTTTAAGAAGGAATTAAAATATTATGAAAATCGAACTAGTTAAAAAGACAGAGCAGATATATACCATTTCCAGAATGATAATGCGCCAACTCCTGTGCAGTTGAAGCAATCCTTCCAAGAACTGCATTCATCTAATAAACAATGAAACAACATAAAACAATTGCAGACATGGATGGCAACAAATCTCAATGCCAGTAAAGTCTTCCAACAGGAGGAATATCGCCCAACAAGAGAAAAGTAAATAACAAGAAACCTCAATCTTTTAGCTATATCAAGTAACTAGTCCATTCACAATCTCGTACCAGAGCAGTACGCATACCTCCACATTTTTTGATGAAAGGCTATCTTCCATTGTACTAAGTTGTCCTGTAACAGAAGATGTTGCTACAACTCTTGCTCTTTTCCCTTGGATCAAAGATGAAGCCTGGCCAGTGAGTGTATCATATTGAGACTGCAGCTGGTTAAGCTGTCTCTGCAGCTCTAGAGCTTCAGCTTTGTATGCCGAAGTTGCATCCCTAAACTCACAGCAGAAATAAGTTACGGAATCATACAGCACAAAATGCTCTTCTTTCTTTATAGATGGAGCATAAAATATTGACCATGCACTATATGCAACTATGATAGCAGATATACAATTAAATTTATTAGAAAACATTTTTACTTGGTGATAACAATATTAATCAAATATTTGGACATAGAGCTTGCAAATCTCTTCAAACTGCATAATGTGAAATTGTCAAGAACTATATTAATTCACAGAAGCTGGGCGTCCATGCAAGACAATATAACTGCAAATTAATATCATTAGACAAACTAAATAGGACACTCTGCAGCACACTGCTTGCTATAGGGATTGTGCATTATCCTGATGGCAACACCAAAATAGAGATCTTAGTTCAAAAGGAAAACTGGGGTTGTGCAATTTATCATTTACCACATATAAACAGTCATATGGTGCTACGTGGAACAGAAAAAACTACAAAAATCTTTTCACTATTATTTTATCAGAATAAAAGATAGCATCATCACTTAATCAAATAGAATCATAGGTCATTTTGATAATCATATATATATATAAGTCAAGAAAGGAGAAAATCACCAACGCATTCTATTTTCAAGACTTATTAGCACTGTGTTTGGAAAAAGAGAAATGGAGAGAAAGGAAGAGGAGAAAAAGGGAAGGATGCACCATCCTCTATTTGGATACATAATGCAAGGAGGGAAGGGGAGGGAATTGGAAGGATCCATTGTTGGAGAGATTTGGAAGGAAAATGGATGTTCAGCTTCCCCCTCCCCTCACCTCCCTTTCCATCCCATCTTTTTCCTTCCCCTCCCTTTCCCTTCACTATTGTTATCCAAACATAGTATAAGTGAATACACCATCAAATGATCTTATTAAGCCTAAAATTTAATGCATTTGGGGGAAAGCAACTATCACGATACCTAATTTCCTTCAGCCCTTCTTCAGCGCCAAAAACAGCCTCCTGATTGTCTCTCCTAGCGGAAAAGGCAGATATACTATCATGGGCGAAATCCAAATCTTCCCCCTGTAAAAGAAATATGATGATTCCAGTGGATAACCAAAGTTGAATTTAGCACATTAAGAAATCAAAATTTCAGTCCTGTATGATATTTTTATTTCATTTCAGAAGAGCACATGTGTATGAGTGTATCCATCTAATTATGCTCTAACACAGAATACTACAAAAGATGCAAATGGACACATCTAAGAAAGGCGTCACTAGATGATGAACTTTCCAGTAACTAAAATCAAGCAGATAGTCACACAAGAGAAAAGACATTATGGTCATACCTCCAAGAACTTTCCTTCTTGTATAAACTGCTCATACCTGGTATATATTGAAATGTTTTTTGAATTAGTAAGCAAAATATGAAAATCAAATAAATTTATACTACATCTATCACACAATATATAGGACCACTATTACATTTTCACTTGATACCAGCAAGCCCAAGCCATGTTGGTACAGTCTTCTCCCGGAAAACTTAGACTAAGCATGAGTTGCATTTGTTCACAGAGTGTATTACTAAATTATCATGTTGTGGTTCTGCTAAGAGCTAGATTGATCTAGAGTATACTCACACGCAGAGAGAAGTAACAAGAAAAAACTATGAAAATAATGCAAGTGCAAATTTGAATTTGGGAATTAGGATAGGATCAATCTATTTAAGTAATGAACAGAGTGGAAATTACCTAAGACACTCTCTCCCAAGGCTACACTGAAATCTCTACTATCTGAATTATACCCCATAAAGCATGCATCCATCCATTATTCTATTTTCTCCTACCTAGATACACTATTTCACCACATAACAAACTATTTTGACTCTCACACTTAGTCTATTACCACCTAAACAAACTCGATAAGTCGGTCACTAACTCACATTATAGATGTCTAGCACAGCTGGTCTTGATCTATTAAAAGGACTCAGAAGGAGAGTGTTTTTAAACCCACTCCTGAAGTGTTGATAAATTATTCTTTAGGAGAAGACTTCCAAACAATTTTCTTAAATTTCCTATCATTTATTGTGACATTTTTCCCCCAACTAAAATAGAAGGCAATTTTGGAATAGAAATCCTTAAACTCATACATAATTAAAATTCCCTAAAAATTACACACAAACTCAGGTAATGTTTGGTTGACAAAGGAAGTAGAAATTCACATGAAGTTGGAATTTGTGGGAATTAAATTGCTTACTTTTTAGAATCATGGGATTTTTCTAATTGTTTGGTTTGCAATGTGGGAAATAACTTCCCATAGGAATTTAGATTCCTACATATTGTGGGAAGTAAAAATTCCACCATTTTTTTGTGAACCAAACAACTATCACTAATTACAATTCCTAGGATTTTCCAATTCCCACATTTTCTTATGTTAACGAAACAACACCTCAATTTCAAATCGCGACAAGCCAGCACTCCGTGTTAGGTCAAACAAAATTCAAACCATAATTTCAAAGGAAGACATTTGATTAATCACCACAACAAACACTTAATTCTGCACTAAAATTATTCATTTAAGCCCTAAAACTATCCCAAAAAAAAAAAAAAAAAAAAAAAAAAAAAAAAAAAAAAAAAACATTCACCTAAATAGCAACAAAATTAATTATCTTCCAATTGCAATCACAATTTTCCAAATTTCACAACAAATTACTGCATATGCAATTCCAAACACTGACATTGTCTTGCTTGGCATTAAATCAAAATCAAATCAAACCCCATTTCAATTGAAGCATAAATATGATAAAATCAAACAAGCAATGATGAAAAATCAAGTGAGAGAAACGTAACTGAGAAACCTCCAAAGGAGATAGAACATTAGAAGGACGGAGATTGGAGCAAAGCCAGTCAAGAATAGGTCGAGCGTCGTCGTATTGAAAAGGCCATTCAAAGCTATCTGGGTCCAATTTCTGGTGACCTTCAAACCCTAGCTCCCCTAACAATCCACACAATCTTGCTCCACTCATAATAAATTTCTGGAAAAATCGAAGAAATAACTACAATTCGGAACTCATCAGATCCTGAAAATGTAATTAACCAGTGATTTTTGTTCGTTGTGATCGATTAAATAGAGGATCGATTGATTGAATTTGAGATGATGAGAGAGAATGTGAGTGAGTGAGTGTGTTCGAATTGTTTGGAGTTTTATGGCGTTTTTTTGAAGTTTTATAATTAATCGAAAAATGGAGTTTGAAAAATGGAGAGAGGAGAGAAGCAGGGGAAGAGAGAGAGTGATGCGTTTAAAGGGGGTAATTGGAATTGGGCTTCATGTTCATTACTTTTATGGATTGAGATTGATTATGTTCTCTGAGTTTAATTGCTCCCTTTTGGGCTTAGCTCTAACAACTCTTTAGTAGGTTGGGATTTTGGACAATTTGGTAATGACAAACTTTTAAATAAATCGGATGTATAATAAAATGAGCAAAAGTTATAAAGTTGCCCTAGAATGAGCAAAAGTTATGAAGTATTTATGCTTTATTGATGAAATTTACCCAAAAAATTGTAAAATTGACCCTAAATTTTATAAAAGTGACCCCCGATATACAGTAAGATATTGTACACCGGAAGTATACAAAAGTTATTGTTTTGTAATACTACATCCGTTACAGGTTATGTGCAACGATTTGAATAAAGCAGAGAGGGAAAATGTCTAATCGTTGCACATAATATGTAACGGAGGTAGTATTGTTATTTGCCTCTAGTCTTGGACTATTGGTACTCCCTCCATTGGGGACAATGAAATATGCTTTAAGCATGGTGACGTATTGATGTGTGGCATGGAATTGTGCATGGATCGCCTTTAAAATTTTTGACACGATAAATAGTGTTTGGGTCCAATTTATGTCAATTGGGCCGGTCCATAAATAATTTAATTATAAGCCCAATGTCAAAGGTCCAATCCTCCAATTCATGCCAAGTCAAATCAGCCGTCCGGTCCGGTCAACGTGGCAAGCCCACTTGACTTATGGCCCATGTCTCCAATTGTGTTAAGGTATAAAAGTCTTCACTTCTCCCACTTTGCATTCATTCACATATAGCCTCAAACAATTAATTCTCTTACATAGATTTCTCTCTTTAAACAGTATAAACACTGTATTGACTTCGGCATTAAAGGGGTCTTTCTCGACACAACCCCCGAAGTCAATTTACATGCATTTATGTGTTGAGACTTTTATGTGGTAAATGATCACGTCATAAGGTTTATTCTTATTTTTCAAAACTTCTAATAAAGTCAATAGTCACTTGTCCATCTAACCCACATCCTCCAATAAATTTGAGAATGACATAATCAATTTCACAAGCACATCATCACAAAATAATCTGTGTTGTTGCCACTCATCAATTTCCCACGGGATTTTTACTTTAATTAACTAAGTATTTGAATATTCACTTAATCAATTAAAGAACAAAGTGTTCACAACTCTTTGATTATTCTCCTAATGTGTTCATCAACAATTGGTTCTGTCATGATAACGCAGTAAACAAGCTGAAAGATGCACATTCACTAATCTATACTCCTTACCAATTTAGTGGACATAATTAGCACTTTAGTGAAGGAATTTAGCTTCTCATTTTATAATAGCCAAGCATGTGAGTATGTAATTAGTGAATTTCATAATTGAAGCTACAAAATAGACTTTGTTTTTAATTTTTATTTAGACCAGAAAAAAAAAAATGGACTTTGTAATAAAATAATATTCGTCAATTTGATTTGTAGTGCTAATAAACGACCAAATGGATTGACCTCAGGTTGGACGACAGTGAAGATGCCACGACCAACGACCAATTTTATTTTTACCAATTTTTAATCTTAATTTATCCTTACGGGAGGACAAATAATTTATAAATACAAATTGACAATTTAAAAAATACTCGTAATTAGTGAGCTACTGCTATTCAGCTAATGCATTTTATAACAATTAAGATGACTACTATAGTAATTAGTAATATTATAATTTTAAAATTGTTATAATAATAACAGAAACTTTGTAGGATAATGTAAATAATGTTATAATCCCTGCTAGGTCTGCAACGTCGCATTTGTAGGTTATAGTGCTGTACTATATTATTATGTTAAACAAATTGCAGAATTAGTACATAAATCAACAGATTACAAAGATAAGGACAAACTAACCCATATTATCCAAACCACTCCTTAAGGCTTGCACTCTTATTTGGACCTCTTAGTTTAATTATTTACATTTAAAGTACTTTCTTATCTCGATAATATTTTGTTTAAATTCATCAAAAGATTGTCGTCACACACATTATGAATATGAACTACTCATTCTTATTCAAAAAAGGCATAGGCTCGTAGCCTGATAGCACTCAAATTTTCATCTGTTTTCAACATTTATTTTATGGAAGGTGATAAAATTTCATGTGATATCTAATTAATCATACTCGTAACTTATCTTTTCTATTTTATACTACATATATTGTTACGGGGGAGAGTGAGGGATAGTTCAAGTGGTCAGAGCTCCCCTCCCGGTTCCAAGAGATCTTGGGATCGATTCTCATCACCCGCCCTTGTTATGGAGTTACGGAGTTGTTATGTTCTATTACTTCTCTTTTAACATATATTGCAATAGCACTTTTAAAAAAAAACATATATTGTTACGGAGTTGTTATGTTCTATTACTTCTCTTTTAACTACTGAGTAACTCCACTTGCAATAACACTTTTAAATTAAAATAAATAAATAAGAAAATAAAATTGTCATCAGTGTAACAACTTCTCTCACGAACACTTAAATAAGTCTTTTTACAAAGATGGTTTACACTGTATACGTAGGTAGTGAGGCTCAATTTTGTGGCCATCTCCACCAAGCAAACTCTTGATAGATATATTAATACTAGTAATAAATTTGAACATTTAAAGATTATGCAGACAATCTTTATTAATAGTACGAGACAGTAGACTTGACATGTATCATGTTCAAGGAGAGTGGTTGGAGATATATGGCCAGCAATTTTAACAATGTTTTAAAAGAGCAAACATTATAAAATGTGATTTTGTTGCATCACCAAGAAAGCAAATTAGTTAACTGATAAGATCCAGAAAAGATGAGTAATTTCTCTTTTGATACTTAACAAAAGCAAATTAAAACCTTGTAATCCAACAACAAAACAACACAAAACCAAAGAAATGCTTCACAATTTCAGAATTTCTAAATACAATAAAAAAAAAAAAAAAAAAAAAAAGGAGAGAGAAAATAAATACTGTAAATGTAATTCGTACAAGTATAGACAGTCGTTCAAGAAATGGAAATGAAATGGCAGAGTTTAAGAGGAGTGGCAGAAGAGCAAGAACGATCCATCACTCAACGCAGAACACTACACTACACACACTAGTCCAAAATCGAAATGTGGGGACCACTAAATCAACTTTTCAAACTATAAACAACCAATCACAACGCGCGTGATATAATAAACAGTAACACGTTTCGCACATTCATTTGTCGAGTACATCTTCACACCCCTCATCACTTTTTTTCTGCTTCTTCCCCATACAATATTTATTAAAGGACTTGTCACGCTCAACGACGATTCGAATATGTAGGACAAAAAGAAAATTCGAATTACTTTTATTTTATCTTATTAACTCTAACAATAGTCTAATTACAGTCCCCCAAAACCTTTTCCGCTCATCGATGCTTTGATTCCAAACTTAATCACACAATTTAATAAAGCAACATAACCACAAGTCCACAACCATATCTTTAGAATAAACATCAACATTATTTTGACAAGGAGCCAACAAAAAAGAGATGGAAATTAAACCAAAACACGAAGAACTTTTAGACACAAACAAAACACTAAGAACATTCAGACCCGAAACATAACAGAAAATTAAAACAAAACACGACGAAGAAATTAAACAAAAACACGAAGAACATTCAGAGACAGAACCAACAGACGATTAACTAAAGATCAAACCAAAAGACTAGTGAAAATTAAAACAAACCCGAAGAACAATTAGAGAACATAACAACAAAAAATTAAAGACTGACTTTCAAAAAACAAGAGTAAATTTCCTTTTTTTTTTTTGTTCTAACCTCCCATCAAAAAGCCATTCAAAATTCAAAATGAATTCAGGAGACAAGACAACCAGAGAGTAGTAAGCATTACGCTATCAACATTACCACAACTACGCCCAGCAAACTAGAGGGATGATTATAACTGTTCATTCATCTTAATATTTTCTTCATCTACTGCTTGTTTTTTTTCTTAATTGCTAATTAACTACTAACATTAAAAGACAACCTAACAATTAGCAGAGATCAATCAAGATCAGACGGTTGATTAGGCTTCCACCTCAACAGGCTTAGCAGGAGCAGCAGGAGTTGAGATCACCCAGAAATAACCATAGGGATCCTTGAGCTTGCCCACGCGCCCAGCAACTTCGTCTTCTGTCACTTCGCCTTCGGCCACTGCACCAGCTGCTACTGCCTTCTTAATCGCTGCGTCTAGGTCATCGGTCACCAAGCTCAACACTAGGCCTCCTCCTTCAGTTTTCGCCCTGATTTTTCCAAAAGAAAATAAAAAATAAAATAAAATAAAATAAAACAAAACAATAATAATTAATTTGTACGGATAAAGAAAAAGAAGTTTCGGATAGAGAAATCAGATAGTACACGTACTGAAAAATATTTTAAAATATCTAGAAAATAATATTATAAATTAATAAAATATTTTTGATGCTGAAAATCAACAGATCTGAAGATTAATACATAGAAAAGATGGAAAATAGGACAGTGGAAAAAATAGCGGTACATATGAGAGAATAAAGGTGAAAATTAAAACGCTATCGAGAAATTAAAGTAGAGCAAAGTTGGAACGTCGCTTTCTGAAAAGCGAATTCTGAATGATGTTGAACAAAGATTTCAGATGAAATTGAAATAATCGCAATCGCAACAAATAGACACAAAATCACATAGTACATAATTTTGACGTGAGATTATATAATTATTTAGAAGATCAGAAATTAGCAGATGAGCGAAAACACACAAATCGACGCAGAATTTTAAATGAATTGACGGAAAACGAATTTTGACGTGAAATTATACAATAATTTAGGAGATTGAAAATAGTCTGTTAAGCGATAGCACACAAATCAACGCAAAATTAAAAATAAGAAGATTAATCGACGGAAAACGAAGAATATCAAGTACAGATAAAATCACACAATAATCATGCATCGGTCTACACTAGACATAAAATGACGAAAAAATGCAGGAAAAAACTTACAATAATTAAGAAAATAGACGATAAAATAAGAGGATCATTTCATCAACAAACAAAATTATGCATCGTTCAAAAATCACCATCAAATCACAAAAATTACAGGAAAAAGGAAAAGAAGAGATAACTTACGGAGCATCAACAGCAAGATCAGAGACGGAGAAAACAGAGGCACCGAGCTTGAGATCAGCCGAGAGAACAAGAGGAGTGTCCTGCTCAGCCTTTCTCTTAGGGTGCATGTCACGGCTAACTTCCTCAGCGCCAAACGCAGCCTTGTAGAACTGCACAGCAGCAGCAGCGTTAGGGGCCGGAACCTGAAGTTGTGGCTTGAAAGCCGAGAAAGTAACGGTGGTAGCAGCACCGTTGTTGTCAGCTCCGTTCTGAACCTCAGTCGCCATTTCCAGAATTTTGGAGGAGAGAGAAAATGTGCAGAAACCCTAACCCTAGGAGAGAGAAAGAGGATTGAAGAAAAGAGGAAGACGAAAATGGAGGAGAGGGAAAATAAAAAGTTGAACTGAGAAATGGGTAAACGAGGTAAGTGAGGGCCAACTGTGGGGGGGTATATATAGAAGCGGGGAAGCGGAACCGTTTGGGATTTTTAGGAGTTAATCCGGGTATTTTATGATTTTATTACTTGGCCCCTTGTTTTATGAGAATTTACCGGTTTTACCCTTGAAGTTGGTTTTAATAGAGATTTAAAAATACTGACTGATTTATTGTAGGTGACCTACCCTTGGTTTCTTCTTGGGGTTTGGGCCCACCTTTGTAAACGGCTAGTTTTGTTGTTAATGGGCTGGTCTGGCTTTTACTAGCCAATTAGCCATCAATACAAACCCGGTTAAAAGTTTCTCTTTAGTTCCTTTCGTCCTAAAATCCTAGACATAGCATAGCAATTACGTTATTTTTTTGTCAATTATGGGCTGGTTTTAATTAGAGCTGAATTGAATTGAAATGAATATTTTATAATAGGAAGAAATTAGGAATTGAACTGATTTAAACTGAACTAATTGAAATTGAAATGGACTGAAATTAAGCTGAAAAAACAGGCCATATGAGTTAATTCAGGTCTATAAATGGTCCAAAAAATCTAAATCAAATAATTTTCATCACGAAAATAAAAAAAATAATGTTATTTTTATTATTATTAAAAATAAATGATTAAAAGAAACCAATCATATCATGACACGTGTCATAGTTAATTCTAATAGCTAACCGAGGTTATAGTTGTTTGTCATTAACGACATTTGGTGATTTTCATAAAACTTAATGGAATTTGGTGAAATCACCGTTGATTAAATTAGTTCTACTATAACATTTAGACTTAATTGGAAATCATATATTCTTTCTTTTGGTAATATATACCACGCTCCTGATATACGCGAATTGATGAAACATAGTGTTGGATACAACTGTACATGCAATTCATGTGTTGAACACATGTAATTCACTCGGCAATGACAACCATATATATCATGATAATCTGACACGATATTGGATATGCATGCTGCATAACGTTGCTGGTCATATACGTTAGTTCATTATTGATTGACCAACATAGCACACATGAAAAATACCCCCTTCGTTTTTTAAGTGCCCCACTTTCCATAGGATGTATTTTGATAAGGAAAAAAATACACTTTTATAATCTTAACTATGAGTGATTTATTTCTAATAATCCCAACTAAAGTTTATTTTTTAATAATCCTAACTATTAGGTCAATTTTCCACTACTGACAAAAACCGCAAAAGTTTTACCAAATGTCATGGTCAACTTGTAATTAAATCTAGTGTAGCCATTAAAAGTTTGAATTTTGTATTTAAACAATAAAGGGATATCATAGATTTGTAATATGTTTTACTCAAAGGATGCTTAACTTGTTAATTCATTAAATTTTGAAGATTTTATTGAACTACATTGTATACCACACCTCTTGCATTTACATGCTAGCTTGCGTTATAAAGTTACAAGCTCACTATTTTTCACTTCCAACGTAAAATAAAATAATATATAGGTATCAGAGTCATTATTAACAAGATGAGTTGTAAACAAAAATTCATAGAGTGAATAATGTACTACATCCATTCAACCATACAAGGGCACATAAATCAAAACACAAACTGATTTTGCAACTACATTAAAGATTGATGAAATGATTTCTATTAGAAGTTTAAGGTGAAGTAATTGGAAAATATCCCTTCAACATATATCTACATCGTATATCTAAAATCTCGTATACAGAAATTGGATAAATGTAATGATGTCACACACAATTCATAACTACACCCATGTAATACAATCAACAAATTCTCAGCAAATACGCTAATCAATTGGGTTAGTTTATTGATTCAATTAACATTGAATAAAAGTCTTGGATGAGACATATCATAAACATCTCTTTATAAAAGTCATGCTAGAATGATCTATCCCTTGCTATATACTTTGTAGAAATTCTCATTTTAATTTGGTGAAAAAACAAGTCAAAATGTAACGTATTCCCACCTTACATAAAAGCCTAAAATACATGTTCAAGAGCGAATGTTTTTTTTTTTAGTTTTTAAAAAAGTGTACAACATTGACCTATCCTATGAGACGGCTTTGGGCAAGCAAAAAACATTTTTTTAGTTCATGCTTAACTTGAAAAAGATCAAAAAGCCCGCTTTAATCCGACAAGCCTGTGACTTTTTATGGGATTGGACATGACATTTGATATTAAACCTCCCTTTATTTTTTGGTTTGTTTTATTTTTGTTTTATCATGTGGCCGTGGGTTCAATTCCCACATACAACATTTTCTTGTAAGCTTACTTTAATAAAATAAAAAACCCTTCAAAAATCCCCAAACATCTCACATTCTCACTCCCATAATTCTCATTTCTTCATTATCCAATTCCCTTTCCAAAATCCTGCAAATTCCAGCAATGGCTTCTTCTTCATTAATCCCGCCATTTTCACTCACAAATTCTCTCTCCTCCCCTTCAACCCTCCTTCCATTTTCACCTCCCTCCTCCCAATTCAACCCACAAATTGGTAAAAAAAGACCCCATTTGATATCTTTATGCACCAGCTATGAAGTGGGTGGTGGATACCCTGAATCGGACCCGGCAACAAGAAGCAGAACAACAGATAACCATGATAAATTTAGCGAGAAACCCGATAATTCTCAGTATGAAGCTATTCTCAAAGGTGGGGAGCAAGTTACTTCTGTTCTTCAAGAAATAATCACCCTTGTGAGTCCTTCTAGCTATACTCTTTGCGAAGTTACATTTAAATCCATTCCCGTTACCATCATTTATTACCGTCTACTAAACGGGTTGCTAACTGTCGATTTATATGATTATTTGATATCTTGTTCATTTTATTGTTGTGTATGGGTGTTTTTTTTAAGCTTGTTTGTTGATTTGAGCTTGGAATTTAGGTTATTGTACGAGTGAGAAACAATTAAACATGTGCAGGAGTGTTAATTTTTTAGTTGATGTTATATTTAGTTGATGTTATATGTTTGTTGCTTAAACCCTAAACCCTGAAATGAGTTTTGTGTATGAGTTTGTGATAATGGGTATAAAGTTGATTGTTGCTGTAAAACGGAGAACTAATCAATTGAGGAATCGGAATCCTATCTATTGCGTGGTGACATCCGTTAGTGACTGTTCATTATAGAATGGTAGAAGTGATAACTAGTTGGTGTACATTTTCGATATAACAAAAATAACTTATTGAAATTGAAGGGAATATCTTCAAATCAAAGCTATTCGCCTATTCGTTATAGAATTTTAGTAAGAGTATGGAGTATGAAGTACGAGTATTGCCTATATGGCTATGATGAGTGTTTGGATTGTTTTGTTCGGTTTTGCAATTTGGTATAAACTGAGAACTGAGAAGCACTGCCTTTATGTCAGCTCAATTTAGGAGAAACATGATTGGCATATTGCAAGAAGCGCTATTGGTTTAACCCTATACCCTAACGGGCTAACAACGCCTTAACCTTTGATTGGTGACATTAGAACTTAAATACCATGCCATCCCGCCTAAAGAAGCTGACTGCTACATATTCAAAAGGTTATATATTTTGTTTATCATGAGTTTGTTAACATACTTAACAATCCTCACGTAAGTCTTTCACTCAATGTATTAGTTTCTAAGAGCTAGAAATTGAGATCAGATTCTAGTATACCCATAATTTTGACTTTCAGGATTAAGATTCAAAAGAGTACATCAACTAATCAATATAATCTAGTTTGAGTAAAGCATAGCTTTGGTGTGTGAGAAATAAGTAATGTGATTGTTACAATGCTCATTATTCATTTGATATGGGTACAGCTAGAGGATATGTACATGGACGAAGCATCTGAGGAAGTTGCAGTGCAATTGGCTGCACAAGGAGTTATTGGGAAGAGGGTTGATGAAATGGAGTCTGGGTTCATGATGGCTCTGGATTACATGATTCAAACAGCTGAAAAAGACGAGGATGATAAGGTATTTGAGTAAGACGTCTCTCCATTCATGTAAAAAACCATACGGAGTATAAGGTTAGAAGTAGGTATGTCAGAAAATGATGCATATACAGAAAGCATAACGTGTTACCTCTTTCTCACCCCTGAGAAATGAAACTACTCAAAATAGTAACACTCAAGGTCTTACTTCCTAAATGCTAAAAACTCAGTTGTTGGCTTGTTGCTTGTCAGCGCAAGGCGCTCCTGGAGGTCATCAAGGAAACAGTATTATCCCATCTCACGAAGAAATGCCCCCCACATGTGAGAATAGTCTCTTATTCTATGCTCTCAGTACTACATTATGGTGATTGTCTTCATGTACGTGCATTTTGTAACAAACATTGATTTTATATCTAGGTACAAGTTGTTGGACTACTTTGTAGAACTCCACAGAAGGAGAGCAGACACGAGTTGCTACGCCGTGTGGCTGCTGGAGGTGGAGAATTCAAGGGTGAAAACGGCACGAAAGTTCATCTTCCTGGTGCTAACCTTCTTGATATAGCAAATCAGGCTGATGACTTGTTGGAGGTAATTAGCTCTTCGTAGGCCATGCCTCTTCTTGTTAATTTAGTCTAAGAATTGAACTTAGCTCTAAGATATGGATATGAGTTGATATCACTGATAATCTTCCATGTAAGTTTCAGTCTGCATCTCCAGATTCTTCATCCTGTTGTGCTATGCAACATGCTGACCATCTAGATGTATTGCCCCCTTGTTTAGTCTGTAGGAGAATCTCTGTGACCTTTGAAACCTGTCTCTGAAATTTTGGAATATGCATTATGCTAGTGCTAATACTATGGTGTGCATGCTGCATCATAAAAGGCTCAAACATAGTGTATATGATGCTACCAGCTCTTAATGTCAGTGTAAGTAACTTTTAACATTCATCTTCTTCTATAATACAAAATGTATTAGCTACAGATGTGGAGGAAAAGTAGTTTAAAGTTCTCTGCTGTCAATTTTCATAGTTAATTAACATGACTAGTAGTATAACTCTGGTAATCTGGTTCATTTGACATCTTATATCGTACAGATTTGAAAATCTCAAATTCAAAATTTAAAACTGACCGTGATATTGAATTGGCCATTCCTGCGGATATGCTTGTTGCTGCAGTTAGTAGATTGTCATGCAGTAACACGTGCAAATGCTGACAACTATATCCCTGTAAACCAAGATTTTAAACCTTGACCTTGTGACACCTTCACATGTCATATTTAGTAGGTAATGATATCTTGTTGACACTTTTATAATGAAGCATTAGGCTGTGAGATCTGTCTTTTGTCTACGGTTAGAAATCTTAGAACATATCTTGGATTTGCCTGTAGTTTGTTTGTTACCCCAGCTCTACCTATCTAATCTAGCTAGAGTAAGTAAATCTGTTGAGTTTCTTTGACCAACAAGGGACTTAAGCCATACAGGCATACATGCATTATGTAATCCTTCATATGGCGTATGTTAGTGTGCTTCTTTCTTGTGTTCTTTCATCTATGCTAGAGGGTCCACATGCATGTTTCTAAACCTTCCTTCACTCCTTTGTCTGTGCTCACTTTTATTGTTCTAGTAGAAAGACAAAATAAAAAAAGGCCGTTGTCAGCTTAATAGCTACAAATGAGCTGTGAGTGCCATATGTTGCTGGCTTGGATCAGCAAGACAAATAAACTGCAAAAATACTTTGTATTGTTTTTGTGACAAGTTAATTACAAGAGATTGTTTGTTATCTACGATTAAGCTGCTTCCTGTCGTCTAACTTATGCACTGCGATATGAGATAAGAGGGGGCACCTGAATGGGGAAAAAAATGGATGCAGATTACACCCCCTTCCCCCTAAAAATATGATATAGTTGATTACTCCCTTGATAATGTTAGATTAGATACTAACTTTCAGTCCTTTCACACCATAATTTTATTTTTGTTTCATTAACTTGATGTAAAACCAGTAATGGTTAATGTTACTCACTCAAGTAACTTTGACAGACAATGGAAACTCGACCTGTTATTCCAGATAGAAAGCTGCTTGCCAGGCTTGTCTTAATCAGAGAAGAAGCTCGAAATATGATGGGAGGAGGAATACTTGACGAAAGAAATGATCGTGGTTTTAATACTCTCCCTGAGTCAGAGGTTTGACAGATTTCTGGCATCTTTAGTTGGATACTCTTTATTATCAATAATAATGTTGTTACTCAGGCATTCATGTATTCTTTTCAAATCTCGTAATATCATGTATCAGCATGCAAAAGTATGTCTTCTTGCTGCTTTCTTTTCTTCCTATGATTAAATCTTTCTAATGAATACAAATCTACCTCACCATGCTTCAGGTAAATTATTTGACCAAGCTAGTAGCATTAAAACCTGGTAAAACGGTCCTGGAGATGATCAGAAATGTAATGCTAGGTAAGGATGAAGGTGCAGATGATCCCAGCACTGACAAAGATGGCAGAACTGGTGGTCCTCGTGGAGTTGTAGGAAGAGTAAGTATGATAAATCGGTTATTAGGGTGTTGCCTTCGTTGTGCACTATTTCAGTTTGTTGACGTCCTATATATGAATAATTCAGGAAAGTTTATCTGGGAGAAATGCGCCTCCAGTGCGTCCTGGAATTTTTCTCGAGACTGTAACGAAGGTATGAGTGACAATTAGTTCATATACATGACCTCTTACATCCTGATTCCTGAATAGAAGCTACAAGAACTGTTTGTGGCATAAATTGATGATGGATGGACTTTAACCCATCTTGTCTCTTCTTTCAGGTACTTGGGGGAATATATGCTGGAAATGTCTCAGGCATCACTGCACAGCATCTAGAATGGGTAACCATCCTTTTGTCTTCATTTTGGATCAATATGCCAAGGGAGATGATTCATAATTTCTCCTCCCCTATCACATGTTATCCTTGAATATCCTCACGACACTGTTACATTATCATTCATTTCTTTTATTGTTTCCTATTCCCTTTGACGATGTGCATATAATGTTGACTCACCTTGAAACCATTCATTCAGGTACACCAAAAAACACTTGAAGTACTTGAAGAGATAGCATTTTGAGATTCAACTATAGCTGCAAGCCCTGCAGTGAAGGATCTTCAGTTTGAAATCAATCTTTGATCAGTCTGACACTGGTTGAGGTGCATGGCATTCAAAGCTTGGCAGACTAATTGTACATAGTTCATTGCAATCAAACACTCAGGCGATAAGCACAGACTTGGGCAACTTTCCCCCTGCCTACAGACCATGAGCTCCATAGATTGTAAGGTAAAATGATATATATAGGTGTATGGGCAAATTGACACGTGTATGTAGTCGTAGGAGTTAGGAAGCTGGATTATTATTTATACATCTGTTATAGTCTTCCGACAATGTTTTCTTATCATGGCAACCATCTATACTTCAAAAGAAGAAAAGTAAAAGTTCTAGTGGCCTTATCTGCAATATCACTGTCTGTCTGTTGATAGAATTATTTTTTGGTATCTAAATTATGTACCTAATGTTTTACTTTCGAAAAAAATTGTTTTCTGATGAATATAGAGCAATTTATCATTTATCTCAATTCTGGATCTATTTGTTGGTTCGAATTGTCAGATTTTGTCAACAGGTTAAAAATGGACAGTATGTATAGTATGAGGCAGGATCTTGGGCATTTGTACTACTAATGGAACAGCTACTAACTTACTACGTTATCGATTTCTGAAGAAACCCTTTGTTATTTTTCAATTATTGTTTTTGGTTATTATGCTAACTACTCAAGAAATCTAAAGAGTTGGTGAAATCGGATTATTACGATTGTGATTGGGATTTGATAATACAGAAAGTTGATTTATGATGGATTGTTATCAAGGTGACAGTCTGGGCTCCATGGGATGGGCCAAGCCCAAGGCCCCTATGAGCAAATTTTCTCACTTGTCCTTACAACAATATGTGAACCCAAGGCAAAGGAGCGTATTTAGCCTGGAAAAGTTCTTAAGTAGGATCGAGTTTGATGTAACTGTTATGTGTTGAACCACGTTGTCTCAACCTCGACTTGGCTTGTTATCATCCCTACTTGATACATCCTCCAAAATTAAGGCACTATCGGTGGTAAAGTAGATTTGTAGGATTTCCTTAGATGAACCCTTAACTAGTCTTGCGGTGCAGAAGAGGAGTTTGGTGTTCCAAAGTCCATGACAATAGTGTTATTGTTATGTAATGAAGAAAATGATACTTCGTATATACAACCCTAAGGCTTGCATTCTTGCATATAAAAATCTAAAAAAGGAATTATCAAATTAAATGTATTAATCACATCGATTTATGCTTAATTTTCTCATGCATTCTCAAACTAGTTAAAAAAAAAAAAAAGCAAAAAGTGTCTTTCATCTTTGCTAATTACTATTGTCAAACAAATGATAGTAACACATAATCTGTAGGCAAGATTAGAGAGGGAGCTTTCTAATCAGTGACCAAAGACGAATAAAAAGCAAATATACCACGAATTAAAACTTTAGCTTTATGAATCATGTAAGCAGAATCATCTAGTAATGATGGTGCTTTCAGCCTTTCAAGTGTTCAATTACAAGGATCAGAAAAGCATGTGTTATGTGAGGTCCACAACTTAGGATCACCTTAATTATTTTCTTATAACATTAACAACACATTATTGATTTCTATTGTTGGGTTTTTTAGTTGCAAATTGCAAAATACAGCAAATACTTACCTACATAATATATTTTTAGTCATTATAGAGATCAATTTAATGATACTATATTAGCATGCTTAATGGTGTAGCTACACTTTCTGAAGTCTAAAATCCTAGATAGTTTAGGACTTGGCATGTACGACTTATTTTCAATCTTTTTACTCATCTCAAACAAAATAAGATGAAATGCGAAGTATAAGTAAAGATAAATTCTAATAAATTTAGTTAAGATACACAGTTTTGTTCGATAATTTAAGATAAGCTTATTTTAGGCTATTTCATAAGTAAATTAGTTTTTCTCATTTGAACAAAATAAGTCAAATGGAATGAATCCTATCTATTAGCTGATATGTAGAATTGTGTAAAACTCACAGCTTAACTTTCATTAATCGGGGGCTAAAATATATATACAATGCTAATTCCTAGATTTACCTTAATTAGGTCACTAGAAAATAGGAAACAATATAAAAGATAAACACCAAATATTCCCCCAAAAATATATCCTACCAAATATCCTCAATACCCCCCCTCAAGTTGGAGCACTAGGATCATAAGTGCCCAACTTGGACAAAACATGATCAAACTGTGACTTCCCAAGAGCCTTCGTGAAAATGTCGGCCAATTGAGTAGTCGTAGGAACATACGAAGGAGAAATCAAGCCATCAATAATTGCATCACGAACAAAGTGACAGTCGACTTCGATATGTTTGGTCCTTTCATGAAAGACCGGATTCTTTGCGATGTGCAGAGCAGATTGACTATCAAAAAACAATTTGATCGCCTTAGGATGATGAACACCCAAACTCAACAACAAACCCTTTAGCCACTTGAGCTCGCAAGTGGCAGCATACATTGCCCTGTACTCAGCATCACAAGAAGATGTTGCCACAGTTGGTTGCTTTTTAGTTTTCCAAGAAATGGGTGAATGTCCTAAAAAAACCAACCAACCTGTAACAGAGCGACGAGTTAGAGGACAAGCCGCCCAATCCGAATCACACCATCCTTCCAAGGTGAGGTCACTAGTAGCACTTAACAAGATACCCTGGCCCGGAGTACCTTTTAAATAACGAACAACACGAAGGGCCGCTTCCCAATGTTCAATACGCGGCTGTTGCATAAACTGAGACAAGATATGAACAGAGTATGCTAGATCCGGTCTAGTGACACCTAGGTAAATCAAACGACCAACCAACCTACGATACGCCTCCGAATCCGCAAGAAGCTCACTTGTGGCACGACCAAGCTTGTGGTTATGCTCCATGGGAAAACCACTCGGCTTTGCCCCTAACAAACCTGCTTCAGAAATAATATCCAACGTATATTTCCGTTGACATAAAAATAAACCTGAAGCACTACGAGCAACTTCTATGCCCAAAAAATATTTCAAAGGACCTAAATCCTTCATCTTGAAACAATCACTAAGATAAGCCTTGAAACCAACAAGTGCAGCGGAATGATTACCAGAAATAATAAGATCATCTACATATACTAAGACATTAATCTGAACTTTGCCTTTAGTATATGTGAAAAGAGAGTAATCAGAGTAAGATTGAATGAAGCCATACCCTTTTAAAGCCGTAGTGAGCTTTGCAAACCAACACCTCGGTGCTTGCTTCAACCCATACAAGGACTTGTCCAAGCGACACACTAATGTAGGATCTTCACTTTCAAACCCGGGAGGTAATTTCATGTATACCTCCTCATCAAGATCACCACGTAAGTAAGCATTATGCACATCCATTTGATGAAGTTCCCAATTCTTTGATGCTGCAATTGCAAGAAAAGCCCGAACTGTTGTCATTTTTGCCACCGGTGCAAACGTTTCACCATAGTCTATGCCTTCCTGCTGATGATTACCAAAAACAACCAAACGAGATTTAAGTCGTTCAATATCACCATTAGACAAATATTTTGTCTTAAACACCCATTGACTCCCTAGTGCACGTTTACCGGGGGAAGATGCACTAAGGTCCATGTACCGTTATCTTCCAAAGCCGTTATTTCCTCTTGCATAGATTTCCTCCAACCTTCATGTTTCATGGCCTCTTTAAAAGATTTCGGATCATGACCACCAACAATAGCTGCCAGAAACTTACAATAATTCACAGAAAACTTGTCACAATTTATATAATGTGCTAAAGGATAGGGAGTACCTGAAGGAGTGTTGGAGGACGGAGTAGAGGGAGACGGATTGTGAGCAAAAACGGAGTGAGTAACGAAATCTCTATGCCGTACATTTGGGAATTTATCTCGAAGACCGCGCCCTAAGGGCTGTGAGGCTGCTGCCCCTGTACTACCGTCGGCACTGGTGGGGGAGGCAGCTGCTCTGCTCGTGTGCTGCCAGCAGAATCTGCCACTGGCAGAGCAGCTGACCCCGCGCCCGCGGGCTCCACCTGCGGGGTGGCAGTAGCCTGGCGCTGCTGGGCTGCGGGCTGCCCCGCGCCCGCGGGTTTCTCCTGCTCGACTGCTTCGGACCCCGTGCCACCCTCAATGGCAACATCATGCCCATTAGTGACCACATCAACATAAGAATCCCCCTCAAACTCAATAAAATCATCATGAACATCATACCCCGGATAAAAAACATGAGGCTCTATGTTTACATCTTCCGGAGTGGCAAAAGGAAAAACATCTTCAATGAACTTAACATCCCGAGACACAAAAAACACCTTTGATTCAAGGTCATACAAACGCCACCCTTTCTTCCCAAACGGATAGCCTACAAAAACACACTTCCGACTTCTACTTGCAAACTTATCCCCATTAGTTTTCTGATTATGTGCAAAACATAAACAACCAAAAGTACGAATGGCATCAAACATAGGGGGTTTATCAAAGAGGATTTCGAATGGGGTTTTATTTTGTAGCACTGGAGTTGGAGTACGGTTAATAAGATAAGCCGCGGCAAGAACACACTCTCCCAAAAAATAAATGGGTAATTTGGCTTGGAATCTCAAAGCTCTCCCAACTGACAAAATATGTTTATGTTTTCGCTCTACCCTCCCGTTTTGTTGCGGTGTGCCCACACAAGAGGTTTGGAAAATAATACCCGTAGCATCAAAAAAATCACGCAAGCAATTAAACTCCGTACCATTATCACTTTGCACAAGTTTTATGGTTTGTGAAAATTGTCTTTCCACCATAGCAACAAACATCAAAAACATACGAAGGACCTCCGTTTTATCATTCATTAAATAAATCCAAACGGCTCTAGAATAATCATCCACAATAGTCAAAAAATAACGGGCACCGCATGACGAAACATGTCTATACGGACCCCACAAATCACAATGAATTTTTTCAAAAATTCTAGATGCTTTATTGTCACTTAAAGGAAAACTATCTCTAGGATTCTTAGCACGCATACATACTTCACATCCTTTATCTAAACAAGCTTTATTACTAACTGTAGGAAGTAACTTAACTACTTTCTCGGAGGGATGACCCATACGACGATGCCACAACTCCAACTCTGAACTCGCAGCAAGAGCACTCACATGATGCACCAAATCCGTTTTGCTAAAATAAAACAATCCGTCCCTCCTAGTTCCCGTTCCAATCAGCTCCTTCGTTTGGTCCTGTATAGCACAAATATAAGAGTTAAATTGGACAGTACAGTTAAGGTCATCATTGAGTTGAGAGACAGAAATCAAATTACAACTCAAATTAGGAACATAGAGTACTCCGGTGAGAGTAATCTTGTCCGATAAACAAACAGAGCCAATAAGAGATGCCGAAACCGTGTCTCCAATGGGCAAACCAACCGGACATTCAAAACTTTTAGTATCAAAAAGCCAATGTTTTTCTCCGGTGACATGATGCGTAGCTCCTGTATCAATAATCCAAGAAGTATCATCAAACTTACCACTCAAACGATTATCGAAAAGAGTAGCATTACCCATCAATCCCGTAATCGCCTTCCATTGTTCACTAGAAAATAAGCGACCCGAAGCAAAGGAACTTGTATCCTCCGAATTCAAGCCAGCACCCGAAACAGCATTAGCCTTCACCGGACCACCCCGACCACGACTAGCTGCGGGTGGCCCCCCCTGGCTGCCAGCAGCACCCTCCGGCCAGCCATGCTTGTCATAACAACGGGATTCTTCATGGCCCCGTTTCTTGCAATAGGCACATATTTTATCGGACCAACACTTCACGGTTTCATGACCCACTTTCTTACATTTGTCACACACCGGCAGCTGCCTGTCAAAGCCACCGGCGCCACCTGTACGACCCCTCCCTACAGCAGTCCGTACAGTAAACCCGAGGGCAGGAGCAGGGTCCTCCTTTGCACGGGAAATTCCTCTAACATTCTCCTCCTGTGAAACTTGCTCATATGCTCTGTTCAAAGAGGGCAGGGGATCTTGAGAGAGTAATGTCGAACGCAAAGCAACATAATATTCGGAGTACAAACCGAGCAAGAATTGTTGGAGACGATCCCCATCACGCCTTTGTGCGTGTTGCCTCCCAAGATTACAGGTACACTTCCCACATTGACAAGAAATTAAAGGCTCCAATCGATCAAGTTCATCCCACAAAACTACTAATTTACTATAATAAGCAGCAACTGTCATGTTTTTCAATTGCTCACATCTATTAATTTCAGATTTAATCTGTTGAATTCTAGAGCCATTAACGAGACAAAAACGCTCATGTAAATCATCCCACAATTTTTTAGCATCATCATAATGGGAAAGCATAGATTTTACCTCGGGTTCGATTGTGTTCATGAGCCAAGAAACTAACATACATTGAATTGTTACCCAATCATCCTTCGTACACGGCGGCTCGAAGGTGGTGATACTACCATCAAGAAAACCAAACTTCCGGCGAGAGCATAGAGCAATTCGCACAGCATGAGACCAATCGTGAAAAGTATCTAATTTGAGGTGTTGTGAGGTTATGTAATCCCCGGGCCGATCTTGCGGTCCAAGGTAGAATGGGGAGTTGGATTCGATTTTTGCTGGTGGCGGTGGAGGAGGAGGAGTGTCCCCCATCGTCGAAATTCACAGAGAAAAAAAACTCAAGGCTCCGATACCATGTAGAATTGTGTAAAACTCACAGCTTAACTTTCATTAATCGGGGGCTAAAATATATATACAATGCTAATTCCTAGATTTACCTTAATTAGGTCACTAGAAAATAGGAAACAATATAAAAGATAAACACCAAATATTCCCCCAAAAATATATCCTACCAAATATCCTCAATATGATACTTGATATCGTGTAAGATATTTCCTTTTAAATTTAAATATTCCATACAAAATAAGGGAAATTATGTTGATTCATAAAAATTAATAGTATTTTTTTTCATTTCATTTTTATTTATGTGGTTTAAAGCTTTAAACTGATTTGAAGCAAAGGTTACTAACCCCACCGACTTAAAATGGATATTTGGTACTTGCAAATCAGCTAATAAGGCCCATATTTGTTTGCTTGCCTTTAATGCTATGAATGGGCCATCAGTCCATTGGCCTACCTGTTTTTTATATCCTCTTTTTCTTAAATTTATTTATTTTTTGATCCATTTTTTTGTGTGCCTATCTTTGCTAGTGATTCACAGCTAGCTACCTTAGCTATCTGTTCTTGCTTTTGTAATTGATTTTTGTTAGGTGTATGTCTTCTATTTTTTGATGTCTGAAAATCTGAATCTACAATTAAGGATTTTGAAGTATCATCAATAATTCTGTTACATTATTTATACTACGTATAATGTAAATGGTGGGAGACTATGAGAGATCTCCTACAAAACAACCTTTTAAACATGGATTAAGGGCGGGTGCTGAGAATCGATCCCAGGATTACCTGAAATCGGGAAGGGAGCCCTAACCACCTGAGCTATCCTTCACTCTCACCAACGATCATATATGAGTATATGACATAAATTTACAACATATAATTCTCTAGCTGCATTGATATAGAGTAATTGTATTATATCTTACACTCCGTATATGTTGAAACAAAACGAAATATAAGAGATTCAATACAATATTGAACTTAAATGGTACAAGTAATTTATAGTATAAGATCAAATTTTATTTACATAAATTATGTCTTACCTTTGCGGCTTTCTTTTAATTCTTTACACTTACTAATTACAGTAAATAAATTCCAATAATTTGAGGCAAGAGAAAGATCTAGAATAAGAGTGACTAGTGTCGTGAGTCTTGTGAGTTGTGAGTCGTGACTAGTGAGAGCTAGTGAGCCCATTCAAACAAAGTAGCCGTTGGGTTATCCATGTCTTTCAAACTTTTTAAAAAAGTAGAAATATATCTTTAGGCTCCAGCCTTCATGTATTGGTGTTAAGTGGGGCCCTTATTTGTTAAAATGACGAAAATATCCCCATAATCCTTCCCCACCCCTTCATAAAGTAAAGCTTATCTCACATGCAGTGCTTGGTTTAATTTAAAATTGCATTTTAATTTACGTAATAAAGTTTGATTACATTCACGTGTTTGGCCATCATATACTAGTCGGAGTAAAGATGATAAACAAAGCATGTGAAATGGCTCAAATTTTACACTACTACCCCCTCATCCCGTCATCCGGGTACGTATAACAATTTCCACCCTCATATAAACCGACTAAACTATTGATCATCATTCACCATTCATTGTGCTCACATTTTAGGGGTTTGCATTTGTATGTTGTTTGTATTTGAGGGCATCTTGCCGATAATATAGAAACTATTAGAATCTGATTTTGTATTTGAGTTAGGTCACAATTATTTTATTATGAGCAATTTGATACAAGATAATTGAGATGTTATTTATTTAGTTTGGAGTAAAATTGGTAAATTCATTGCAAGTGAGACTAAAGCCAACTAAAATTGGCAAAATTTGAGTATAATGTAAGGGATATAAATACACACACATAAGTTGGTAAAATAGTAGATCTACATGTCTCTAGTTGTATATTAAATGTGTTGTTGACAATTTTATATAGTATGATCACAAGATTTAAATTTTTATATCGATATCAATTTGACTAATTGTTCATATCAGGTCAAGCAAAATATGGCCGAATGACAAGTTTGTATGAACTATCCTTTATTATAATCTTAACGCGACGTGATCAAAAGTAGTTTTATTATCACTATAAAGATGATTTATTGAGTTTCGTCATTCTCCCACAACAGATCCGATGCATATGGTGTGATGTCATTCAACATTACGGAATATCATGAACTTATTCGAGAGGGATACATATTGAATACTTCGTGTTACCTCCGTTACACATTATTTGCAACGATTAAACACTTTAATAATGTGTATTTTTGGGGGTTGTTGGGTCGAAGTACCTATTATGTAAATCTTACCTACAAAAACGTTAATGTATAGTCAACAGTAGTCATAACTTGCAAAGTTTTTAAAATTAGTAGAAAAGCAACCCTTAAACCCAACGGTAAAACGAGGGAGAGAAGGACAAATCTGTCATTATTTGAATTCCAACAACAAAAAATTAAAAAAGAAAACTTCTTTTGCTCTACAAGTCTGACAGCTCTGCTTCTTCAGCCTACTCTCTTCTTCTTCTTCCCTCTCACTCTCTCTCTCTCTTCACTGCAAAGTTTGGAGGAGAGAGAATTCTACTCATACATTTCACGAACAACATCAACAATTTTCCAGAAATCTTCAATCAAATCCCTAATTTTGAGTTATTTTCTCGGTTAATTAATTATATGGCAGGTTACATCGGAATATTGTGCTCAGATCCATGGCTTCATAATCAGTTCACTCAAGTTGAGCTTCGAACGTTAAAATCTCAGGTTCAATTCGATTAATCTTGTTGTTTTTCGTGATTTTTCAGATCTTATAGTTTGAATGATTGTTGATTTGTTGTGTTTTTTGTTGCTTGAATGTAGTATCATACGCTTAGGAGAGAGAGTGGACCTCTTACGCTTTCCGATTTGCCGTCGAAGATGTCGAAGCTTAAGGTTGTTGGAGAGAATTTGACCGAAGAAGAGAGAGATTCGTTTCTGAGAAGTAATTATCAGAATATGAATGATGAAGTTGATTTTGAGCTCTTTCTTAGGGTAAGTCTCTGATTTTGTTTTTGTTTATGAGTTTAATTTGATTTTGGAGATTTATTTCGTCTTATATTTCTGATACTAGGAGTTTTAACAGTGATTTAGGAGCTTTAATCATCAATTTAATGGTTATGGTTTGATCATTTTACAATATTTTTATTTTTGGATTAGGAGATGACAAGTTTTTGTGCAACTGAGAAAATTATATTTAGAGAAAAGCACTTGTAATTACTCCGTCAGTCTAGAATCAGTTGTCGCGTTACTATTTCAATTTGTATTTACTCCGTCGGTTTAGATTTTGTTGTCGTGTTACTAGTTCAAATTGTAATTAATCTGTCGGTCTAGATTTTGTTGTCGCGTTACTAGTTCAAATTGTGTAATTTACGTGACTGTTGATTGTGGATGTAGTTGTTAGCTTGATCGAGCTTGGTAAAGGATGTAATATCAATCTGGATTATTGTAATCGGATATTGGAAAAGTTAGGAAAAGGTTAAGTTTGGGTTTGAAAATTAACTAAATTTTGTTAGGAAAAAGTTAACTAATTATGTGGGGGCAATTAAGAAAAAAGTGTTTAAAACAGTGAAGTTGTTATCATATTCTTTTCCTTAGATATAATTATGTGCAAAGTAAAGAGAACTAATAAATGTGGGCTAAAAGAGGAAGAACTTTGTGGGTGAATACAGGTGTATTTGAAACTGCACGCTCATGCCAGTTCAAAAATGGGAAGTCCAGCTAAGAATTCATCTGCCTTTCTTAAGGCTGCTACAACAACATTGCTTCATACTATAAGTGAGTCGGAGAAATCGTCGTATGTCTCTCATATCAACAATTATCTAGGCGAAGACAAGTTCTTGAAGCAATTTCTTCCTATTGATCCTTCAACCAATGATTTGTTTGAGATTGTTAAGGATGGTGTTCTTTTATGGTCAATACTCTTACCCTTGTCACATTTGTACTACAATTCTTATGTTTCATTATCTTTGATATGGTGGCAAGTTTTTAAACTTAACTTGGTAAAAAATGCAGTAAACTTATCAATGTTGCTGTTCCTGGGACGATTGATGAACGTGCAATTAACATGAAAAGATTGCTCAATCCGTGGGAGAGAAATGAAAACCACACTCTATGCCTTAATTCTGCTAAGGCTATTGGGTGTACAGTGGTTAATATTGGTACTCAAGATTTCATTGAAGGAAGGGTAAGATGAATTTACTTTTCGAGATGATTCTTCATTTGTATGTCATCTTCTTGTCTTCGCCAATTTTACTCAACAGTCAATGAATTTTACTCAACAGTCATGGTATCAATTTGAAGAATAAAGGAAAACTAACACTATTATGGATATATCATGGAAAAACCCTTGCTAATTTGCAATTGATTCAAAAGAAGCTGAATCTTAGAAAGTTAGAAGTCAGACATTTCAACTACTCCTATATTGTATGCGAATTTAAACTATGTGAAGCTGAAAGAAGTTCCTTTTTATAATACTTCAGCATATAGAAGAATATGAAGTTTTAGGGGTACATAAGCAAATGGCATTTAGTCTTAACAATCCTTTTAATATCCTGGATCCTTTTTCCTGTTTATGTTTTTTTCATGTTGTATAATAAACTTCATGTTGTTGGCTGTATCTTAATTTTACTGATTGTTGTAATTTTTTGACAAGAAATACTGATATCACTAATGGTTTGATTACAGCGTCATCTTGTGGTGGGATTAATTGCTCAAATCATCAAGGTATGCATCTATCATACTATCTTACAGTGTAGGAGATATTTACTTTTCACAATCATGATGTAAATGCTCCTTTTCTTTATAACTGTGAATTCACTTCAATTGGGAAGTATTAGAAGTCAAACTTGATAGCTTATGCATACTGTACAGACATTACACCTATGAGGCTACAATCAGATAAAAAATGATCTTATGCATTGTTTATCTGCAGATACAACTTTTGGCAGATCTCAACTTAAAGAAAACACCTCAGTTGGTTGAGCTAGTGGACAGCAGTGAGGTGAGTATCTTCCATAGATGATGCATGGATTCTAAATCTTTTTTAATTCCAATACAATCTCATTACCTAATTAAGTTTCTCAAACTCTTAGGATGCAGAAGAGTTGTTGAGTCTTCCACCAGAGAAAATCTTGTTGAGATGGATGAACTTCCAACTTAAAAAGTCTGAATACAAGAAAGTTGTCTCTAATTTCTCCTCTGATATAAAGGTAAATGTTTAATAAACTCCGTAATTTTTTTTCTCTATTATATAAGCTGCAATGAATCCTTGAATTATATCCGTAATGGCATGTGATTTTTTTATGTTGATACGAGACAATTTTGTTTCTTTCACTTGATCTTTCCCCTGGACCAGACTTAGTATTTTGCTTATGGAGTTGCTGATAAAAAACTGATAACTTTCTGTAGGATGGGGAAGCTTATGCTCATCTCTTAAATGTCCTTGCCCCTGAGCACAGTAATCCAAGGACATTGACAGTAAAGGATCCTCTAAAGAAAGCAAATTTAGTACTTGAACATGCTGATAAGATGGGATGTAAAAGATACTTGACAGCTAAGGACATAGTGGAAGGTTCACCAAATCTCAACCTTGCCTTTGTTGCACACGTATTTCAGCATAGGTGAGAAATGACAGTTTCAAACCAGTTATTTGGACCATTCTGTAGTTTTAAGTTTCTAATGAATGGCAAGATGCAAATTCAGTGATCCATATGTATCAATGGATATGGGCTTTGAATTTCCATTCACAGAGATATCCTATATGTATTTGCTTGCATCATGCTAATACAGTGTATGTTTATTGTGTTTATCTCTTTAATCTTATTGAGACAAGAGGAACAAATTGAAATTCATCTACTGTTTCTATGACAGGAATGGGCTCTCTACCCAAACAAAAAACATCTCTTTTCTTGAAACTTCTCCAGATGATGTTCAAGTCTCACGAGAAGAAAGAGTTTTCCGCTTTTGGTTAAATAGTCTTGGTAATACAATGTGCATTGACAATGTTTTTGAAGACCTAAGGGATGGGTGAGTACATTCTATCAATTGATCACTTTATATTGAATTATGTAACATAAATGTACTGATGGAGATTACATCTTAAACTTATTTGGTATTTCATTTTAGACGAAGTACAAATAATGTAGTTGCTCCATTTTATGTGATGTTGTGATTTATATCATGCTTTGAATTCTCTTGCTTGCAGATGGATACTCTTGGAGACGCTGGATAAGGTCTCACCAAAAATTGTCAATTGGAAGATTGCAAACAAGCCACCCATCAAGATGCCCTTTAAGAAGGTTGAGAATTGTAATCAAGTTTTAAAACTTGGGAAGCAATTGAAGTTTTCATTGGTCAATATAGCTGGAAATGATATTGTGCAAGGAAATAAAAAATTGATTTTAGGTATGTGGTCATTGTTGATTATTTGAATAATGCAATGTACTTAACACTACATCATTACACAAATGGAGTATTCTGTTTGATTGATGGTTTTGAATTATATATTTTCAGCTTACTTGTGGCAATTGATGCGATGCCACATGCTCCAACTCCTAAGGAATTTAAGGTTCCATTCTCATGGGAAAGAAATCACAGATGCGGATATACTAGAATGGGCTAACAATCTAGTGAAAAACTCAAGAGGGCAGTCTCGTATGAACAGTTTTAAGGTATAGAAATCCACTCATATAACTCTTACCATCAACATTATCAAGACAATGCTAAAGAGGCTCTGCCTTTGTATGGGTGATGATAATCTGGTTGAGCTCAGCCTCCTGATCTTGAGCCTGACTTGATCTCGTTTTGGTTGATCCATTTGTCACTCCTAAGCCAGTCTTGTTTTTATTATGACTTTTTTTTATCATGAAGGATGCTCTTTCAATCTGGCACTAGTTTCAATTTTCACACAAAATGCTGAAATAAGTTGTGTAGCATGTTGATTGTTTGAGTAATACTGTCTTTTTATGCTTGAGAGGGACATCGTGAGCTCAGTAGAATCTAAACCTTGATAATCTGATTTGCAGGATAAGAGTTTATCAGATGGAATTTTTTTCCTTGAGCTTCTAAGTGCAGTGCAGCCAAGAGTAGTAAATTGGAGCCTTGTCACGAAGGGATTAAGTGGTATGTAGACTATGAACTTCCGGAATTCTCACTGCTATCATGTTGCAAGCTGCATTTAGTTGCATGAAAGTTTCATAGGATAGTATCACGTCTCACCTTGTTTTCTTCTGGCTGCATAAGATACTAACTTGAATAATGGCATTGCTACATATTAAACCAAGAAAAGTATAATAATAAGGTGGAATTCAAAATCTCCTTGACTGAGTATCCCATTACAACCATTGGTACATTACCTAACAGGGCCTAGCAGTAATTGTTTGCTATTGCATATTCAGCTTAAATGTTTTTGTTAGGAATATATATCACAATAATATAGCCTACATAAGATAACCTACACAATATAAACTCTATCATATAAACTTCCATAAATCTATCTTAAAATATCACTAAGATATATTATTAACCTAAATATAATATCATAAGATCTATATGGAAAATATATCACAATAATATATTTTCCTATATTCCTAACAGTTTTCCACTAATTGTGCAAATTGTCATATTCAGACGAGGAGAAAACAATGAACGCTTCATACATTATCAGTATTGCAAGGAAACTTGGATGTTCGATATTTTTGCTTCCTGAAGACATCACTGAGGTATGTATTATTCGTCGCTCTCTTCTTAGTTGCTTCAGTTCTTGAACACACAAGACGAATGACATAAGTGTTGAATCTAGTAGCTAATCTGTTGTCATGTTCTAGTCTGCATTGTTAATAGCTCAAAGTCATCAAACAATCGCAGTATTGTTGTGAATAAATAAAATGCATCTACTACTTTGTCGACCTTGTTTAGCCATGAATGATCAACGTGCAATGCCAAATACAAGACTGTTAATACTTGAATCATGTTCATCAGGTCAACCAAAAGATGATCCTCACTCTAACGGCAAGCATAATGTATTGGTGCTTGAATCAACCTGTAGAAGACAAGTCATCCAGTTCTTCGGACAGTGAGAATGGCAGTCAGTCAGAAACAATGTCAAATTCGACAATGGATGACGCTGCATCCGAATCATCATTAGAATAGATTGGATGTATATATGTGATCACAATGTATATGGGAACTTTAACTGAAGTTCCTTTAATTACAACTTCATGATCTGTGTTTTTTTTTTCCATTATTTAACTATACCGCCATGGTTTTGCTTTACTTATAGGGAGTGAGTGTTTGAAACCAATTTTTATAAAGAAATTACATGTGAATAGTCAGCCTTTAATAGCTTTTCTTGTTATACTGTATTTTATTCACGGAAGAATCATTGTGGCGATTAATGTCTGCCGACCCAAATAATTTTGGGACTTTGGCATATTGGCATTGATGTTTTTGCTATATTTATTTCAAAATAAAAAGATCCTATTATTTAGAACTTATCTGTCTTTACCCCCTTCTTCTGGTAATAATCATGACACTTAATTTATATGATCGTTCATAATAGTTACGGAGTACAATACTTAATTTAAGGCATGTTCAGTTGTTCACATTTACCTAATTTCAGCTCCAATCAATTCATTACAGCTCTACTCAGTTTAGTTCAGCTCCAATCAGTTTAGTGTAGTTTTTAATTTCCCTCTCTTATAAATACTCATTTCAGCTCAGCTCAGTAAATGTAAACATACCCTTAGTTTGTTACAAAGAGTTACTTAATCAGTGTTATAAGGGTTACTTTGTCTGAACAATTAAATATACATCCACTAACTAATTTTCATATTATAATTTTTTTTTTGTTGCAATGATTGTTATTGCAATTATTACGAAATAGAGGGAATATTCAAGATAGACTATGACTCTATGAGCCTATAATTACTCCCTCTTTTTTTTTTTAAGGGAATTGCAAATTTTATCAAAATCAATCACAATATTTAATGAGCCCTAAAAAAGTGGTTTGACCTGTAATATTTGGTCTACTGTTGTGCCTAAATATAGTACTGTTTAATGTAGAAACTATGTTGAGCCAGGGGAAACATGCGCGTTGCGATCCAACAACTTGTACAAGATAAAGTTGACCCCTTGCGGCAAACACCTTTTGAACTTCCGAATCCGATTCATTGCATGTTTGTAAAATGGCGCATAATTCAACGTTGGTAACTGAAAAATCACATCTTTCAGCATGATGGAATTCTCAACTATGAAGGTTGCAAATTGCATATCAATTGGTTGTCCTAATAACCCAAAAAGCTCCAATGTCTTCAAACTCGTGAAGGGGCGCCCATTGTATTTGATTTCTTTCATTTTATACAAATCATATATCCGACCATTCCCCGAAAACTGCAAGATGGGAAAACCTGGATCAATGTTGAGCAGATCAAAATCAATGCAAAAATAATATAACAAAAGGAGGGGTACCCTGCCTTGAGAGTTAATTTCTCGAGAGCTGGAGATGCCTCGATAAAGCTAATCCATCCAACGAGGCTCCCATCATTGATTGCTTTAATATGGAGTTCTAAATGCTTGAGGTTTGACATGGTAGGTGGGTTCTTAATCCCCATATTCCATTGTGTAAGAAAATGTCAAAATTTATGTAAATACACAAGCAAGCACAACAAGATACGAAGTAGACATGAGTATTCATTTACTAAGCCGGCATCAATTCCATGGATTACCTGGATTATGTTACTGCATCGAGGGTTCAGGAGCAAGTCCCATTTTAAGTAATCCAATTGCTGAAAGTATGTCGAAAGAGATCCTGAAGCAAAGGGTACAACCGATCCTTGATAATCTCCATTACCAATTGATACTGCAGAAAGCAAGGAGGCACCTCTGAGACACAGCACTATGGGGCACCCTTGGTAGGTGAATGACACAAGTTTTGGGACAAAAATATCTATGCTTGCCAAACGGGGACAACATGATACCTCTAAATGTTTCAATTGAAGAGGTGAATGAGGAAGATGTATATCTGTTAAAGCGCTTGCCCCTCCAACAATGCGCAAATCCTCAAGGGCAGGGCAATATTTCAGAAGACACTCAAGGTCTTCCACAGTAAGATTGACGTATTTAAGACACAAAGATCTTAGGGAAGCCAAATTACGAGGATCAAATGATTGCACACGACATTTAAGAGGCCAAGTATAGCAGTCAATTAGGGAAATACTTCTGTGGAAAAATGGTGTAAAGTCCAATTCTTGACGTGTTTTGCTAATGCAAAAACCACCCACTTGTCAATATAAGATTCACAATCAACATCCAAGTCAAAAATCACCCTCAGTTCATCTATAGTCAGACCACGATGAGCTTCCAAGACGCTATTCACCCACCTCGTAATACCTGATAAGAAAGTATAAGGAGAGAGTATCAGATACTAATCTAACAAGAAAAAAAAAAAGAAAAAACACTGTACAACCAGCAATTTAACAATTAATATGAGACCATGTAATCTAATACAAACCTAATCTTTCTTGGAAAAGTAATTGATCATCTTTTTTAATTCTTTCCATTGTGGGGGAATTCGCTTCAAAGAACAAGACAGGAAAACATTGCCACATGAATTTCCATTTGCGTGAAAGAACACTAGTTCTAGCAGCTTCATTCATTGTTAAGAAGGACATGATCAACAGCAGAATATCATGTGGCAACTCACTTAGTCGATCATTCAGACCTACACCTCTTGCTTCCGAACACTGAGTAAATAATCACACATGAACCAAATATCACCATGAGAAAACCGTGTAGCAAATTTTAAATTAAAATTAGTGGATGGTAGAGGAAACATATTCACACCTGATGCTTGCAAGATTTGAGGGCCGGCCATGTCTTTTTCATCATAATGATCACAGGCTTCTATAAACAAGATAAATAAAGCTTATCAATAAAATTGGAATTTAACAAACAGATCAGAAATACAAAAGGACAAGCCAATAACCAACTCTGAAATTTTCACTAGGCTGGGCAGTTCATATGAAATCACAACAACATAGCCTAAGTTAGAATGATAAGATTTAGTATGTGATTTGATGAAAGTCACACATGATAATGTCATACATCATGGTTCTAAACAATAGTTCTCTTACGTAAAAATTACATGTATAACACAAACACGAGCACATAAATCACGAAGAAGCAAAATGCTAGTAACCACACAATAAATCAAACATAAGCCCAAAAAAATAAAAATATAAAGTTAAGCAGGAGTGTATCAAGAGAGAAAAAGATCTAAAGAAACAAATTTAGTAAATAAAAAAAACAAGTCCAAGATGAATAAAAAAATAACAAGCTTCTGGCATAGCCAAAAACCCATAAATGAGTGGAATCAGAGATATTACTTGTTGAATGTATGCATAGTTAGACGAGTTTAAAGAAACGTGTCAACCAAAAAAGAACGGAGGAACTGAGGAAGTAATACAAAAACAAAAGTCTTTTAGGTTTGTTTGGACAGAAATTAAACTTGTACTGGTGAAAAACTCGGTTTTCTCTTGTTTGGTAGAACGGAAACTTAATAAAATGCTCGCTCTCAATTAAAATTTGATCAACATCATCACAACAATGGTAGGAGTAGCAGCATAATGAATTGAATACAAGAATAATATACAGACTCAACTAAATTATTTGAAAATCCAAAAATTTCAGATTAAATACAAGAATAATACATGACGATGTAAAAAAAAAAAAACAGCTTTAAACTATAAGTGGGCTAAAGATAGGAACTTTAACAGAAAGTTGAAGTGAAATTGAACAATATATAGTAATATAAATTAAAACTCTAGGAGCAAATTGGAAAATTATATGATGAAATTGATAAATGGGGAGAGGTCTTACCAGATCTGTGGAGTCTCAACAGCAAACCTCCGCCGCTGTGCCGCCGTGTTGCAACAACCGCTGGCTGCTACTGTTGTTTCTCTAAAATTGATTATTTATGTTTTGACTTCAGCACTATTCACACACTTTTTTTTTTTTACTATGATTTCATGTTTTGTGATTTATATGTAAGGAAAAAATATAGTCAAATGACAAATTCTTAGATTCGTAGACTCACAATGTATATTTTCATAATATCAACTTTTTATAATTTTTGTTTATCGGTAATTAAAGATATTTTTGCAAACGTGACTAAAGATAAAAAGTAACATAGGAAGTATTTTTTTGAATAATATTGGATAATTGTTGAATATTGTAATACTCCCTCTGTCCCTAATTGATAGCCCCCTATGAACAATTTTCATGGAAATTAATAAACACAAATAAAAGTAGCAAAAATACATTGAAAAAGTAAATTTTCATTGGGTATGCAAAAAAGTAGAGAGGAAAAGTGATAAAAGTAAAATGGAAAAGACAAATTTATATGGAAAATTTAAATTTATACAAATATCGTTGTAAATTGGATGGAATTTTGTTACAAAAATTGATATTAATGATAATTGAAATAAGCAAATAGGTCTATCATTTTGGGACTATCAATAAGGAACAAAGGGAGTAAATTTGAGTTATAAACATAAGTATTGTCCAAAAAGGATAGAATTTGTTATATATATCTAAATGTACCGTACACCTAACTAACGTAAAGTAAAAATTAAAAACAAGGAAAATTTGCAAATTGCAGCCATTTAAAGTTCGTATTTTGCAAATTGCAGCCATTTAAAAAAATTTGCAAATTACAGCCCAAAAGTTCGTATAAATTGTAAATTGCAGCCCGATTCAACTTTTTCATCGGTTTACATGTCGAAAAATCTTCGGTTAAGGTTTAAGGGGTCATTTTAGTTCTTAAGGGTCCGAATTGAGTTCGGAATTAGCAAAAATTAATGTAAGTGTCTCATCTTTACAATTTTCCACAAACTGATACATTTTTGTTACGCAAAACGAGGCACTTACGTTATTTTTTTGCTAATTTCGAGCTCAATTCGGCTACTTAAGAGGTAAAATGGCCTCTTAAACCTTAACCGAAGATTTTTCGACATGTAAACTGATGAAAAAGATGAATTGAGCTGCAATTTACAATTTATACGATCTTTTGGTTTGTAATTTGCAAATTTTTTTAAAATGGCTGTAATATGCAAATTTTCCTAAAAACAATTATTAAAAATTCAAAATGAGAACAAATCCTGATGGATGTACAATACACTCAAATGTATATAACCTCTCAAAAAAGTGAAGAAAAAAAAATTGGGCTTGAGCTTAAGAACCTGTAACACAGGCCCGTAGCAGAAATACAATAAATGCTAAACCTTCCCGACTAGACTACCTCTCTATAAATTACAAAACCCCAAAAAGTGGAGTAAATAAAACTATCAAGTGTGGGAAACCCAAAGGTATTCTTAGATGTTACAATAGGCAATGAAGCAGCCGGAAGAATCGTGATAGAGCTCTTCGCCGACGTAGTCCCAAAAACCGCCGAGAATTTCCGTGCACTTTGCACCGGTGAAAAAGGGTTAGGGACGAACGGATTACCACTCCACTACAAGGGATCGAAATTCCACCGTGTGATCCCCTGTTTCTTGTGCCAAGGTGGTGGCGGTGACATCGAGTCAATCTACGGAAAAACCTTCGCTGATGAGAAGTTTCAGATCAAACACGCTGAGCCAGGCATTGTCTCCATAAGACTATGTGGCTCGACGCAATACACTCTGTCTTTGGAAAGGTCATTCAAGGGATGGAGGTTGTTAGAGCTATGGAGAGGGTTGGTTCTAGTACTGGCAAAACTCGTCAACCTATTCTTATCGCTCACTGCGGCCAACTCGAGTAAGGGTCTGTTCTGATTTACTGAGCCGAACTGAATTTAAGAGAACATGTCTTAACTTTCTTCTTGTTTTATCTGTGCAAAATTCGTATTGTAAATAAATACCTTTAATTTTCTACTTTTCTCTTTAGTTGGATGTTAATTTTTTCTACAACTTAATTAATTGGTTAACTCTTTTCTCATTGGTTGAAAAACTCTTCACAAAAACATTTTTTTTTTTTTTTTTTTTGTTTGTTTGTTTGTAATGAAGTTGTATGTGAAAGGAAAATCAGATAGGTTTTGGTTTATGTATTCCACTTGGTTGGTCCATTATATTTTGGCAGTCGTGATTACTGATTGGTTATTAACATTTGTGGAGCAAAACAGGATTCTGTGGACTCTTCTGGTAAGCACCAATTTTAACATTGTTTTATGCTGTTGATATTACCTTTTCTTGAGAGGTTTAGGACATGAGTTTGTATTATATGATAACATATTTTTGAACGAATGTTGTATTTGTGGTGTGGTGTGGCTTGAAATCTGGTGATTCATTCAATATGTAACTTTGGTGATCAAAATTGGCTTTAAAATCTAATGTCAAAACCTTACAAGAGGATGCCCCAAAAATGAAGTTTGTGAGTCCTGAATTCCTGATTCAAAATATAGATGTAATGCAAATGCACATATTCAGTTTGTTGCTGATTATTTGACTAGTAGTGGGGTGATGGAAATTGGGTGAGGCTTATATTCTAGAAAATTCGTGACAATGCGAATTGGAATTTGATGATGTAGGACTGGAGGATGTAGATATAAGCACAAGTTATGGGTGCCCTTTTGCTGTGAATGAGGGGCAGACAGCAGCAGTGGAGAGGAGTGTTGTGTGATTTTACCACTTGTTTATCTTTCACTAATTTTAAGCTCTTGCCGTTCTCTTATGTTTAGTTTCAGTTTAGTTCAGTTCAGCTCCTAATTTCCTTCTCTTACAAAATATTCATTTCATTTCAGCTGAGTTCAGTCTATGAGAACATGCCCTTAGTTTGATTTCGTCACATTATGATTACTTTGTTTCAATCAAAGGGGTAAGGGATCAAATTAGAGTTATCCAAGTTAAGAAGTTGAGATTAGCTAAGAATGTTTAAGGTTTAGGATTTCAGTGTTTTGGGTTTGTGCTTGAGAACTAAACTCTAAGCATTTGTTAAAAGACTTGTTCAATGCACGAATGACGGCCATTTATATAACCTACAAGTAATTGGTGTTGCAATGAATATTGTACCTATTTATCCAGCTTTTATATTGATTTATCGGTCCTACTTAAGTAGCTTTGCTTATGATTCCCTTATTAAGAGCTTGGTCTTTCTTTAAATTGAGTCCTATGTTCAGCGCCTTTAGTCGGTTGCTGTGCACTTGTACTTGTCCAAATTACATTCTACTTAATAGTTAATATGGCCAAGTTCCAATCATGCTATATCTAGCTCTTTACTTAATGTAGCAGACTATACCATTCAAAAAAATGGTCGTATAGTCTGCTATGAGATCATGGTCGTTATTACACTCAAACACCCCCCTCTCTATAGCAATCAACCAGTGTACTTGGGCTGCTTCGGAATTCTACTTCTCCTTAGAGTGTAATAACGAAAGTCAAGAGCCCATCCTCTCTCACTGGTCTCCTCCCCCCCCCCCAAACTTCTATAAAATCAACTGTGATGCATCCTTCATTCATTCCTCTAAAGAGGCAGGATGTGCAGTGGTGTGCCGAGCCAGCTCAGGTGAATGGATTGAGGGTCTGGTCTGGAAGAGTTACCTTCCTTCAAGCCACGATGCAGAATTGAAAGCTATTGAGTTAGCTTTAAATCTAGTAAAAGATAGAGGCTGGATGAATGTTCTGATCTGTTCTGATGCGAAGAGGGCTGTTCTAGAAATTAATTCCCCCGAGTGTACCTCTAATGCTATTACATTACTCACTAATTGCAGGGACCTCATAACGGAGCTCCATCTGGATATGCTCTTTGAGGAAAGGAGCAGCAATGAAGTGGCAGATGTGCTAGCTAAGGATGCAAGAGCCAACCTGATTCGCATGAATGAAATTTGTATTTTGATGCAACCACCTGCTGTTTGTAATGTCTCTTATGAGAAAGACCTTAACCTTTGTACAAATTTCTCTATGAACAATTTGCCTGGTGATGTTCCAGCGAATCTGGCTTGTGATACTCTTATTGTTTAATTAATGCATCCTTATTTCAAAAAAAAAAAAAAAAAAAAAAAAAGTCTGCTATGAGATAGGTTCTGTTATCTGTATACTGATTGTTTTGCTGTTATTATTAGCCAATTTGGAATGAATGTTCGAAAAGGTTTCTGAAAAAATGAGCCACTTCAACGTTGTTGATAAAGAAAGGGTGAAATGTACTACTCTATTGAAGAAGTTGAACTCTATAGAAGAATTTGGCCTGTCTTTTTCTTGGTTAGATTTTACTCACACATATTGTCTTGTCTATAAACTTGAAAAAGTGCCTTTTGTCCAGCATGTTGATCTTTTCTGCTCTTTATTTGAGATGTTTATCATGTTTCTTACCATAGTTGGTATATTGCATATTGTTAGACAAGGTGACATTTGTATGTTTGTGTTGTGCTCGACATTGCTGCTAGGCTTGCTACTTCTGCTGCTGTGCTGACGCTTCTGCTGCTGTGCTGTGCAGAAGTTGTTGCTGCTGTGCTGTGCAGAAGTTGTTGCTGCTATGCTTAACAATGCTGCTGACCTTCCCTAGTGTATTAACTTATTATCTTTACAATCCAATCCAAGCATATAGTAGTTGATGTCATGTGTATGCTGATTAAAAGAGCAAGTGTTTAATTAGTTATGAGGATTAGAAACAAGTCAATATTTGAATACTTTGGAAGTTCAAAATTAATTGGTTGCGTTTGATTAGCTCCTTATACCAACTGAAAAGCTCGACAATTATCCTAAATGACCTAAAGGCAGCAGCCCAGATGTACATGGTTGAATTAGAATAAGGAGTGATTCGGCAATGGAACGGCCTAAATACAAAGTCGAATTAGAATAGGGACTTAAGAAGTGATATGAAAATGGAACGGCCGAAATACAAAGACGAATTAGATTAGAATAATGACTTAAGGAGTCATATGAAAATGTGTATTTTCTCAATTTTAAATAAAAATAAAAAAAAATAATCATTTGGGCCATGATAGAGTCCAAACTTCTAATGTTTAGCAACAAAGGCCCAAATTAAATGTGGTGACCAACACCTAATTTGACCTGAATTTATCTGAACTTAATTTATTAGACTTTATTGGAATTTATTAGATTTGATTGAACTTATTAGAATTTATTAGAACTTATTGAAACTTGTTAGACCATTTTTTTTTTTTTTTTTTTTTTTTTTTTTTTTGTGGAAACATCTGTGATTATATTAAGATTCTTTATGAGAGAAGAAAATTAGGAACTGACCTAAACTGAAATTAAGCTAAAGAGAACGGATCCTTAGTATCCCATCTAGCTACAAAAAGAGCAACCGTATTACCTGCACACTTAACATGCTTACATCGAAATAATTAAAAGAGATAGCTATCCTTAATACATCTCCAAAAAGAATGGAAATTGGTGGCTCACCCATTTTCTTCTGTTGTATAGCACGCACAACATTAAGAGCATCACACTCCAAAATCCTAGCTAGTCTGCTGGTTACCGACCACCGTCATCCCATACCTCGCTGCTGCACCTGCCTCGGCCAGGTCAGGGGTCCAACTCACTCCGATTTTCTTCACAGCAGCTGCCTGCAAAGTCCCCTGAGAGCAGCGAATAACAGCACCAAATTGAACAGCATTATTATGAGATAAATGCGCATCAACCTTCAACCTTAACAATGCCGCTTGGGGGTGGGATCCAACACGAAACAGAAGATGTAGGAGCTCGTTTCACAGCCCCATATAATAATTTCATATGTATTCTATCCATTTCAAATTCAAGTATTTACCGAGTATGGAGTATAACTTATTTTTGAAGTGGCTTATTAGTCAAAAGTGATATTAATTAAGTGTTAACTTATTGATTACCATGATAATTAAGTAGAAATTAGCATGCCAATCAACATTAGACCTCATTTTGTTACTTAAGTTATACAAGTTACGAAGTGTCTAGAGTTGTTAATTGTTTTTAATGTTATAGTACTCAATTTCCTTCTCTCATAAACAATTTAGTTCAGCTCAGCTCAATCCAGGTCAATTCTGTTCAGTTCAGTTCGACTCAATTCAATAAATTAAAACAGGTCATAAGTATAAATACAAATATAACCAAATGAATCACTTGAAAGTTCAAAATGTATATGGAGTACAACTGTACAAGAATAGATCTAAATTTTAATTACTGATTACATCTAATAATAAGTAGTCATGCAAGTCTCCAACTACAAATAAAAGTACGTGTTACCTGAATATTTATCTTATTAACTTTAATTTCAATTTACCTTTATACGAGTATATTCTATATTTACTTTTACTTAATCAAACAACACTTTTTTTTTATATTCAAGTTTATCAATCAAATTCCACTCTTTTCTTCATTCATCTTCTTAAAACCTGTGCAAACTATATATAAATGAGATTTTTTTTGTAAATATAGAGGGAGCAATCAATAAAAAAAAGTACTGTAATCCATAACTGTTAGGAATATATGGAAAATATATCATTTAGAAAAAAAAAATGCAAAAGACCACGGACACCAGTGAAGGGCCTAACAGAAGAAGATCACGGACACCAGCAAAGGGCGTGGCAAAGAAGATTACGGACACCAGCAAAGGGTCGTGGCAAAGAAGACCACGGACATAGACACAAGCAAAGGGCCATAGTAGCAAAAGTTTATTTTTTTAAGTAAAAAAAAATTGAAGGCAACATCAACAGAGAGGTGCAACTCGATCGATTTCAACAAAGTGCGAATTTCCAATCGTAACGTTCGTGTTACTGCCATTACGATTGCGGGAGGATGTTGGGAATATAGGAAAATATATTATTGTGATATATTTTCCATATAGATCCTATGATATTATATTTAGGATAATAATATATCTTAGTGATATTCTAATAAAATAAATTTATGGAAGTTTAATAACTTATACAGAGTACTAAAAGAACAATTGCTGACATCATTTATTAATCCAAATTGTACACGTGTCAACTTCTCCTTCAAAATTTTTCCGCCTAAACTTTTTTTTTTCTCTTTCACATTAAAAAAAAGAATTAAATATTGATTAAAAAATATTTTAATACATAATACTGTACATTAAACTCTTCACAATTTTTTTAATAAGCCTTTTGACAACTGTTTACCTAATATCTTAGGGCCTGTTCCGATTGACTGAACTGAGCTGAACTGAAATGAGCTGAACTGAACTTATTAATTAGTGATTTTTAACTACGGATTAGTGATCTTTGATTATTTATTGATTATTTATTACTATACATATGTGTATATACAAATGTACATATTATTATTATTATTATTAATTATTGATGATGATTATTATTATTATTTATTGATTATTATTATTAGTATTATTATTTCAATTATTATTATTGTTGTTATTATTATTATTATTATTATTTATTGATGATTATTATTATTATTTATTGATTATTATTATTAGTATTATTATTTCAATTATTATTATTGTTATTATTATTATTATTATTATTATTATTATTATTATTTATTACTTATTGATTATTATTATTGTTGTTGTTGTTGTTGTTGTTGTTTTTTTGTTGTTGTCGTCGTCGTCGTTGTAATAAGAGCTTAAAAGAATGAAATTTGGCTTTATATCATTAGCAATATCATTAGACGTAAATTAAGAGCTGAGCTGAGCTGAACTGAACTGAACTGAACTGAACTGAATTTCAACGGAAGAGAACAGGCCCTTATGATTTTTTTATGGAGTATTATTTAAATAGCTCTATTTCTTTTTCATGATATCCATACGTAGCACGGGAGCTAATCTAGTAAAAAAATTAAAAAAAATACTTCGACGAAATATATTATTGTAAATAAAATAAAAAAAAAAAAAAGGCATGGGAGAGGGAGAACACCAATTGCTGAGTCAGGTAAATAAAGAATCAGAAAAAAAGAAAGTGGTCCTAAAAACAGATTCAAGGACATGTGAAGTTGCTTACTAAATAGTTAAGCATAATTATGAGTGTGGTTAAAGAGTCTAATTAAGTGAGTCGAGTAGCTAATAAAGTTGTGTGTACGTGATTAAACCCGTTCACACACCATTGGGCCTATTGGGCCCACCATGTTCTTCGTTGACAGTTGCGGGCCCACTCTACGAAAATCCTCTCCATCAACCCCCAAGCGTGTGCTGTTGACAAAATTTTCATACTATTATTGCATGTCTGTCGTTTTTTTATTTTCATTTTTATTACTTGTATTGGTCTAAATGAGTTACAACGGTATTACAAATTATAAGTAGTGAATTGGATGTTCGAACTTGTGAACTATTGTCTACAAAATTATTGACTGAACTACAATACATCAACGAGTGAAACTGAAGTCAATTACTCATACGAACATGCTACGGTCTTACACTCTTACATTCAGTGGCGGAGCCACATTGAGTTCTGGTCGGGCACAGAAGAAGAAGGAAAAAAAAAAAAAGATTTGTTAAATTTCATTTAAATAGAATACGAAGCACAAACTTAATAGTAGCCTAGTGGTTGGAGCGTTACCTAGTGTATCAATGGACATGGACTCATGGGTTCCAATTTATCCATTATCCCAAATAACAATACAACTTAAAGACTCATTAAGTTTAATTGTAATATTTCTTCTAATCTGTTAAGTGTACACCTGGATTATTAGTTACAAGCCCTTATAATCGGTATATTAGATCATGCTATTTAATTTGATACGAAAATATCTATCTAGTGATTCCGCCAAACCTTTAATAATTTAAAAGATCTTAAAAAAAATTAACAGGGTAATTGGTTAAAGCCATGAATTGGGGGAATATTTAATGGATTTTGGAATAAAAAGGTCTGATAAATACGAATTTTGAATCTCACTCGTGGAAAAAAATTAAAGGCCTTCGATAAAAGAGTTCCAGACTTTCGGCTGGTACGGTGCTCTACTATTGTCAAAATCCTGGCTCCGCCACTGCTTACACTAATCTAGCTCGCCAATAATTATAGTATAAAAGCATAACATGCATATTATTATTTTCATCATTAATTATGTGTTATGTCCCACTAGCTTATTTCAATTTCTTCCTCTACAGCTAAATCAAAGACTTGTGCATTCGATGGTCTAATGACGATCTCATCTTTTAAACCCTATTTGAGGGGCTAGCATGAATAGGAAGCTCTAAGCGCCTTCAATTATATTTGTAAAATGTTAAAAATGAGTTAATAGTTTTCGCTATAATTACTCCATTTTTTCTTAATTGAACTTATCACATCATCGATCTTAATGTTTAACCATTCCGTTTTATACTTTTATGTATAGGCATATAGCTAAATTACTACCTTACCAACCACTAAAAAAAAAAGGTATAGAAAAGGATAAAGTAGAAGAATGAGAAGAAGAATCAAGCAGAAAAGATAGAAGATAAGAAGAAAGAGCTTATTATACACTATTTGTACGGAATCATATTATATATAAAAAAAAAAGAGACAGATCCACTAAGCATGTATGAATATATCTCCAACATGCCAAGCTAGCAAAGATTGTATAGTTGTTCTTAATTTGTTTTATTATATATAGTCTTAGTCTTACATTTAACGGTCGTTAATTAGTTTAAGAGTTAGTTAAACTATTAATTAATTTTAAACATAGTACTATTTGATCATAGCTTATAGCTTCATAAGCTAGCTTAACTACGCACAGTGCATCAGATCAATTGTATTGGACCATACAATATGCTATACATATATATTCATACAATAATAATTTAATTTATGAATTTAATGAATATATGTATGTTATGTTGGACCATATTATTATACATGCAATTAGCTGTCTATCTAGAAGATCAAATATGAGTTGTACATATGCACGTATGTATGTTTATTAATACGTGCATGCGTGCACCTCCATTTTCCACACAACATATATTCTTTAATAGTTTATCACTTATCTGTGCTATACTAAATTTTATTTATAATTTGTAGAATTAAACTCATTATTTCTATTGAAAATATCACAATGCAAAATGTTATTTAATCTATAGTATATTAGTATATATATGATTATAATATAATTAAGATAATAATGAAACTAGAATGGATTCCAAATGATGTTACTCCATGGATCGGGAATTTTCTTGGCTCGAACTCTCCAACGATTTGAATGAACCATATATCCAAGTGAACCCGTGAGCCAGAATAGAAGAGCTAGCTTGCCCCACCCACAAGTAAATAATTTGTATTAGTCTCAACTCTCAAGTCCGATCCAACCCTAAATATATATAGTACCAAGCAAGTAATTTTACTAATTTGATAGTATTATTTTCTTCATTCTAGTGAATTAATATATCCCAATAATTGGTTCTTATCGTGCTTAATTTCACTTGGAAATATGAATAAGAATGGAACAAATGCATTCAATTTGTCATTTGTACATAAGATGTTAATTAATGATGATGTTACAGCTAGAGGAGTTGGGTAGATCGACTCTCCTAATTAGTCTAATGAATGAGCAATCAAATAAACATCTTTTGAAGTCAACATCAAGCAAGCTTTCTTCGTGTGAATCATGTCCAATCATTTTCCTATGAGAACGAAGTTCAGTTGAGCAATTCACATAATAAGTACAAATATATACATGTGCAATTGTAGAGTATTTTGTCCTTAATTAAAGAGAAAGAAAAGGAATTAAATCGATGATCCAAATTAAATCTCTCGATCTTTAATTAGCTATTTCGATCCATTCTCTCTTATTATTTCTCTCTTTTTAGTCGAAGTAATAACAATACAAAAGAATAAAGAGACATAAAACAAGATGATTTTACTCTAATCACATACATACATCATAAATATTACGATGAGTAGATATTTATTACTTCCTCTTGATATCAAATTGAACATAAATTTAAGATTGTACATATGCCATATCATATCATAACATATCATATATTAATATATATAATAGTATAATTAAGAATCGATTCGATGACCTACAACTTTTATTAGCGATTACGTGTTGTTTAAATTGACACTTGTGTGACAAAAAAACTGTAACCACATGGGACTATAGTCTATAGAGCTTATATACCCTAAATTACAAAGTTGATGCAACAGCCTTTAACGAACCCAAAAGGCACTCGAACTGATAGATTGAGATCGAGAGTATTTGGAGAAATGACGACAATTATTTGTGTACTCCGTAGAAAATAACAACAATAATATATTTTATACTTTATATATATGTCTAAATATCCACCACATTTTAGAATATAGTCGGCAATTACTTTCCATTTATAGGATTATTATTTAGTTCTCCTATGACAAATAATGGATATCACATAATAGATGAAAAAACTTTGTCCATACTGTAGTGCCGACTCATATACTTGTAAAGGATATACTTTTATAATTTTAGCTAATTCAACTATCCCCATATATAATAAAAATAATATTATATATATTATGATCTTAATAACATTTATGTCAAGTTTTATACTATGTTTGTATGTAAGTTTAATTATTATTCTTGGCTTATTAACAAGATGCAATGCAACTTTTTACTTGTGGAGACGGGAGCTAGCGATTAATATGGAGGAATCAAAATCAACCTCTATAACAAGGGTCTTATAATAAACTTTTACGATAATATACATGCGAGTTAGCATGATTATAAGAATTAAATTACGATATATTTCAGAGTTCACTTGACAACCCTAATACGGAGTAGCTAGTTTACTACTTAAGGTACCTTCTAAGAAACGTTGTGACAGGTTCACTTTTAGGTTATATATTCATTTACCCATGTGCAAACATGTCTCTTTAAATAGCAAAAATGTAGAAATAAAAGTAGACCATGATTATAATGATCAAGCAAGCCACCAATATATAGCACCATGCATGCCTATCAGCCTATATAGCTTCTTTCACAAGGCTTTATCTTCAAAGATTCGATCTCCAAACATATACTAGCATTTTTCCTACCACTCTCGATCAATATATATCCACACAATTCATACAAGCTTGAGCTATTTATAGAGCTTTCTTTTGTCCTAACTCCTAATTCTATTCCACTCACTTAACCCTTGACAACCATCTAAAGACATCACATAACATTATTACATAGATATATAGCATTATATATATAGTATTGATCTCGGAGAGAGTGAAGGATAACTCAAGTGGTTAAAGTTTTCCTCCCGATTTCAAGTGATCCTGAGATCGATTCTCATCACTTGTTCTCGTGACTCTCTAAACAATAAAAAAAAATATAGTATAGATCTCGGATCGGAATATTTACATTATCTTCATTATTAATTAAGGATTATATGATATGATCCTATACTTTGCTTAATATTCCTTGATCCTTCCACTTCCTTGATTAATTATCTAATTTTAAAAAGAGTCGACATTATTCTACCTTTTTGAAGAGACACATTACACGTAAATCATATTCTTTTTTACATGCAAAAGATTAAATAGTGTCTTCGTAGAAATTTGATCCTATATCCAACAAATTGAAGAATATGAAAGTGACATTGTGACCTGGCCATAGCATTTGTAATTATATATCATAACTATTGACAATTTTGCAAGTAAATTAATATATATCCACTTTAAATTATTTTAAATGAATATAACATTATCACCCTAATACTACTTGAAGATTAAAAAAGGTCAAATAATCTATATGTACAAGTGTATAACCTTATCATTCTTTATACAATTGCATGCAATAAGTAATGAAGTATATTATACCTTATATTAATAGCAAAAGGTACATGCATGTATGTCATACACTACTATATATATATACAAAGTACTAGTCATTCACATCATAAATTATTACAAAATCTAATTTAGAAAGAGATATAATTAATTAAAAAGATCCTGAACCAAAAATAAAGACTTTTTTTTTTTAAAGAAAAGAAAAGTAGAGTAGTGGACGATAAATTTTATTGGAATTGAACCACAAATAAAAAGTATAACATACTGTATAGGTTATAACTACATAACCTAGCTCTTGATAGTCTTGACCTCTTGTAGATCGTAGCTCTCATAGTCTCTATAATTCTTCCTTTCTAGATTGTAATCTCTTATAACCTAGATTATTCATTTTAATCTAAAATAATCGATTTCAAACATCTTAATTTGTAATATGCTATTGTTTTTTTTTTTTTTTTTTTATCATTTAATTTATACGTACATATACCTCGAAGATACTATATATTGTTGATATGTTTTTTTGCATTATGACGAAGACTTTTGTCTCCTATTATATTGTTAAAGCCATTCATTTTATTGTTTTTGGAGGAAGTTAAAGCTTATCTTTAGACTAATAGCTAACAAAATTGATGATTTGAAAAATCAACCAAAATCATACATTCTATTTCAAGATCTGGTCTAGTGATCTACTACATGATTGACATATTCTTCATATGTAGTACAGAGTAGTAATTAATTTTGTTCATAAATAGTTATTAAAAAAGAGTAGTATTTAATTTATCAAAATAAGAATATCCTAATTACACAACCACCTACAAATCAAAATAAGAATATCCATAAACCACCCTAATAATTATGTATCATAACTTCATAAGGACCAAAGAAAAAATCCAAAAGAAAGTTCAGAACAGAAGAAGTGACATATTTGGACGATCCAAAATAAATAAGATAGGGTTTAATTTAATGATATATATTGAGTAAAGATATCATTTTCCCCACATTATATAACTAACTGCTGAATCCACTAGAAATTCAAAGAAAAAATAAAATTAAAAATAGCCCCCACAACCAATCATTTCCACAGGAAATCAACAAATATATTAAATAAATGCAAAAATAAATAATTTTAAAAAATAAATAAAATACATCTTTAGATTTCATAAGACTAGTAATGCTTGGACTTTTGCACATATTAATGCATATATTTAATTAATTAAAAGTTTAATTTTTAAATAGTACAAAAGCTAAAGTGTTTCAATTATTATGAAATGTAGGTGTAACGGATATATGATATATTAGTGTGTATATACTCGTATATTTATAATTGTATATATATGGTGGTCTCGTATACACCGTGACATTTCCTTTTTAATTTACTAAAGACGACAAATATTGTAAAGAAGAGAAAAATATATGGGTAAAGTACTTAGAAAGAATAGTGATGGGACAAATTTTGGGTAAGCAAAACTGGGGGCCCACTTTGTAGTCCAAGTGGGTAATGGAACCATGTGCAATCATATGGTAGTTGGCCATTCTTAGGCCCACCTTTTACTCACTTTTTTTTTTCTTCTCTAAACCCTCATTTTCAAATTCATATATGCCTTTAAAACTTTATTTATGCTACTAATCTATCAAGGACTAATTATCTACATTTTGCAAGTTAATTTGATTTATGGGAGAATTGATAGCACTAATATAGTGGGGTTAATTTTAGGAGTGTGAGAGTTTGATGAGTATTATGGACCAAAGCAAGACTTGTAGGTGGCACATCTAATATCTTGTTGTTGATGTTATTTTATATTTTGAATTTTGTAATTGAAATTTAGGAGTCGTACTTTTTAAGGTAAGAATCAAGTTGAAAATTAGTACATAAAGGTTAGTAAACCAAATCACTTAAATCTAATCAATATATTAGTCTTGAACATTATAGTAATTTAGTGATTAAGACTATGAACTGGTAATTATATATTTTGAGTTAAAACGTTGTTATACATGTAAAATGAAACAAATGACTATACCAAAAGTCATCAATGTGCATATATTTGACTAACTATTTTTAATCCATTCATATACTCCATAGTTTATTTCTTCATTTTAGACTCGAAATCTTTCTTGACAGTCTAAATTAATGTCTCCCTTGACTACCCCAAAGAATTTCATATCTAACTTGTTTTAATTAATCTACCAAAAAGAAAGTGAATTGATTCTCAAGCCAAGCTTCCTTCTTCATTCTTCTCTAACTACAACCGCCCATTTCTCATCTCTTACTTTATTTAATTTTTCTTCCTTCCCCCATTCTCTTCACATGTTTGTTCCACCCCCTCCAACCAATTAATTGGCCCCCAAACACCCCCCGATTAAAAAAATAAAAAAAATACTTTTCTAATTTTCCTATTTTTTAATTTTTTTTTTGTTAATTTAATTAATTTTGTCTATAAAAACCCCAAGCTCAAGAGTCAAGCCTCCTTCCCCACCCTCCCTAGAATTTCTCTTGTTGGTTCTCCTAGTTCATTGGGTATAAGTACAAAATTTTGTGTCAGATTTTTAGTCAGAAGTAAAATCTCCTTTTGTCTTTCTGACAATAGGACCCTTTTGTGTAAGAAAATTCACCCAAAAAAAAAAAAAAAAAAACCTACAAAATCTCTTCTTCTAAAATCCAATTTCTTCTTCTTCTCAAAAACTTTCCCTAGATTTTTGATCCATTTATACTCATTATTTCCCAAACAAACCCTAAAAAACACCCAAAACAATAAAAAGAAATGAATCCTCATCAAAATCAACGTCTTATACCCTTAAACCTTAAGTCACTAAGAACAAGATTTGCCCTTCGTTTCTTAAAAGCCCTAAAAAAAATCAACCACCAAGAAAAAATCCATAACAAAATTAATTACAAAGGTAATGGTAATATTGTTATGATGACTCATCATAAATTCCATAAGATAAAGGTGGCAGCTGATGCATCCATGGCCGCGGCCGTTGGTCCAAAACGGGCGTGGAGCCGGGCAGTGTTGTCAAGGATCCGGCTTAGCTGGTGGCGGCGTGGGTTGTTGAGAAGAGAAAATAGTATTATTGTTGCTAGAAAGCAACGGCGAGGGGCGGTCCGCCAACAAGGCGGCCAAACACAAGAGCTAAGGAGGTTGGTGCCTGGTGGAGAAGAAATGGATATGCAAAAATTGTTAGATGAGACTGCTCATTATATTAAGTGTCTTACTACTCAGGTAAATGTCATGAGAAGTATTGTTAATTACTGCTCTACACCGGTTAATTAATTCTTAATAAGTTAATTAATACTATAAGCATGTAATGTAAAATGAAAGGAGGATTTATATAATAAAGTTTGATGTGAGTAATTAAGCTAAGGTGAGGTTGTTGTTGGTCAAGGTAGTATGGAATTAATAATTAATACAGAAAGATGTAACATATGTTTGTAGATTATTCATCATGTTATAAACATAATGAAGTATATAGTTTGATATAAATTGTACATTAGAGATAAGATTAAAGACTTATCTTAATTTTTGTTTTGTTTACTTATGAAGAGAATTATAAATGAATATTTTGTTGTTTTGCTTGTATTTTTTATGTTGTTGTTCTTGAATTATTCATTAAAGTTCATGAACAAAATCAGACAAATAAGAAAACACTAATAAAAAATCAAAGTTTCTTATAAAAGGAAACTATTGATGCTAGTAAGAGAGGTTTTGATGTAAATACTTCTGTACTTATTGGTACATGAATGAGATTTGAAGATAATAAGGAAAGCAAAGTTGATTATTGATTGTGTTTCTTAATACATCAATATATTTGATGATTTGAATTTTTTTCTCCCTGAAATTGCTAGAGGAAGATAATTTTGATTTTAAGATATTAATGTACTCCGCAACAACATATCTTTTGATGTACTTTTGAACTTGTTTTACCATTTATTAAATCAATTTTATTTACTTAATTAGAAGGTATACTTTTACCCGTACATCCATTGTACGATATACTTTTTTGTTAGAATAGATTGTTCTCAACATAATTTGTTACTCGCATTGATGTGAGTCACAATTTATAGAATGGACGGCTTTTAATATTTCATTTGCGAAAATTGAAAATCAAAATATAATCTTCAATTGAAATATAAAAAATTCCTCCATGATTCCTCATGTTGGAGATTTAAAATTGTGGTGTGATGAAGGTATCATGGACAAATCAATCTCCATCGAATGATTATTATTGCTTGAAGAAGGAAAAACCCCATATAATAGTATAGAAAATTTTCTACTTCAAATTAGGAATCTTGCTATAATTAGCTTGAGCTTGATTAAATTTGAATCCATATATTAAGTTTCTACTAGTCTAAAGATCCCTTAAAATAATTAAATAAACATACAATAATAATATAACAAGGGTAAAAGAAAGATCTTATAATTGTTACGTTGGTCTTGGTCATCTAACTAATACTAATAATGCTTCTAATCCTGCATTAATCAAAGCCAGCTAGCTAATATTGTAATCGAATCGTCATAAATATGTAGCTTGATACTCAAGCATCTAGAGATAAAAGTTGAGATAACAAGATTAGAATAAGAATAATTAAGGACCATGTAGCACTTTAATTATGTAAAATGGACAATTCATGCCTGGCAACATGAACTAATTATTGTAGCAGTATTTAATTAGGTGATTAAGGGAGGAAACAAAAATTATTGTCTCATTCTTCTTTTGGTTTATAAATAGATTTTGTCATTAGTTAGATTTCAAAAACAAAAACATGTGAATTAATAATCTTTTTTGCTATAAACCCTCAAAGTTTAATTTAATTATATACTAATAAGTGACAACATTATATCTTAGGGGTTGTAAGAGAGTTGCACCAAATTAACTGATAGAGTATAAAACATATTCATGGGTCTTAACCATCAGTTTAAGCTTTTGGTTGAGGCCCAGGAACATGTTTAACATGGTATCGGAGCCAGCGTGTGACACAAAGGTCACGGGTTCGAATCTCATCCGCCCCTCCTTCAAAGTGAAATTAATTCGCACCAGGTATGGGTGGGCCTGTGTTGCATCCACATTTCAAGCCCAAAGGCCTTTCATGTGAGGGGGAGTGATAGAGTACAAAACATATTCCTGGGCCTCAACCATCAGTTTAAACTTTTGATTGAGTTGGTCCTCTAACATTAACACGTTCAATGCATAGTTTTGTGCAATGTTTCTAGTACGCGAGTACATGCTGTTGGATTTATTGAATCAAAATCTTATTAGGCTAGGAGATTAAACTGCTAAGATAATTAAAGGCTTCTCTAATTATCTTGAAAATTTGATGTCATTTTCTAGCTTCCATATCATCCGCACGGATGTTTTGAGTAAACTGTACACAAACATATAGACCAAGGTCGAGTATAGTATATCATACATTCTGAAAGGAACGTCAACTACACTAGTATTTTGTATGGTGATCGATCGAATCAAACTATTACTCCCTTTGTCTCCATTTAAATGTGATCTGTTTTCAAAATTCGTCGACCTGTTGTACATGTAATAAGATTAAGTACGTGCTACATTAATTGGGTGGAATAGCTCCGTAGTTTGCACACCAATGTGTTTTTGGTACTCAATTAGTAGAAGGTATAAATAAGGGCCGATTATTTTTGAAAAAATAATACATGTATTATTTAGAGTTGCAAATAATAAGTTAAAAGTAAGAATAAGTACTTGTTAGACCATCTTACTACTTATCAAGGAACACATGATTTGTCATAGATTCCTAAACTTCATGTAGTGAGTATGATATTAGAAACTATATTTGATTCTTAAAATTATTCCTTAAGGATGCATACTTCAAAATCGATAAACTTACAATTTTTTAATTTGCATTTTTTGTATAGCAAAACCAAATTCTAGCTTTCTAGTGAAAGTTAGTTTAGTCAGTTAATGTGTCAGGAGAATATTGTGCATTTTTTGTCTAGCAAATCCAATGTTGAAGGGTTGTTAGTTGTTACTACAAATTTGAGTTTGAAATTAAACGCATGAAACATAAATCAGTTCTCAATTAAAAGTATTTTGTGGCTCACATCATATTAAGGGTGGTTGTGTGTCAAATACTACACCTTTTCCCTTTCTTAACCATTTTGCTCTAGTTAGTATTGTAGCTAATAGAAGAATCTACAATCGTATATTTCCAACTCTTAAAGGAGTAATCTTAAGTGTAAAAAAAGCTTTATTATTATCTTAAAGATACTTTCAAAAATCCCAAAAAATAAAATCAAAGTTTACTTATTACTTTAAAGATAAAATGATTTCATATAAGATAAGATAATTGAGTGAATTGAATTTTCACCATGACATGGTACTCAATTGCATAGCCAAAACATTTCTACATGCAATGTACATAAACTTGAAAATAAGTTGCTTCAAAGATGATTATTAATTCAAAATAAAATTGGATCTAGTGAAATACACATGAACAAAGCGTGAACAGCACTAGCTATAAATTTACAACCAAAATCGTATCATTATTACATTATAAATTGAAGGCTTTAGAGATTCAATCTTTTATTGTACATACAATCCTTTCTTCAATTGTAAGTAAATTCACATAACCTAGTTTTAATTACTATACATTCTTATCGTTATTAAACATACCTTTATAAACAACACAAACCCGACACGGATCAAACACGACATCAATGAATCACACATAAATAACACCCATCTAAACCATCAACTAACTCCTATAGTACTCATCTCATCAAAATTGAAGAAAAAGGTTGAAAACAAAGCACAAGTACTAGATAATAATGATTTGAAGCATGCACATGAGCAAACTTATTCGAGTAAACGAAGTGAATACAAGAAGACAAGAAGTGGGACAATTCATAATTTAGTAGACGTCCCACAAAATGTTTAAATCTTTGGAAATTTCATTGGGGTTAAAAGACACATTGATTTTGTAGGGCATATAAAATATATAATCATCGCTTTCTAAAATAAACAAGCACACCTTTCTAGGACATTTAGAAAGGCAAATGTCATTCATTATGACAACCACCATCCTTGTTATTTTCGTTATAATGGCGTAGCATCACTTAACACCATACTACGTAAGAACATTATAAACTAGCTTAGTTATTGGGAATATTGGATAAATTACTTCCAACAAAAAGTGATTGAATTAATCATCTATGTTCTTTATTTTTATTATTTTTAATGTAAACTTTTTTAAATATAAAATAATAAGATGAATAATTCTCTAACGGAGTATTCTAGCACGTAATAAGGAAGAAGAGAGTACGTTGAATTTGATTTTAGCATGCCTTTGATTGATTTTGGCTTGGAATACAATGCTCTAGATCACATTACTCACATATAGCGTGTCAAAATCATTTGTGTAGATTTCTTCAAATTTATTTTTACGAGTATATACATACTCTGTTCCATAATAACTGACACATCATTTAATTTGGCACACATTATATGTCGATTAATCAATGCATCAGGATTTTTTTTTTATGCATTAATTTGATCATTAACATATATATAATTAAACATTAATAAAACAGTTTTTAAAGGTTATACTACCTCCGTTTCATATTATGTGCAACAAAGGAATATTTTATGTCTCACAAATAATACATCTTTGTTGCACATAATAAGAAACGGAGGTAGTATTAAATTCACATTAACATCCATTTAAAAACATATTACAGATACTAATTGTCTTTCATTTATTACTCAAGCTATAGTCAAAGTTTCATACGGAGCATATGAATTGAAAAAAGCCAAAGTGTATCAATTACAATGAAACAGAAAGAGTAATTAGTTAAACATATTGTATTGTTGATGCAAAATAGCTCTAATATGAAATTCGATCGTTCTCCCTTCTCCTCAAAAACACCTAGCCTCCAAAACAATTGGCTCTTGAAGTGCCATTAGAACATCAAATGATGTCACATAGATTTCATATGCTATACATCGATCGTATGGCTCTAAATCGTCACATAGATTTCATATGATATATATCGATCGTAAGCCTCTAAATCGTCAAGTTTTCAACCTCGTAAGTGCAAGCTGCAGAGTGGTGCCATAGCTCGGCGCCAAGCTAGCAGCACCAGGGCTGGTTTTAATTTGAGTTTGAGTGCCTTGAAGAATACTAGCTGAAGCTCTGAGATGAGGCAGCTACTAGTCGCTTACTCTCAAGGAATTTGGCTAGCTGCTCTTTTCCTAACATGAATGGTAAACGCATCACGTCCTATTTGTGGTATAGCCAACAGCTTCCCAATTTTCATGCATTCTTTTTCTTCCCCAAGGCTTTGAAATTAATAGTAGCCACTTCTGTTAACTTTACTATATTTCGCAAGTAATACTCACAAGTCAAAAGAAAACACCGCAACAGTGAACTGCATAGGCAAGTAAACTCGTCATATGACCATAGACCAAAATTTTCCGGGTTCTTGCTTTGTAGCTACAAGCAAAATCCCTAATAAGAGGAACGCGAAAAGACAGAAACTAGATGAACTTAAGTGGTAATCACTTGAGGATTACAAAGACAGGTTTTATTTACTCACCCTGACTTTATTTCTTCTTACATTTTGCTTTGGGGAAGGGGGGATTCGGGACATTTTATAATTCCTGCTTCACTACACGTATAACTACAAACATATTTTGATCTATACAAACTATCTAGCACATTTATTAACTATACATCCCCGAGCATAGAGAAATAAAGATGTTAACACCAACGATGTGGACTAGCTTGACATACCAAAACACGTTATAGAAGTCTTTGGCATTGGATTTAAGGAACTTCCATAGCTTTGCACTATATGTGCACATTATAGCAGTCAAAGTGCTGTTGCTGCACCTTTTAGCCGCTATCAGAAAACATAATCAGCTGAAGATTTGAATCATTCTTGTTTCAGGCTTATAAACGTTGGTAAACTTCACTAATATAGCATCAAGAAGCCTTGACCTTTGACTCAAACCAGGGAGTGATTGAGCTTTGTAGGCCTCTGATCCTTAGGCCATTGCCCCAAAAGGAGGCAAGGCTAAGACCCATGATAGCCATAGCAACTACAGAACACGCAGATGGAACAGCTTGACTACTACCAAGAAACTGGGTAGCAAGAAGCCCAGCTAGGGTCGAACTTTGCATCCCCGTACACAGTGAGATTGTCCTGGAAACTTCTTCCTCCTGCCTGCAAATTTTTAGACATGTATTGGTTTATTCAGGTCTAAATAGCACCAAAACAATTAGCTAATCACTACAAAGTTTGAAAGTAGATTAACTCAATAGATGAGAAAATATATCAAGTTTCAGGATAAAAATGAGGATATTAAAAATTGCCATAAACCCACAAGAAGTGAATCAATCAAAACATTCAGCAACAATCCATTGATGATATTAACTACCACAAAGCAAAATCTCAAAGAAAGTACGTAAAGATCTAGCAAGAATAAGTTTAATCTGATCGGTTATTTGCACTATAAATAGGATTTCTCAGTTTAAGAATTGCATATCTATGAGCTTTCTTTGAGTTTTCAAACTAATTAAATCATTACGGGTTCGTTCTGCAACTGATAGGTTGAGGGGGGAAACACATAACGCATAGAAACTATTCTTTGATGTATTCATTTGTCTGACCCTCTGACCAATAATTGATTGAAGCAAATTGTTATTACTCGGAAATATTCAAATAACATAAAATACCCATGTGCAATGTTTGGATGCTCTGATGTAGATATGAAGACTTCATTTTGAGCCATAAAAGTAGTGCACTGCATAAAATTATTGGACATGTATACGTGTCAAACAATATATGCTGCATCAAATTGACAGTGTCAATCAGGCTAGAATTGACAGAAAACTCACCCGCATTTTCTATTAAAGATCTAAACACATAGTCTCAACATAGTAGAATTACTAATTGTTATAATTACACAATCAATGACAATAGTGCAGGGGTTGGCATGTACATATCATTACAACACGGGCAAAGTACTGTTTATAACTCTACTAATCAACCAAATATTAGGCAAGCAGAAGAATAAGATTTTTTATATTTAATTACCTCAGATTCAGTAGTTTGGAGAGCCAATATCCTAATGTGAAAGCCGCAGCATGAAATGCCAACACTGGGGCAATCAAACGAAAACCTTCAGCAGAAAGAATCCGACTACGATTTATTGCAAGGGGACTACCAATACACAATGAAGTGCAGGCCATAGCTACAATGGGCATCACTGGTTGAAGGCGGTTGACAATTGCTTTGGCATAGGTATTCAGCAATAGACCAAGACTGATAGGGACAAGAACTACCTAAGAAAAAGCACAAGTCTAAAATCAAGTTAATTGAGTAATACACATACCCAATTGTAGCATGAACCTTTTCTATGGAAAACTCAGTACCTGCAGTATAGACTTAGACATAGCAACAGGATCAACAGGAACAACAGACCCAATAAGAAGGCGGGTCAAAAGAGGGGTAAAGATAACTGATGCAATGGTTGAGGAGCTAGTCAACAAAATGCTCAATGCTACGTCTCCTTTGCTCAAGAAGGTAGCATAGCTAGATAGTTGAGCACCTGAAACACAGGCTGTGAGGACAAAGCCTGCATAGAACATAGGTGACACCCCAAATGCTTGAGCAATCAATACACCAAGGACTGGTTTTACCACATATTGGGCCAAAAACCCAAGAGTAAGAGGCAAAGGCCTGCAGGTATAGAAACTCGACTGTATAAGTAAGGCTTTCAATAGTAGAGAATATGAGGCCAATAGGCTATGGGCGGTATTTCAAGTACCTACCTCTGAAAAGCAAGAGCAAAGTCATCTATGGATAATCTTATTCCAATAGACAGCATGATCCCACCAAGTGCAGGGGCGTATAATTCTTTTGATACCCTGCATAAAATAGAAGAACTGTTTTATCAGGATTGTACAGCAATAATTTTTTAGCCTAAACAAGGCCTAGTTCCATTTTTTCTCACACAAAGCCTAAGCAATAATCTGCTCTTCATCAAAGACTGAATGCCCTCTTTCTAGTTCAGGACAATGCAACAATCACAAATGCAAAAGCCAATGAACAGCCACCATGTGGTCTGATCACCTACACCGGACGAGCAAGAGAAACCTTGAACGGAAAGGCTAGTGGAGCAATGCAAGGGGCAGGATAGCAGCCAAATGAAACACTACAGGACAAATGATTAGGTGGGATCCTTTTTGACAGCCATTGGCTGAGTGTGTACATATAAAAGGGAGAGAAGGGTCAGACTAGGTAGTTGATTATTGTGTAAGGAAATATTGGAGATTCGTGGCCTCAAGCCACCCTCAGAGATTGGTAGCCTGAAGCTACTTGTAAGAAAGTTCCGTTTGAATCAAAATCCTATCTTTCTTCCCTTAAATTGCTTTCTCTTTAAATCACATGTTAGCTAGCTATTTAGTAGATTAGTAGATCGTTACAGACAACCCCAGCTATTTCACCTTTTTTGCTGCTTACTTCTGTGATCAGATACCCTTTCTATAATACACTTTCATTTACTCTGTAACAATTTCCATCACTATGCCCTGTTTCAATTTTTACTGATCATTGAAATGAGACATTTATTTTTTTTAGACCATAGGAAACTTTAATAGATAATTTACAACTATGCTCAAACCCATTGGATTGATTCCTATGGATCTAGGAACATTATCAACCACTTAAAAGGCCTTTGTTATTGCACTTTGTTAAGCTAAGAAAGCTTTCATGTTTTTCTAAAATGTTCATAGATCACAAATTTACAAGCGAAGTTAGTTTTGGTTCACCTACTCACATTGATATCATATCATATCATATCATATCAAATCAAAGGAACAATAGGACTCATAAATAAATTTTCAAAACAATAATAATTTACACATGCCCACTCTGTCCAGAATATTCCTGAAGCGCTTCAAGATGTCCTGCGAGCAATAGCTCTATGAGCCTTGCCCCTCGCATCTCAGGCAAACTTTCAAATAAAGTACAAATGGCATGAGTTTTTAGGTTGCATTTGGCCAGGAGAAAGATGCTTTCAACTAAAATTAAATTCCTGTTAAATTTTATTACGAAAGTCGAAATGAATTGACTTCCAAACTCTTAACATTACATTCAGAGAGAAAAGGGGAAAATATGTCATTCCTTAATTAAAGGGCATGCTTGGATTGAGGATAGTGTATTAAGGGTGTAATGGAAGATAAAAATAAGGATATTGGGCTGTAGGAGGGAGGAATGAGGAAATTAATACCCTTATTTTGGGGGTAATTGTAACCCACCACCACACTAAATTAATGTTACACTTCAACCCTTAAAATGAGGGTTATAGTTCCCCTTCCTTCTCTTCCTCGTTCAATAATTACTTATTAAATAATCTATCCTATAGACCACCATCTAATTTCACTATCATTCTCTCAAATTTTTGATGAATCACATTTATATAGGATTTATAGGCACGTTTATGCTAAGTTTATAGTTGCTTTTTAGGTCTTTTAGTCGCTTTTTAGGTCGTAAATACATAAGTTGTTTGTTTTGTACTCTATTACGCTCCGTTTGTGTTTTTCTTAATGTTTCAGGTGATTTGATAGACATTTGGACGCTTTCGTAGTGTTTGGAGTTGATTCGGATGATATTTGGATGGAAGCCGATGAATTGAGTTTATTAATTGGAGATCCCATGTTTGTGGATGTTGATTTTGAGATTTATATGCATGAGGAATGAATATAGCATCCACAAGGGTCGTTATGCACTTTACGGAAATGAATTTGAGCTAGAAATGAAGAAAAACGATGGTTTACAAATTGTCAAAACTGACCTTTGTCCACTCTTTTGATCATATCTTGAGTTATACAGATCGGATTGATGCGATTCAAACTGCGTTGGAAACTAGACTTGAAGAGCTTTTTAGTGATAGGTTACACGCCCTGAGACTCCTTCTATAACAGGATTTATAGCCCTTGAAAGACGACCCTGCGAACCAGCGGACCACCAGCGCCCGAAGCTCGGCACTCCCAAGCCACGAGCAGCTACTGGTCTGGCCGATGGATACCCAGCGGCCGCTGGTTTCCGCGCCCAGCAGCAGTCATCTCCGAGCCTTGTTTTCCATCATCGCAACGATCCTTGATCGACTACGACTCCTTTAATTGTCCAATCATCGAACAACTTTTGTTATTTTAATTTCTTACCTTTTATTTATTTATTTATCTTTAGATTAGTTTTAGGATAATATAAATACTCCAAGGGATTTTATTTTTCCCTTATGCTTTTTTTATGCCTTTTTATACTTTTTATTTTACGTTCGTTGTAGTTTCTCTCTAACCCTAGTTTTTCATAGAAAACTCCATGGATTCCTCCATGGATTTGTCCTTGAATTTGTTACTTTAATTTATAGAGGTAATTTTATTTCTTTACTTTTAATTATACTTTCTTTATTATTTCTAGTTTTTATTATTTATTTCATGCTAGAGTAGTTTATTTCTAGGGTTTGAGAATCCATGTTTATATTATGAATCTTGATTGGTATTTTTAATATTTTGATTATTGATTTCTCTAATTGATAGTGTTTTATTGTTAATCTTGCAACCTGATCAATTGTTTGATTAATTTTTGTTAATAAGAGTTTGAATCGAAAGATCTTACTTTTAGAGGCTTACCTACAATTAACAATTCTGATTATGTTAGCGACCGAACTACATATGTTGAATTGAGAGCGTTAAGACCCGACCGTAGGCTTAGCAATTGCTCTAGATAATTGATTGATTGAATTGTTCGTTATTGATATTTGATAGATTTAGAACTATAAGCATGGTGAACCATAACCCTAGGTCTTTTTATCAATTGTTTTATTCCTATTTTAATTTAGACTACTTTCCTATCCCAATTTCGTGACATAGTTTAGTTTCTCTAATTTCTTAGAGGTTAGATTGAATACCATCTCCCTGTGGATTCGACCCTACTTACCCTATTACATTGTTAGTTGGTTTTGTTAGGAATTTATTTTTGACAGGTGTACGACAACCTATCAAATTTCTTTGTCACCCCCCTTAGCATACTATTCCCAATAAAAGCATGACCTAAAAGGGAAAGCCTTCTCCAGTATTTAGAAGAACTACTTTTAACTCAAGACACTAATTTCACACCACTACACAGTATACAAACCAAACACATCCTTAAACTTGGAAGGAATTATGGAGTATAAAATTGTATAAAACTGCTTTTTTATTTTTCTTTAATGCACTCTGATATGGTAATAATAAGACTAGCCTAACTCATCCTTACACATGACCAAAGAACGTCAATACGTCATTATACGAGTTAAACTAATACCAAGTACCTAATATTCAGTAGGCAAAACATAATTGCTTACATGATCACATTATTATAGCAATTGTAGTACTTTTTAAGGCAGAACTGGCATGGAAAAACACAACTTAGAATAACTAGTCAACTATAGTACTCCCATATTTATTAATGCTATGTCACCAAAGAATTTCCCTCTTGACAGGTAAGTAATAACCTTTACAAATAAACTATATAAACTCTTAACAAAAAAAACAATTAAGTACACAAAAATTATAAAATTCTCTAATGACATCATCTGTAACAACTAAAAGCAACATGCAAAGAAACCTAATCAAATCCCAGAAGAGATCCAAAGCATTCTAGAACTCACTAGATTTCACTATGTTACTAAACAAACAAATGATATAAACGGGATTTGATTCTAGGATATCACCCCCAATACTCGTACTTTAATCAAGTTAGTTGGCATCCACACAAATCAACTACTAGTATATTCATTCCACCCAACAAAAATAGTAGGTCCTGTATACAACAAGTGCAACTAAGCCTGTTATATACAATACACCCGTTACATACAATTTTTACCACATTCTCATAAGTCATAACATATCAGTTATATTCATACAAAATAATTCTAAGTTTAGTAAAAAGAAAATACAATAAATTAAGAAATTGTGTTTTAGAATTGAGTATATACCAAGTAAAAGAGGCTGGTTGAGATAGGGCAACGACCGCGGTGGCAACAACCACAAATGGAAGAATTGCTGACAAATTCTGAGAACCACCACTTTTTGAATCATCACTTGATATTTGATTACTAGTATCATTACCAAATGATAACAAACAAACATTTCCTAATCTTCTATGCAATCCAACTCTCCCTCCAAATCCAATAAACGGCGTCGTTGAACACATATACACCGATAATCCGCCATTAAAACCACCATTATCACCCCTTTTATGCGAATTCTTCAAATACCCAGAAATCTTACTCCCTTTAACTGCCTTCCTTTTGATGTTTAGACATAAATTAGACAAATTTAGAGGTGAATTAGAAGAAATTGACAAAAAATTATTTGTGAGCTGGGGTTTTGATTGCAGAAACGAGAAAGCCGGAGCCAATGACAATGATAAAGATGGTGATATAGCCATTCAATTTCAGTAGCAAATTGCAAATTTTTAATAGAAATTTACAAAATTAGGAAGATTTATTTCTGGGTTGTATTGATTAGAGGGTTTTAATGGGGTTTGGACATTTCTTGGAAGAATAGTACTCCGAGTGTAGTAGTAATAGTCCACGACAGAGATGGCAGAGGAAAGAGAAAGGAGAGGGAAGATATGAGGTGTGAAAGAGAGCTGGGATTAAGAAAAGATGGAGGAGAGAGAAATTTGGTACGAAATATGATAATTGACAAATGTGTGTTTTCGTAATTTTTGTTGGCATTATAACTCTTCATTTTGGCACCTTAAATTGATTCGATACAATCAATTTCTATTTGTTTACTTTTCTGTTGGGAAGTTGGAAGTGTTTAATTTTTCTAGGACTTTGTCATGTTCACCAAGTGGAAGGTGGAAATGTTGGTGGTGTTTGGGCATTATTCATATGTCCTCTTGTTTTTAGCATCCGACTTCCGACCCTAACCAGACTCACGCTTTTTTTTTTAATACTCACGCTTTTTTTTTCAATATTTGAAGATTAAATCGTTTGAAAGTGAGGGTGAAAAGTTAGGGATTTCCATCTTGAAAGTGTATCGAATGAGGAATGATGTCTTGAGTTAAGGTTGAAAGGTAAACTAAGCTTAGCTTGGTGCACAATACGCTAGATTGAGTAAGTGTCATTAAAATTTGTAAAATAACACAAAGTATTAATTATTGATTACATATTTAAATCATAAACTTGATCATATTCGAATTTGGTTTATATTTAGTTACAACAATCACCATAAGAGATTTGATTTGTGGTTTGTTGAGAAGGCAAGTTCGATCTTTCGTTTGTGCTAAGCATGTGCAAGCAACACAGAAATTGTGTGAATTCAATAGTATTCTAAGTTGGTGAAATTTTTCTGAATACTAACATCTGTACATTTCAGACATTTATAACATTTGGCATGGGTTATTGGATTTTATTCCATATTGGGCCTTTTCCTACCTTGGTGATCAATTCAATAATTGCTTAATGAAAGGCCTATATGAGAAAACCCTTTCACAAATATAGACTTTGATTTTTGTTATGGGCTCACATAGTCCAACCTGATTCTAGCACAGCATTGATCAGCCCACTAAGAGGGTCATTAATCAAGCATGGTCAACCCACTCGTACGGTTTTTAACCTGGACCAATCACTGAACCGGCCCAGTCGTACGGAGTAGTTTTCTTGTAACTATGTTGATTACCAACATACTTGTACATGTTTGGTATAGTATTTTTAAGTTGTGGAAATGAGATCAATTAAGCATTAATATCACTAATTGTTTGCTTACCAAGCTAAGCTTGGCCTAATAAGTAGGACTGTAGGAGAACATCTTTTAACCGGAATAATAGGTTTATTTCAATCCCCATTTGAGGAAGAGGATCTCCTTACCTCCTGGTCCTCAAATTGTTTAGCTCGCTAACTTAAGGTGGGTTGATTTGTATGGAAAACTGGCTTGGTAAGACCCATCTTACCAAAAAAAATTATCATCAATGATATTAGCATTACTCTTCCACCTTCCTACGCATTCCTTTTCTAGAACCATACTAAATATGAACTTACTCGGATTAGCATATTAATCACCTCCACTATTATGTCCATTAACGTTTCAATTTATCTCCCATCCTAAAACCACCTGAACTAGCATATTAATTAATCACCTTCACCACTATGTCCCGTAAAGTTTCAATTTATTTCACATCGATAACAAGAGAATAAGGGACATTTCTTTTAAAGGTTATCCTAGATCTTTTACAATGTTTTACCCCATAGGAAAATAAGTAGTACTCCTTAGTAATATAATTTGGTCTTTCTTATAAAAGGACTAGGCAAAAGAAGAGGTGTCAAATCGGGTACCCAGATGGAGTTTGGGTTGACCCACGATGGGTCGGGACGTTTGGGTCGGGTAATGATGGGTCATTTTAATCTTACAAACCAAATCAAATCGTGTTGAGCTTCATCAGATTCGGGTTAAAGTTGAGTTCAAGTATGGTCGGATACAAATCGAATTGGGTCGAGTCAAATTCAAGTCGAGTCATATCGAGTTAAGATGAACTCGGATCCGGATTTTATTGGGTTTATTTGGGTCAAAGTGAATTTATTTGACTTTGGATCGGGTTATTTCGAATTTGATTAGATCTTGGTTCAAATCACTTCAGTTCCGATTAAAATTTGAATGTGGTTGCTTCGATTATTAGCTCAATCTCAGTTATAATACTTTAGTTTTGGTTTTGGGTCGAATAATTTAAATTTGGGAAATTAGGAGCTGAACTGATTAGACCTGAACTAAACTGAAATTAATCTGAAGTGAACAGGCCCTAAGTTCAGATCGATTATATCATATAATTTGATACAAATTCATATTAGTTCAGATAAATTCACATTAGTTTAAATAAATTCAGATAAGTTCGAATAATTTCATATATATTAAGATGAATTAATATATGTTCAGATTATTTCATATAATTATGATATTTTCTTATAAATTCAAATAATTTCAGCTAACTTCAATAAATTCAGATAGTTTCAAATTGATACAGAGTATGAGTTTAGATAAATTTAGATACGTTTATATAAATTCAAATAAATTTAGAATTGTTTTATATAAATTTAGAAGTTCAATTAAGCTGAAATAAATACATATTCGTCAAAATCAGGTGAATATAACACACCAAATTACATTAATATATCATAATTATATATTTATATTATAAATTTCAAAATTTATACATTGGAAGTATATTTTATGGTATATAATGATAATATTGGATTTTTTGACTTTAGAGTGCTAAAATCATGGATTAATTCACTAATATATCAATCAATGTACTATTCCTATAATGTTAACTCAATTCAAACATATTCTTATTGCTTTGCGTTACTTTTGTGGTATCTCAATTGTTACTATTCATTTGTTTATTTATTCTTTTACCATTTTATTATAGTACTCCGTATCAATTAATCGATTATCATTTTTTTCTATGACTCCCTTCTTTGTTCTCTCTACAAATTCTATAATTCACAACTTGAATGTTGACTTAAGAAAGACTTCATCAAACAACATAACTCAAATGTAAGGATATATGATTCTAAGGTTGAGCCATCAACCATTCTCTACCACAAATGTATAGTGGTAACGAATTTGATTTTAAGATAGAACAAAAAGTTATATATGTTTAAAAGCAAGCTGGGTTTAATTGAATTATGAGTAATTTCGTGTCGGTTTTAATTGGGTCATAGGAAGTTTTAAATCGGATAATTAAAGATCGGGTAAAAAGTGGTATTTTTTCGGGTCTAAATGGTTACAAGTAGATTTCATTTCGGGCTAGATCGAATTCAGATCTTATATTATCGAGTCTTATTGGTTTCGGTTTTAATATGAGTCGATTTCAAATTGGATTTGGATCATAAATTACCAGGTGGAGTCGGTTTCGAGATAACGTCGAGTCGACTCCAGATCGAATTCGGATAAAATATATCCGGGTCCAACTAGTTCGAAAACAGTTCGGTTTCAAGTAAACCTTTCGGATCGGGTAAGTTTTTGACGCCCCTAGGCAAAAGTGAGTAAAATGGTTTGTTAAAATGGAGCCTTTTGTTCAAAAGGAAAACTAGAGATTCCCATGTACTCGGGTAGAGTTAAATTACAAGATTTTAAAGCTAGATTTGGAATTGTGGGAAGAGAAATACTTGCAATATTCTCCCTCCGTTTTTTTTATATGCATCACTTGTCTTTTATGGGTGTTTTTTTTTTATATGCATCACTTCTATATTTGGTAAAGTTATACCATATTTTATTATTTCTCTCTCTTACTTTAAACCCCACTCAAATTATTTTATCATTTCTCTCTCTTCTATGTCCCCACTTAAATAATAAAATATCTATTCTCTCTCACATACTTTCTCTTTCATAATCCCATCATATTTTTATTATATTAATTTATTCACCTACTCACAATATTATATTTATCTCCTAAAATTATGTGCATTCTCAAGTGATGCATATAAAAAAACGGAGGGAGTACTTATAACAAGCATCAAAGTCAAAAAGAAAGGTGGTCCATGAAGCGTGATAGAAGCTAAAGAACCACCTATTTGAAAATGCAAATATGGCTAAGCCAAAACCTAATTATGAAAAAGAATCTTATTGTACTAAATTATAGGTCATGCATCATACTAGATTGAATTTGCATGAGATTGATTAGGTCACATCTTTTGTTTATTTCAACTATTGCTCCTTAGAAAAAGGATTTTGGTATTACATATTCTACTCTTTCCTCTTTTTAGGGATTTTTCTTTTTAATAACTCTTCCGTTTTTAAAAAATTACCCCCAAAGAGGTATTCTTAAGTGGTTGGCCGGTGATTTTAACAGGTAGATTGATTATAGAGTGAAACATTTAATGAATTAATAGGTTATTGGGTATGGCTAGTACGGAGTAGTATCCTAAATGTTTTTCTAGTACAAGAAGTAAAATTCATCTTTATAATCATAAAACAACATAAAAGTCATCACACTTATTAACTCTTACCAGATTTTCAAGTGGAGATATTCTCAAGTCACCTAGAGTAACTAGTTCAGCTAGCTAAGAGGCCTAAGAGGCTAAGACTAGTATCCATAGTTGCAATCAGCAAACAGTATGGCATTACCTTTAGAAAAATTTAACTCTTACACAAATTAAAGTGAAGATCAAAGTCATCAAACTTTCCAATCATTTGCTAAAAGTTCAACTTTGATTATTTAGACCCAAAAAAAGCTCATAGATTAGAGAATCAAAAAACAAGAGTCAATAGCTTTTTTTACTACAATTGACAAAGCAGCTTTTTCAATCAACCAACCACTCTTACAAGCAGCTTAGCTCTATATATATTGCAACCCAACCACTCACAAATCCTCTCTTCTTCATCTCTATCCCATCAACGGCTAATATTTCATGTACGTATCAACCATTATTGTCAAAGCTACATCAACATCACCTATCTTCATGGCACATGCAAAATGCTTCACCAAATTAGGAATTCCTACTTCAATTTTGCTGGTACACATCACTATTGATCCAACAACATTATCGGTTTCTTGTAACACATGAGAGAAAAGAAAAAACATTAAAAGACGGCCTGCAAAATCCAATCTCTACTCTTTTTTTTTCATACTTAAAATATCACCATATCACCAAACACGATTTTAGATATGCCGCAAATAATTAATGACTTTACACTATCATTAAGAACAGGCTAAAGTGGCTCATGCTCGTAAGAAAATTTCATTAGTAAATACAAATGGTTACAATGTCAATAAAAATTACTCCGTAGTTTTTGATTTATTCGAGTAGTCGAGTCTAATTATATAAATTGCTTGTGAAGGATAAATAAGATAATTCAGTTTGTGATGTTTACATATCATTATATTTGATGTCACCTAAAGTGAAACCACTAATTTACGCATTACTCTTGGATGATCATTTACGGCACCAACATAGTAAATATGTGTGGTTATGCTATCAATGCTAGGTAAAGTTTGTACATGATTAGAGAAATAAATATTTGATTAGCAGTATATTAGGTAAAGTTGTAGTACGAAGGATACCTACGGTAACCTACCCTATAAATATAATAATACAAGTAGATACTTTGCAAAATGCAACAGAACAAACCTTTCTTTTTTTTTCCTTTATTTTTTTTTAAGTGTTGAAAGAATGATAATAGCCCACTGATAATGATGTCCAGATCAAAAAGCTAATTAATCTTTCCTTCAACAACCTCCATTTAGATGAAAACGACATTAATAATTTAATATAATAGTAATTCATCATAATCAATTATTTATTAATACGGAGTATTTATTTTTATATGTACAAAAAATATAAGTATATATAATAATAATAATAATTTTTTTTTTAAAAAAAGTTCCAAGTTTGTAACATATTTCTTGTCTTGTTGAGAAAACATTCAAAATCCCATGTGAAGTGCATAAACCCACATTAAGTAATTGGGTCCAGTCGTCGAAGCTGCATATCCTAGATTTTGTCCCCAACTCTGAGTCACATATTTTTTAAAATAAAATATTTTAAAAAATCTTATTGCCAAGTACTACCTTCCATTTTTTTTAGTTGTAACTTTAGAGATTATTTGAGTAATAAGACTAATAAGATAAGTGAAATTCAGTTAAAATGTACACATTTTCAAATTACTAAAATAATAATACTCGTAACGACTATTACTAATAAGCGTAGAAAGCACCTTTTATCTCACCATACAAAACAAGGAAGAGGGAAATAGGCAAAGTTTTGTTGTACTTAGTACTGTCAAAACGGTTTGACAGTTCGGTTTGAAATTGGGTCGGTTAGAAATCGGTTCAAATGTCTTACGGGTCGGTTTTAGTTCGGTTTAAACAATTATCGGTTCGATTCGGTTTCGGTTTATTCTTGAACGGTTTAAATTCGGTTTGGGTAGTAAACGGTTCGGTGCATACGGGTTGCGGTTTGTTAACGGTTCGGTGTAAACGGTTTTTATCCCGGTTTAAATTTGGTTCGGGTTGTAAACGGTTCGGGTTGTAAACGGTCCGGGTAGTAAACGGTTCGGTGCAGACGGGTTGCGGTTTGTTAATGGTTTTTATCCCGGATAGAAACGGTTCGGGTCTTTTTTAGTTCAGTTTTATTTTAATTCGATTTATAACTGGTTCGGTTTGTTAACGAGTTCGGTTCTTCTACGATTTAACATTATTTGGATCAATTTTATTTTAGGTTTACTAAATTACGGTTCGGGTCTGTTTTTGATTTTAAAAAATCGGATTTTTATCGAGTCGTTCAATCTACTCCTAGTAGGAAGTGGTTTGTAAACGGTTCGAATTATAAGCGATTCGGTTCATAAACGGTTCGGTTTATAAGCGGTTTGGTTTATAATCAGTTCGGTTTATAAACGGTTCGGTGCAAACGGGTTGCAGTTTGTTAACGGTTCTGTGTAAATAGTTTTATGCCAGTTTAAACGGTTTCGGGTTAGAAACGGTTCGGTTTAGATTTGGTTCGATTCTTAAACGGTTTAACGTTTACTCGGATCGGTTCGGTTTCGGTTTTACTAACATGCGGTTCGGGTCGGTTTTCGGTTTCATAAAATCGGTTTTTAATCGTTCGGTTCTCATTCGGATCGGTTGAAACGGTTCGGTTTCACCAGTTCGGTTCGGTTTTTGACAGTGCTAGTTGTACTAGGTAACTCAAAAACGTTGTAAAGTGGAGACTTACTATTTCCCAAAATGGAAGGGTGAGAAAAGGTGGGCCTGGCTGCTTGTTTGAAAGGGCATACCGCATAAGGCAGATTAGATCCCCCTTCTCTTCTTTGTGCTTATCATATAAGGAAGATAAGCACAAAGCCAGCTATGCATTAATTGACAACTTGACAACTTCCCATACAATACCATTGCTTCCATTTATAAGGAATCTTCATTAATTACGGAGAATGTCACGTCTCTACTTATGGAGCGATAGTGTTACCCCTTTAACACCACGCCTGATCAAATCCCGACTACATCATTTGTCATTATATTTGTTTAGCTACAAGTTACAATAATTGTCTTCAAAAGAATAACAATTGTATAATCATTTACTTTGTAGATAAATAATGCTTAACAATCTAGTTGGAGTAAACAAGGTGCGGAATATAATACCGAGTAGTATCACAACAAATTGTACAGAAGATTACAGGTAGATGGAATAAAGTTCAAGCCATCCAAAATACAGCAAGAGAACAAGTGGGACAGAGGAACAAAGCAACAAAAGAATTCAAGCTTATCAACTATACCAAGTTATAGTAGAAAATTTTGATATGTTTTCTAGAGAAATTTCGTGCCTACTATCCTAAACATATATTACTAACATACATTTTCCTACCATCATAATCATGTAACAAATGTCACACAGTTCTAATACAGTTCATACTTCCATTATTATGCCAAAATATCTTCATGCAATTTGGCAATGCTACTTTGTAACCATATAACAATGCTAGCTTCGAACACACACTTATCACTCGAGAAAGATTACAACCAGATTTGGACATTCATGTATAGCCAAATGGGGGTCGCGATCATGTTTAAGTAATGTGGATGGATTCGAGACAATGAGGCATAAGATTAGACTTAGAACCTCTATGAAACTTCGGACTAAAACAACATTTAGCAACAATGTACTCTACTAAAACAAAAGCACATGCAATAACAAAACAGATTACGACTATGAAGTGTATAAGTCATGTTGTACACATAAAGGATCAATTAGAACAAACAAGAGATTGTGAACAAGAAACTTGGTGTTATTGAATGAATTGAACACGGTATAATTGAATTGAAATGAAATAAACTAAAGTACTTATTGAATTGGTTCGTTATTATGAATTTATATAACTATAAGGATCATGTATAAATTTATTTCTTTTTTCTCGACCACTACTATTGACACTACATGAGGAGACTCCGAATGACAAACTGCTCAATGAGAGCTAAGAATTGTAGTAGACATACAGAGAGCAATCTTTGGCTGGACGAGTTTCATCCTCGCTCTTTCAATCTGTCTCCACTTCCACATTCGCAACCATAACCACATTGTTTTCGCTCCTTGTGTATAAATGCTATAAGCAACCCTCTTTCTTCGATTTTGATTTCTATCTTCGAGGTCTCCTTCATGTTTGATCGATCGATTAATCTTCCTCCCAAAATATTTACTCAAATTCAAGGACGGCCAAAATTGCTGTTTAATTAAACAAGAAGAACAAGAAGAAAACTAGTTTCGCTTTCGCCAACGCTGCTGCTGCTGCCTATACAGAAAAACTGCAAGCAAAGGACACTGGATCATACCACACAATGCCTATAACCCAAGAATCCTCTAACAAACACAATGTACAATGACTGACTGACTGAGATGTTGATTTTAAACAAAAAAAAAAAAACTGATCCAATATTTCCTCCAAAAGCTTCGTCAAATCTCTACATAACCTCCCCTCCTTTCTTCCACCAATCGAATCCAAATCGTAACACTCCAACCAATTTCTGCAACAACAACAGCTACATCAGTATTATAAATCAAACACGAACACCAATTAAAAACAAAATCAAAATGCCAGTTCATTTTAACAACTTGAAAGCTCCACACCACTAACAAACATCATAATTTCACTAAGTATATAGTTATATACTGTATTTGGTTGTAATTTGGTCAATTTGTTTAGTAGGGTAGTATATTAAGTTCACTTAAAGCACAAAGCTGTCCATTAATTTAGGCAGACAGTCTAGCAACTGATTACCACTTTTTCCTAGTCCTACCCCAAAAAAAAACAGCATGCTTAGAAACTTTTTACTCCCTCCGTCCCACGTTAGTTTTGACACTTATCACGACCCAACATACTACCGTTACATATTATTTGCAACGATTTGACATAATTTAAATAAAAAAGCTAGAAAATCATACTTTGGCAAGACCGTCAGCAATGGCGGTGACGGGATGCGTGGCAGCCACACACTCTCTCGGAGTTTCAAACAACGAGAGAGAAAATTGCTTATGAACAACACCCACATCGAAATAAATAACCCCAGAACTCGGAACATCTACCCGGATCCCTTTGACCGGGAACCATAAAAAGAGATCCTGAGCAGAAATCCCGGTCAAATTCCCGATCTGCCCGTAACTAATCTGACCGACAACATTCTTCTCATAGTGTAGTTCACTCTCAAACTTGGCATCACAAGGTTGATCTAAGTAAACTTCAAACGTTCCGTCTTCGGAAACCGAAAAATTTGTAATCCCTTTAGGAAACAAACCCATGGGCAATCCTTCATCCTCCAAAACTTTGTATATCGACTTGGTGTGTGAAATCATTTTTGTTGTTGCGGCAACCTCTGCTAATGTAATTACAATAGCTATGAAAATGAATAACTTATAAAATTTGGGCATCTTTATTTATTATTGGGTGTTGTATAATATTGATAGTATCATATAATAAAAATAAAATTAAATGAAAAGGGTTTTTTTTTAGGGTTTAAGGAAAATTTGAGGAGAGAAAAAACAGGGGAAAGGAAAAATGGAGAAAAACAGGGGAAGAAAAGAGAGAAGAAGAGGAGGGGGGAGGAGAGAGAAAGTTTTAGAGAGGGTGTGCCAGCAAAAGTACAGAGGGGATTAGGAGAATGATCAATTATTGGTGGTGAATGTGGGACCCTTTTATAATTTGTCCAATCCTCTACGACGAGTTCCACAATATCTTTCCTGTTAACCTACTGATTTTTGACACGTGTATTTTGAGGTATTTTGTGATGGTGACGTGGATATTAATTGGGTGACAAGTGGTTACCTGTTTTGATGACGTTGGTAAATGCTGGGATTTTTTGGCATTTATCTTTTTTTTTTTAATTGTGGGAATAATCGAGTTGGAAAATTGCTTCTCAAAAAAAAAAAAAAAAATTAGTTGAATTATTTTTTTAACGTGGGAATAATCGAGTTGGAAAATGGCTTGTAAAAAATAAAGGGATTTTATTTTTAATGTAATTATCTAGTTGGAAAAGGCTTCACAAAAAAAAAGAAAAATCATTTGTTTTTGGGAAAAAATTTTGGGATTTGGGTGAGAAAAACAGAGTGATTACAGGTGTAATTTACGGCGTTGACAGATGGATCCAAGGCATAATTATACAATTGGACTTTAAATTGTTTTTGTCTTGTTTGCTTGTGTTTGTCAATGAGCATTATTAGCTGCATATTTATTGATGGCATTCAAATGGGATGTGGTTTATTATCAAGGTTTGATATTATTAATATACTAGATGAAGCCCGTGCGATGCACGGTTTGTTTAATTTTTTTTAAATAATGTTTTTTTTTTTTGTATTTATGAGCTTAAAATTTATTATATGTTTAGATAAAATTTCTAATATTAAAAGATAATATATAATATTTAATTAATTTAAACTTAAAAATCTCATTCGCCAATTTTGCTTACATGTCATTTAAATTATTTAATTCTAAAAGAAATTAATAATCTCTTATTTAATTGGCTACTACTAAGATTTATAATCCTACATGGCGCGCTGAGAAAATTAGATCCTACGTGACTCTCTAAAAACTAGGGAAAAAACTCCCCTTTATATATATATATATTAGATTGTGATGATGTTTGTCTACAGTCACCCATTTCCTGTCAACAAAAAAAAAAGTCACCCATTTGAATGAGTAAAAATATGTAGCTTTATGATAAGCTTAAACTTTTAATTCTTACGTATAAAAAAACTACATAGATCAAACTATTAAGAATTTTGTCGATGTAACTTAATATTTTTTGTCTTTGGGATTGTTCACTTTATCTTAATTTCATTCCAGTTCAATTCACTTCAGCTCCAATCAGTTCATTTCATTTCTGTTCAGTTCAACTCTTAATTTCCTTCTCTCATTAAATATTCATTTTAGCTCAATTTAGGGCATGTTCACATTTATTGAACTGATTGGAGCTGAACTGAACTAAACTGAACTGAGTTGAAATGAATATTTATGAGAGAGAGAAATTAGGAGCTGAATTGAACTGATTGGAGCTAAAATGAACTGAACTGAACTGAAGTGAAATTAAGTAAATGTGAACAAACCCTTAATTCAGTTCAATTCAGTTCAGCTCCAATCAGTTAAATTCAGCTCAATTCAATAAATATGAACAAACCCTTTGTCTCTAAAGATTATCAATAAATTTGTCAAATATATACTTCTATATATAATCTTAAAGGAATGCTTTGCTTTCTTTTTTAGGTGACAATTCATAGCAACAATATTTTGGAGTTACCTAAATTTTCTAATAAGAGTGAAACTTGTGTACATATATAGTGAAAGAAATTTATTGAAAATGAGTATGTGATCTTTATACGAAATCTTAACACACGTCTTCGACTCGTCCTCTAAACTGTTAGCATTTGCAAAATGAGAGTTTGTAAATCATTAATTAATATCAAATTCTATTTATTAATGGTAGTCATTTTAAGGAAAAAAAAAACTTAAAATACAATTTAAACACGTAATCATCATAACGACTAATATTAATGATCTTATGCATCAATCTTGGTGCACATGAGATAATCAATACTAAAAGTAATACTCAGATATACAAATTGATCTAGTACTCTAATGGCGAACCCATATTGTATTATACCACATTGTCAAATAAAGATAAAATAAAGGGTAATGTTATATGTAGCCCTAAGGGCTATATATAAGCATTAAATATACTTTTTAAAATTGTACAAAATTAGGAATTCATGCCAAAAACACGCGTAAATCAATGTTATTAGTGTTTATATTTTGATGATTTCTTAACTTTTTACGATTTTCAAGTGTAAATTTAATGCTTATATGTAGCCCTAAGGACTGTGTATAACATTTTCCTAAAATAAATTAAAGATTTATTGTCATTCCTAATTAGTTGAATGATTCATTAAACCAATCAAATCCTAAAAATACTAGTCCCAATTTTAATCATCCCTTTCAATCCAAATATTTGAATTTACCAATTCCTTCACCAACACGAAACTACTTCCTACTATTATAAAGAAAATGGTGTATTATTTGATATAAAACCAATGAACTTTTAGTTGGAGATAGCAGCGAAAAATTATTTGTGTTTCTTCTGACTCCCAAGCGTTAACCTACGTTGTTAAGCTGAATAACCAATAAAAGGTGCGAAATGAGAGTGATGGATAGCTCAAGTGGTTAGAGTTTTCCTCCCGATTCCAGGAGATCCTGGGATCGATTCTCACCCCCGCCCTTATGGCTCTCTAAACACCAAAAAAAAAAAAAAAAAAGGTGCGAAATAAATTCTTAAAAAATAAATATGAGTAAAACATGGTATTCCTTTTCGGAGGTGGGGAGGGTAGAGAGAAAGAGCATGTGAGGACAGGGAGGACGAGGGCGTGAAAATAATGATGATTTTGTCTTGACATAATACATTGTATAACCTTTTTTTATATATATAAACATGCAATTTGACAATATATACTCAAATAAATACCCTTTAAGATTAAATGATTATTTTACTCTATAATGATTTGTCAGATGTTACCAATTAGCAAACTAATATGAAATTAGCCAATAGGAGCTGGTTCAACACTTCCAACTTCTGAACTCGTCAACTCTGTTTTTGATAATAACATATTTATGGAATAATAATACATTAATACTAAACTAATCCATATTCTTAGATATATTCCTATTTTATAGTAGTATGTGATACTCGTATTAAACAAATAAACATAGTGATATGTATGATGGGAGAGTCTACGGTACATGACATACACTGTTATGTATTATAAATGATACGTATTGCTATGTACTACTAAATTAGATATATAGATTTAAAATTAAAACTTTAATTTTTTTTTAAAGAAAAAAGTTAATTCCTCCTGCCAAAAAAAATAAAAAGTCGATTCTTTCTCCTCCCAATTTTGCTTTCCACTTTAATTATTTCATGTAGCTTGAAGCAAATTATAATGGGAAGGAATAAAATCCCTCAATATCATTGATTCATTGAAGATTCAATTGAGGTAACTAATTTGATTGTTTGTCAATTTTAAATCTTCCTCACATATCTAAAACCCTAATTTGTGTTTCCAATATTGGATCAATCAATTATTAACGTTTACCTTCATTGAGTTCGTGATTAATATTTCAAACATTGAACAATCATATTTCATTTAATTATTTTTGTATCAACGAATATTAAAGAATAAATAATAGCATTGATATAAACATAAAAATATTAATTGAAATCTAATGTGGGCTTCGTGGCGTTGTAGGGGCTGCACTTAGGGACATCAGATCAGTGTGGAAGTGCCCGACTAGTGGCTGCATCAAGGCTGCTGTTGATGCTCATATTCCAACTGGGAATTGGGCATGTGTTGGTGTTGTTTTCAGAGAGATGGTTTGGGTATAGAAAGTTGTGGATCGTATTTGTTTGATGTTTGTTGTTTTTCTCATGTTCAAAGAGCTTGTACCACATTAGCTCACCTAATGGCACTGTGGGATACAAGTGTGAATTCCGAGTATATATGTTTGGGATTGATTATGTACTTGTCTTATACGGATTAGAAACTCTTTAGGTCAAAATCTGAAAAAATTGTTGTCATCTATAATAATAGATCACTTCATCACCAAGTGTTATATGATTATCATAGCTAGGTAATTAATAATTATTCAAAAGCTTTAGGGTTTGAACGTAAGTGTTGTGTTGCCAAATCAAGTGTTTGCTCAATTGCTCTTATGTACGAGTAAGTGACATGGTTTGTGCTTAATAATTTCATATCGTGTGGACATTTAGTTTTGTACTCTTAAAATTGTGTTGTATTTTCTATTGAATAGCTTATTTATTTTGAATTTGAAAGCTTATTGACTCAAATGATAGAGCAATGTACCTTTGTACATAAATGTAGGTTCAAATCATACATAAGCTATAATTATAACACTACATATAAATTGGATGCGACAAAAGAAATATTATGGTGCTTTACGCATCCTTTCTAGTACTTAATGGCTCAAACTAATAAATCTCATGTTTTGTTTATCATGTCGCCTTAAAAAGAATAAATAAATTGTATAAATATTCTCTCTGTCCCATTATTAAATGCTCATTTATCATATTTTGTGAAAATTTAATCCCTCTTTGTAAGGTATATGGCACAATTAAGTCAATAATTAAGACAATTAAAACGAAAATAATGTTTAATCATATTTTGGACAATAAGAGATGGAAAAAAAGAATCTTAAAAAAAAAAAGGCTAATTTAAGTGTTGGTATTCACATTAAATAATATGTAAAAAAATATTTTGTAATAAATAATAAGCACTATAATTGAAAAAAAAATTAAAATTAATTTGGAAAAAGAATCGATCCTGGTACCTTCAAGTGAAACTAGGAAACACTTGACCATCTTAGCTAGATTTAAAATTTGTTTACAAATACAAATATTAAATAGTATATTAGATAAATAGAATTAGTGGTACATAGCAGTACATTACTTTAGTGGTACATTGTGGTACATGTCATTTACTATAGAATTTTCGTATGTATGATATAATAATTCATGTAACATCTTGATGTTGTAAACAATTTAATCTTAACATGTGGAATTTGGTCAACACTTGGATACTTCAATGGCTAATAGTAGTAATGTAAGAACCATATCATATACAAGTATATTTTAGGGTTCAAGGTTTGAACCTTATTAGAGCGTTGTACTATGTTTATAGAAAAAAATCACTCCACTAACAATTTAGTATAATAAAACACATCAACGATATTAATTATTTTTAGTTGGATTTGAGTGTTTACAAGATTTCCTTTTAATTTTTTTTTAGCTTCATTATTTTCAGAATGTAGTTTATGGTTTTCTAATATTTTTTTTTTTTTTTTACTGTTTGGGCTGATCTGGTTGAATTTAACACAATGGCAAGCAAAATTTAATACATTCAAATTGCATAATCATAGAGCAAGGGTTTATAAGTGAGTGATGATACATAACAATAATAAAATGGGATTGTGAATAGTTTGTGTACCTAATTTTGTATAGAATTTGTTATATACACCTGGATTGAAAAACAATCATCTGAATGAAAACAAATAATCGGGTGTATAGAACTTCTCATAAATTAAGTCATATCACAATTGCATTTTGTTACATACTCCCTCCGTTTTTAAATACTTCATCCATTTCTCTTGGACACGCATGCCGATGCTAATCTTTGATCACTAATATCTTTAATTATCAATAGGTATAACTTCTAACAATTGAAAATTAATAATCTATTTATTGAGATAAATTTAACAATTACCCACACGTTATTTTTTCTTATGTATAAATCACAAACATTAGTCAAAGTAGAATAAATAAATAGTGCAAAAAATAGAAATGGAGCAAGTATTTAAAAACGGAGGGAGTACTTCGTACAATAAATACAAATGATACCTCTATTAAATAAATAAATAAATAAATACAAATGACACCAAATTCTAATTTTCCTTTGTCAAAAAAAAAAAAAAAAAAAAAAAAAATTCTAATTTTCTAGTATACGTAAAAAATGAAAATAGAAAGAGAAAAAAGAGAATAAGCGGCCCAGTTGTGCGGCGTATATAGCTGGGCATCGAAGAATAGACCATGGATTTGGTTAACAGAGGCCCATGTGATCGATCCTTACCTAGCTTGGCTACCTATATACATGGACATTAAGGAATTCAATTAGGAAGGATATATTATCTTCAATCAATCAATCAATCAATTACATACTACTAAAAGCGAATTTATAGACACACTTGTCAATATATTATTAAAAAATTTTCCGCCAAAAGTAATTTCTCAAAACATCATTGTTGATTAAGGAAAAAATAAATTACATCTAAATTACGACATAATTTGTTTTATATAAAATATTTTAAATATTTTCTCTTGCATGGTTTTATTTTTGATATACTCTATATTTTTTAATGCTCAATTCATTATATTAAAAATTTTATAATAAAATTATCAAAAATATGTAACAACCGTGCATTGCACGGGATTTAACCTAGTTATTAATTAATATGCAAAAGCGTCTTTAATGGCAAGCTAATTATCAAGTCACATACGTAGTTATTCAATTTATTCCTCTTTCTAACTTTGTACTCCGATGATTAAACACAATGAAGTAGCTTGCTAATTAACTCTTTGCCAACCAAATTAGTTTGTCAAATCCAATATGCATGGCTAACTTAATTTCTCGCTTCAACTCTAATGGTCAAACAAGCTGCTTAGACCTTCTGAATAAACTAGTGCAACTATATAGCTATATCAAAGATGTTCTAATGATTATACACAGTGGTGACTAGTAGGATCCTTTCCTAGATTACGCAATTAAAAAAAAAATCAATTAGAGTTTGTTCTATTCACCTAATTTTTACTTATTACAGATCTTATAAGTTTAAATATGTTCAATTTGATTATCCAAATTCAGATACAACTAAGTAAAAAGTCAATAAGCTTTATTAAGTTTAAATAAGTAAAAATCAAATGAATAAAACACACTATATAAAAGCGGCATGGGGAGTAATTCAATTGTAGAATATATGGCAAGGAAGTTAATAGTAATTGATTTTTTGTTTGTTTGTTTTTTTTTTTTTTTTTTTTTTTTTTTTTTTTTTTTGGTAAGAAGAAGGGCCCTATTGAATTGGAACCTCTTATATGTCCTCCCGACTCGGGTTAGCGAGCTAGACACTTTGAAAGTAAGGGGGAAGGGTAAGGGAATCCCCACCCCAAAGGTGCCTCTAGTGGGGCTTGATCTCACAACCTCTTAGTTGTGAAATACAAACTTGACCACTAGACCAAGCTATGCTTGGTAAGTTGGTAGTACTCGTATTTTAATGCTATAGCAAAATTGTACTACGTATAATATTTAAGGCAGATAATATGGACTTGTGGAGTATAAATGTACTACGCGTAATATTTCAGGTATGGCCAAAATATAAAAGCGTTGGGCTGTGTTGCACAAACTCATGTGATGTGGGCCGGACTGGAATTTGTTTCAATTTAGTCAATAGTTGTCTTAGTTGATGCTCTGACAATGAATGTAACATTTGTAAAAATAATAATAATAATAATAAAAAAAATGTAATACAAGATTACAAGTCCTAATAATTTTATAGTGGAAAAAGAAAAGAAAAATAAAAATTTTAAATGGTGATGTGCAGAGTTTTAGAGTGTAATATATTTCGTAATATTGTGAGTGGGTGAATAATTTATTACTTGTATAATAAAAGTAAAATAGAACCATGAAAAAAAAGTATGTGAGAAGGAGTAACTATTTTTATTATTTAAGTGGAGATTATAGAAGATAGAGAAATGATTAAGTAATTTGAATGAGGTTTAATGTAAGAGATAAAAATAATAATATATACTCTGTAGATTAAAATTATCAAATAGAGTGATGCATTAACTTGTGATTTACATTACCCTACAATTAATAAATTTTCCAAGGTACAAAAAATTATGTTTGTTTTAACAAAACAAATTCTTTCTCCTCTTCCAATCTTTTAATTATTTTTATACTAAGAATATAAAAGGGCATGTCGTGAATTCTACCGTTCTTTAATTAGAGTTTCGTTTATCTTAATTATGTGAGTAGTAAATGTTAGAAATATGTCTTTAATTTAGTGACGTAAAGTATATTCTTAACAATGTAAGTTGACAAATCACTTCACGTGAATGTCCACTAATAATCTTGTTTTATTCAAAGAAATTTGTCAATATATCTTTGCTATAAATAGTAAGCCACTATTTGGGTAACTAGAGGTGCCTTGGTAACTTGGTTGTTTCATGGACCACTACAAAAGTTTTAATTGATAAATATTGTTCATTGATTGACAAGTTGAAAATATGGTAAGTGTGTAAGGCCTGTTCACATTTACTAAACCGAGCTAAACTGTACTGATTGGAGCTGAGCTGAGCTGAACTGAAATTAAGTTGAAGTGAACAAACGAACCCTAATATTACCTAATTATATTAGTTGTTTTAAATTACTACATCCGTTACATATGAGTGCAACTTTGGAGTATTATTTGTAAGATATAAAATATTCCAAAGTTGCAACTAATATATAACGGAGGTAGTAGTTACTTATCAAACACTAGTTAAGTATGATACAATACTATTTGTTTTTTTTTTTTTCTTAAAATTGTTTCTATTTGTTAGCCATTTAACTAATAAGGAATGTTAGCAACCTTATCAATTTCATTAATCATAATTTGTCAAGTAAAATACTTGAGGGATGCAACCTTGGACAAGCCATAAGGTCATATCACTCATACGAGTATGTGCTTATCCACCAACTTACCACATAACATTGCACTATACCATTTAGAGCTTTTAAAGCTTCAACCTATATATAATTAACAATCTTTATCTGATCCCACTCAAACCCAAACTAAAAAACCACTAATCCAACCTAAACCAAATCTGAACAATTTATATTTAATTCAATTTAAGTCTTTTATCCTTTATTGTATAAACATCAAATTTTACCTTATACTCAATTTTTGTTATTTCCTAACATGGTCCGAAACCAAACTTAACACACTAACCCGAATTGCCATCCCTTAAAATCCCCACACCCTAAAAAGAAGTCAATAAAGAGTTGGATCAAACCATAATAAAGAATAAAGCGAATTTGATCAACACCCTAAAAGCAAAACACAAGCTAAGTAAATTCAAAAAGCCCCAAATCAATGATCATCTTCTCTATTCTTTCTCAATCTCACCCATTATATAAAATCCAAAAGGGTCCCATTTCTCGAAATCCCAGAAATTTTGGGACCCATTTGCTGACGATTTGGAAGACTCCTTTGCTGCATTTCCATGGCCACTTTCCATGTCAATGTTCTCTGCATCTCATCTCTCCACTTTCCCAAGTTTTATCCTCCATTTTCTCTCTCCTCTTTCAGTTGAATCTGCAGTAGAGAGAGAAAACTAAACAAGAGAGAAATGCCCTGTTTTGCTAAACTATGGGGCATTAATTTATCGATTTGCTTGTTATGGTTGCTTAGATCCTGCTATGGTGAAGACCCATATGTGTTTTATGATTGGAGAGTTTCATATGCTACTGCTTCTCCTCTTGGAACTAAACAGCAGGTTCTGGGTTTCTTTCTTTCTTTCTCCATTTTTCTGGGTTTATGTAGTTGATTTTAAATACTTTATTGCTTGATTTATCTTTCTGGGTTGTAAGTGTGGGTGGGTGCAGATAGGTTCAAAGTTCGACTATGATGTAGACGGGATTTGATTCGCTTTTCGAGCAGAGTACCTGTTAGACTTTACCAACTAAGCTAGCTGACAATCTGACACGAACTATGCATAATATGTTTAGTTGTGGTAATTTGTTTATGGTTGGGTTGAAAAAGAGGATGATTTTGCTTACCTTTAATTGCTATTTTGGAAATTGAGAATTTGGGTTTGTTTTTAATCTTGAAATAGTTAAGTTGCCTTTTTTAGAACGAGGTCTTTTTGCTTGCCTTTTACTCCTGATTTCATGATGATTAAGCTGCATTTCCTGTAAAAATCTGCTGAATAACTGTTGTGGTACCGAATTTTAGTTTAAAGCAACTTTTGGAAACTTGAACAGTTGAACCAGGCAACCAGACAATTAGATTCTGCTTGAAGGCAGGACCTTGGTGTTTGTGCAGTCATATTTTTACTTTTCTAAATTACTTGGAGATTGGGATTGTTGCTTATTATGGAGTAAAGAGTTAAGATTGATGCCCAAATTAGAATAAATAATGTGAATATGTCATGGAATTCCGTTTTACTCGGCCCTAGAGCATCGGATCTTTCTACTTTTCTAGTGCAGAACTATAAGCATCTAGTCCTTTTTGATGGAGAATGTATTGTGTGGCTAAAGTCCAAACACACGGCTTTGGAAGGCGAAATGGTTTCAGAACAAAGAGAAACCCTAGGGTTGGAGTTCAGTCACAAACTCACAATAGCTGTGGACATTATTTTTTTGTCAATTAAGACTATGTTTATCATTCTGCCTTCCTAGTAAAGTAGTTTTGAGTGGTGCATAGATCCATTAAATCGTTCAACAACCTAGACTTTAGTTTATTTTAGAACATGGAAGCCAAAGTTTACAGTTTATAATCATGCTGTCTCATGTTGAAGCTTCGTCCATCATCCATCTTCCATTGGGCATTTGACTGTATGTTGTGGCACAATTTCTTTATGAGTGTGAATTCTATGGTTTATATAAGAGCAATTTTGCATTCTGTGCTGCTGTGTTATACTATGCTACAACTGATTTCGGGTTGTTCATTTCAACTGAAGTTGAATTATATGCTGTGAATTGAACTTATTAGACCTGATTATAACTTCTCAACTTAGCCTACTAGAACTTATCTGAAGTTTTTGTTCTGAAGTAACTTTAAAATTATTTGAACAGAATACACCCTCAATATGGTACTAGTAAGAACAGTAACAAGCCGTGACCCTGTTTTGTGTCCATCGTGAAGAGAGAAGCTCGATTGATACTCATCTTGAATTAAATTCTCTTGCTTTATTTGTAGGTTGAATTTATATTTTCGTGTAGGCCTTCTGCAGCCCTTCTATCTCCATTCACATTGGAACTTCATAAGTAATTTATAGCTATTAGATGAGATTCTAAACTTGTGTATATTTAATCATCAACCAGGTTATTGCTGTGAATGGGCAATTTCCAGGACCAACTCTCAATGTTACGACTAACTGGAATGTCATCGTGAATGTTAGGAATGACCTTGATGAACCACTGCTTATAACTTGGTAAATTTCAATGATTTGAGTGATGATCAAATTCGGCAATCTTGACAGTTGGCACTTGATATAAGATCTTTTAATATGCTTAGGCAAATGCAGGGCTGGTGTACAGCAGAGGAAAAATTCTTGGCAGGATGGTGTCTCAGGGACAAATTGTGCTATCCCCGCTGGCTGGAACTGGACGTATGATTTTCAAGTTAAAGATCAGATAGGGAGTTTCTTTTACTTCCCATCCCTTAACTTTCAGAGGGCTGCTGGTGGGTACGGAGGAATAACAATAAACAACAGGAAAATTATTCCGATACCTTTTGGGGCCCCTGATGGAGACATCACTCTTTTAATAAGTGATTGGTATATAAAGAGTCATAAGGTAATTGTGAGCTTCTATGCCCATTAGCTAGTGGCAGAAGCTAATTATTTATCAAATTTGGTGAATTTAAATATTTTCATTGGGATATCAGGAACTTCGGAAGGACATTGAAGAAGGACATGACCTTGGTGCTCCTGATGGTGTGCTTTTCAATGGATTTGGTCCTTTTCGCTATGATACAAATCTTGTTCCTGAAAATGTCAATTTTCTATCGGTATATGTTGACCCAGGTACAACTTTGCTATATAAATATAAGTTTAGGAAATCGCATGCCAATGTTTCAAGTTTCTGACCTGCATAGAGCTATCCCCTTCTCCTACATGTGAGATTACTTTCTTTGAGAAAATGCCCTGCTTCATCTTTTTTTTCTTTTTTTCTTTTTTTATTGAAACAGGAAAGACTTATCGTCTTAGAGTGTCAAATGTCGGTATCTCTACCAGCTTAAATTTCAGAATCCAGAATCACAATCTAATTCTTGTTGAGACTGAAGGGTCATACACAGTTCAGCAGAAATATACAGATTTGGATATTCATGTTGGTCAGTCTTACTCATTCTTAGTCACCATGGATCAAGATGCCACAAGCGATTACTACATTGTTGCCAGTCCTCGGTTTGTGAACTCTTCTTCCGGGGGCAAAGCTGCTGGTGTTGCTCTCTTGCGCTACTCCAATTCTCAGGGACCCGTTTCAGGTCCTCTTCCAGATCTTCCTAATGGTTTAGACCCATCTTACTCTATGAATCAAGCAAAATCCATAAGGTTGTTATAAAGTGCAATTCTGCTAACATTAGTATTTTTTATTTTAAAGTTGCTATCTGATTTTATGAAGTGTTGTTTGTGTGGTACAAGGAGACAATAAACCTTTTATAAATTCATAATTTTTTGATGAATATTGGATAGAAGGTCTACTCAATGGCTTGTGGTCAACTTTGCATAGTTAACAAATAATTTGAACTTGCTAAATCTGTGGTTTCCTTGTTAGTTAGATCATTCCATCTACTGTTTAGCTGAATGAATTTTCAATGTTCTTTGAATGGCAGGTGGAATCTGACTGCAAGTGCTGCCCGTCCAAATCCTCAGGGATCTTTCAGATATGGCCAAATTACTGTCACGGATGTTTACGTTCTTGTTAGCAAACCTGCAGAGCTAATTGATGGGAAGTGGCATGCAACTCTCAATGGGTTATCTTACTTTACGCCTTCAACTCCTTTAAAGCTTGCACATCTATATAATGTACCAGGAGTGTACAAGCTTGATTTCCCCATCAAACCAATGAACAGACCTTCAAGGCTTGACACTTCATTAATAAATGCAACTTACAGAGGCTTTGTGGAGATTATACTTCAAAATAGCGGTACAACTGTTCAGACTTATCATTTAGATGGATATGCCTTCTTTGTTGTTGGGTAAGCTCAGAGCGCTAAATGTAGATATTTTTTTTTTACTCTGCACCCTTTGGAAGTTAAAGACGCAGCTTATGAAGTTCTCATTTGATTTGTTAGCATGGATTATGGGACGTGGACAGAGAATAGCAGGTCAATCTACAACAAAGATGATGCAGTGGCTCGTTGCACTACTCAGGTACTCATTCTATTTGGGTTATGTCATATTATGTTTTGGACTGGTATTCTTTGTTGTGTCATGAGGTTGAGGCAAAGTCGACTAAGTCAAATGTCTTGGTTCATTGGGTTGGTTGTATAAAGGCTTAAGAATTAATATGTTGTTGCAATTTGAGTGATTGTGTCTTTGAATGGATGCTTCAGAGCTATGAAATAAAAGTACTTATTTCAAAAAAATTATAAGATTCATAACTATGTGTTAGTGCAAATCATTATAATTTGAACTAATAGCCAAAGCTATCAGAGCAACCAAGTTAGGCCAAAAAGGAAATTTATTATATGGAGTATTTATTGGACAGTTGGTCACTAGACAATGTTGCCAGCAATTATAGCAGTATTTTCAAAATATTTCATGCAGTATAAGCTACTACAAGTTTTATATCTTGTTCCTTGCTCCTTGACTTATATCCCACATTCAGGTCTACCCCGGAGCATGGACTGCCATTATGGTTTCACTTGACAACTCCGGCATTTGGAATCTTCGTGCTGAGAACTTGAACTCCTGGTATTTGGGACAGGAGGTTTATATTAATGTTGATAATTCTGAAAAGGACAGTTCAGAGGTTCCTTTGCCAGATAACACAATCTATTGTGGCTTATTATCATCCTTACAGAGGTAAGACTTATAAAATAAACTTTCCACCTCTGACCCATTCTCTCCCTTTCTCTTTTGTTGTCATTGGCCAAGTCCTTTCGAGTGTGAAATCCATTTAGAATGTTCTCTGAAGATAACATTAAACCATCACTGCCATTTGTTGATTACGAAGAATACGAACTACAGTGATTATAATTGATCTAAAAAACAATGGTTTACTGATTTTTTTTTTCTTACCACTTTCTACAAAACTGCAGGGATCAATCTCATAGGATAGACTTTTCGCGTATGCAGAAACTTGCATGTGTAAGCAGTACAACGCTGGTTGCTTTAGTTGTTTCACTTTTATGCTTCTTATTCTGATAACATGATTTTAGAAGAACATCATCATTCACATTTCACTATTAAAATGAAGACGTGCGCCAAAGGTGCCTTCTCCGAGCCCAAGTCAAGATGTTGATAGGAATCACATTGTTCTCATTATTCATTACATTAGCTCATTTTTGGAGGAAATATTATTCTTGTATAAACAGTAAGGTTACCATTTTTGCCTTTTAACCCTTAATTTAATAGACATTTTTACTTCTAACTATCTTGTTGTGTGATAGATTTAAGTAGATGGATAAATACTTGGAGAGTGAATCCGATACGCAACAGATCTTCAGCTTCCTTAAACTAAAGTGTTAACTCTGTAAATGGCAATCCTACTTCAACCTAGCATAGCAACTTATGGCACATGGTCATTCATTTATGGCAGATAAGTAGAAAATGATTGTGCATTATTAGCACTAATACCAGCCCATGATTGATTTGATAGGTAAATGTGGAGAGTGAGGGGTGATTGGCTTTTTGGGAGGTTGAAGATGAGAAATTTTTAACCTGTCCAAGAAATTTGGTTGAATTGATTTCATGTCATGGTAAAGTAATTTGAAAATTTGTGTTCTCAATATTTGGATTAATTTTCAGAAGGAATGACATCAAAAGGTACCCAATCCGTTTCTTATTGTTCTTCACACTTAGAATCGTTTTGTGAGGCAAAATTGACTAAAGTGGGAAGAACAATCTAAAACGGATGGAGTGAAGGAGTAGTAATGAAGTTGCCCTTTTCATACCAAGAAAGACTCGAAAAATCACTACTCGTATGACCGTCTCTAGGGGCTTGAGGGATATTGGTTGAAGAAGGCTAGGGTAGAATGTCTTTGCTTAGAGGTGCTTCTTCATTGGATGTAGAGATGGAACTCGGAGTATAATGTTATATTTGTTTTTCTTTAATATAATATACAATTAACATGAATACGCATGATTCTTCCTAACAACAAAGGGCATTTGGTCTAGTGGTATGATTCTCGCTTAGGGTGCGAGAGGTCCCGAGTTCAATTCTCGGAATGCCCCCATTTCTTATTTTTAAATTTGTTCTGTCAAATACAAAGTGTTTCTAAAACGTTGTTGACTGAAATGAACATGAACTGGGCATTTGGTCTAGTGGTATGATTCTCGCTTTGGGTGCGAGAGGTCCCGAGTTCGATTCTCGGAATGCCCCTTTTACCACAGCCTTTTTTTTTTCTCAAATTTTATGAATCTGAAATTTCTTCATCCTTTGAATGATCATGTGGAATCCCTTTGGTTTATGTTTACTAGTACTTTTTAGTGAGTATCACAAACCGGTTAAATCACAGAAAATACAACTCTTGGACGATGATTGATCCTAGAGAAAAGCTTCGAAATTTACTAGTATTGAGTGCGTACTTTGCAATTCTGCTAGGCCGATGATTCAGATTAACAAGGTAGGATCCATTTGTCTTGAACAATCAGCAGCTTGTATGAAATGAAATGAAGAATATTAGAGCTTGAGGTATTCAATTACTATATAGACAATTGAGTAAATCTGCTACATGGGAAAATTTCTTCATGGTGCATACCGACAGGGGAAGAAAATTAGCAGATTTACAAGGTAGGATCCATTTGTCTTGAACAATCACCAGATTTATAAGTTTAAAATGAATGTGCACAAGTATTTTGAGCACATGATGTTCCTATATATAAATAAGAGAAATAGGAACCTCAAATTAGACTATTTGAGGGAAGAATAGTTAAGAATGTAGCAGATGTAATGACGGGGGAGCTACAAGTTAAAGGCTACCTCGCTGGATCGTCTGATCTATCATGGTAACATATCTTGTTCTCCATGTTTGTTCGAGGGTAGTAAGCGAAGCAACAGTCATAACTACAAGACGGATTGTAGCTAAATGTTGGTTTCTTTCATGCAAAGACTAAGAAGTTAACACTCAAGCATCTATTTTCAGGAATAGGTGGAACACTTTGATGCTAATAGCATAATTAAAGCACATCACCAAATATCATCACTGAAAACTTGTACCAAATTGATATTTTACCCTGCTCTAAGCTGTTATAATAGCTATATAAGATTCTAAATCCCTAACAAAGAATATCATTCACAGCCACACAGGGGGGGGCAATATCTACTGGACCATGGCCGGTAGAACATTGGAGAGCCCTTGAGAACCATGGACGGCAGAACTCTATTGTACAACAGATTGGACATAGCCCCTACCCTTCAACGTTCGTGATAATTTTCAGAGGACCACATCTTAAAGGCTCATGGATTACTGGATTTGAACATTTGCATTTTCCAATTCTTGTTGTAGCAGCTCACCTTCAAGATCCAGTGATTGGATATTCATATCCTGTTACGACAGATCGCAAAAAAATAGTTAAGTATTAAGATCAAAGTGATGGTTGAAGACAAACGTAAATGTCACTCTTCTAACTCTACTAAGAATTCGGGAACATATAATTTGAAAACACTCCCATGAACAACAAAGTATTAGCAGGTGGTGGAATATAATCATAAATTATTATCCATATACTCAAAAACAAATGAAACATTCCTATGAACAAACAATTTGCGTTAAGAAATTTTAATTTTTTTTTTTTTTTTTTTTAAAAAAACAAACCAAAACCACCACCACCAGTATATTGCACTTTGCACCCAATGGACAAACACATATGGCACATCGATTAATAAGGTAATTACTAGTTTTCTACAGCAAAGAATACATTTCATAAAAAAATAAACTAAAACTCCCATGACGTTAACTGGTACCTGTTGCTGTATATTTTGCGGCTGCTGATCTTGAGATACTGCATAGGCCTGAGTTTGTATTTGTGGCTGGGACATTCTGTAATAGGGTTCCTTCAGTTCCATCTTTCCAGAAGACGTCTGAAGGATTCCTCCTTGCTCAGCGCCAACACCCCACATTTTAGCTGCATGAGAGAACAGCTCATCAACATAGTGCAACACAAAAGTAAAACATAGCTGGAATGAGGGAACAAAGCTCAACCTGACAAAGTAAGATATACAGTATAACTCTGATTATTGTGAGCAACCATGAGAAGACGGCCAGTAATTTCTTGTCCAGCTATGACATAAATAGGTTGTGCAAGAACACAACGTAACTGGTACCAGTGAGTAGTTGGTGAACCTGGTGCAGTGGTTAGCCATCTTTGGACCGTACTGCACAAAGAAAATTTGAGTAATCAGTATCCAATTATAGGTCAAACCACATGGCATGCCAATGAAGTCTCAAAAGAATGGCTCCAAAATCAGTCACCTACCTTCCATCAAACAAAACATCAAACCAACAAGCTAAACCATGCACCCTTGTGCCCACTGCAGCAGTGAATTTTAATGGAATGTCAATTTCATATAGCTGTTCCTCCTGCAAAATGGTAAAGGATGCTCGAACAGTCAATAACAAGATATGAGAAGCCATTCAAGCCAAAGATACTTGAAACTTCAAAAAACAACAAGACAAGAGAAAAGTTAAAGATAAAGATTTTTTCTAGTGGCTGCTCATTGAACCAAATTTTGGACTCATCTGACCAAACATTAGTTCACACAATGTTCTATAACATCGAGGTTACATTACAATCCCGATCAATATACAAAGTGAACAAATCATCAAAGAAAGGAAAATTTTGTACATGGGTTCACATAAGACAAGCATCTCACAGGAAAAAAGCCACATTTTATCCATAGGCTCATAAAACAAGCATCATTTGCCCTATTTTATCCATAGGCTCATAAAACAAGCATCATTTGCCGCAGCTAAATCTCCCCTATTTTATCCATAGGCTCATAAAACAAGCATCATTTGCCGCAGCAGTAGTTTAACTTCCCACATGTCTACACATTCTCGGACAGTAAACTCCTAATAATCTGGAGAGCTATATGCAATTGCTTAATCAACAGACCATTCATAACGGCTCACATCATCACCATCATCATCCTCCCGGCCTCCTCTGACAATGAGTTATACTCCACTTTGTACCAGTATTTTAAAATTGTGTTTCAAGAATCCTAAATCATAAAGAAGCGGGACATTCTGCAAATTGTTACCTCATGCCAAAAGGCAACAAGCCAATATAACATCTGGAATATGACATTTCCATATACCATAACAGGAAACCACTATTGCAGCCACGTTAAAATTTAGACATTTCATGTAAAAGTAACAACTAAAAAACATCGAGTTAAATCATGCCTTAATGCCTACAGATTAATGTATTTTTTCAAAACTTGGCACCCATCGCTTTCCGTACACTCCAGACAACTCATTCTCTATAATCAAATGACTCTTACTACACCTTAAATAGCAAAATGAATCATACAAAATCAAAAATATGAGGAGTTGATAGGCCATGAGCCCATGACCCTTCTCTAAGGGGACAAAGTCACAAATACTTGCTGTGAAACCACCACATTCTCCCGTTCTAACTTCTAAGACCTTGTACAATCATGGTCCACTTCTAAAACCTCTAAGCACGATTCCACATACTAAGATATCTGTTCAACCAACAAGCAGAAACTTGTTGTGTGAGATACCCTCAATCCTCAAGTCTGCCTCCACCTACTCATTCAATCTCACGCCAAGCTCTATCATAAATGTAAGGAAACAAACAAGAATTTCCATTCCTATCAAGGGCATGTTTCCGCAAATTGAAGTTAATACATAATACCAGTTCCCCAAGAGTAATATTAATAAGGCTAAAGAAAGTCGACATAGGAAAAACACTCTCCCGATAAATTTTCCTTTATTCACATTATGTATGGAGAAGGAAAAACGAAAACACATAATCAATGTCATATGAACAATTGGAGAAGGAATATTTCTTATCAAAAAGTGGGGGTATTTAAGACTGGTATAGCTTATCATATGGATTTTAAGACAATCACCAAAAGAGGACTTTTGTTACATTATGTTACAAATTTATAAACATATTAATCTCAACAAAGGTATAAGGGTATTAATTAAGTTTATATGGTACGTTAAGCATAGAAAAAGAGTAAAATTGTATTAAAGCCCATTAAGGAAAATGCCTAATTCTGTAAATGGAATACAAATAAAATAAAATAAGTGACGAGGGAAAGTATCCCAACTAAAGCATCACCTTAATAGTCGAGAAATCTATCACATGGTGTGTAGCTGGTGCGACAAGTAACCTTGGGTCAAAAGCATCAACCACGGGCTGCAGAAAAATAAACATAGAAATAGAGAAGGTCAAAATATAATCAGCAATAGATCATTTTCCATCAACATATGTTGAAAGAATCAAATGAAGCAAGCAGATAGTACAAGTGACATAAAGATTTATGAGAACCATGCATCGCTTTTTTATGAAACTAAAGTTGATCAGAATATTAATAAGAATTATTATTTACCTATTACAATTAAACTAACAATTTATACACAAGAAAACCTAATTTCAAAAGATTAAAATTTAAGTAGCTGGATTAATTTAATAGATCATATACCTACAGGAAATTCAAAAAATCTTCTTTGTCAGTCCCAAGTATTTTAATGACAGTCTGACATAAAGCAAAAGCCCCAGGTAAGACTGATGTTCTGACATATAGTTCAACCACAAGTATCAGAGAGAAAGAGATCTTAGTACTAAGACTCAGCGAAACATAGAGACTAAGGTCCTATGGTGTCCATTACATTATGGAATAAGCTCCTCTGTACTATATTATAGCAACGGCAAAGTAGCTTTGGAGGTTTGAAGATGAGGCAGCACCAAGGAAGAACATCCTTATGATAGGAAAAAGGTTGTCAGAGAACTTGGCTCCATACTTCCATTACTTCATGTGCACCAGTTTAGGTTCAAGAGTTGGATGAAGGGTATGGTTTTGGCGTTGTTAATAAGTTTCAAGTTTCTTACCAGATACCTGTGGTCAAAGAGTGTCAAAGATTCAAGTTTCTTCAGCTTAGCCTGTTCTCTTTGAGAAGCACCTGTTTTCTCAACTAGGGGGCAATGTTTTAGGCTCACTACAATTTTACACAATAGCCAAAAATATACCATAGATTTACATAAACCTCCAAGTCCCGACCAAAATGAGAAATTAAAGATGGATATGCAGTCATGGTGGGAATTTGGATATGCACACAAACACACATTATGTACAAAAGACATTTGCAAATTCTACTGTTGACCAATTATTTCCTAGCTGTCCGGTTGAGATTCATTTTCAGAATTGTAAACCTAAGTCAACATACATGATATACCCATGATAAATTACCTGTGAAAAGTAACCCTGGAATGCTGATCCATACAAGGCGGTCAAATCCACCCCAAAATAATTTTGCTGCTGCCAGAAGAGTGCCTGAAAAAAAGCAGTAAAGAAATCAAAATAAAGCTCAGCATACATAATAAGACGCAAGAAACCAGAAATGGACATGAACCACATGCAATGTCAACAAGGAAAAAAATCAAAGGTAGAAAATCAGATTGTTCTCCCACCATTGTGGCCTTTATGTGCATGTGGGATTGTAGATATATAAACATTTGACCTTCAACAGAAAAACCAATTCATAAATGGGAGAATTTAATTTGTAAATATGAAGGATTACTTAAAGCACAGACAAATTGGAAACATAAATCGGAAATCACATTGCTTTCATCTCTAAAAAAGCAGAATCTAAAAGATTTACAGTTACAAGAAAATATTCCAGTATGGCACAGAAGAAAAGCAAGCTAAAGCAACACCCACAGCAGTAAGAAGTTCCTTTTCCAAAAAGCAAAGGTGGCAAGATTTTTATAATGGAATAACATAGAAAGCAAAGGTTGAAAGTATAAACATTGAACATAAAAAGGAAAGACAACTCTCTACAGGATGCAGGTACGTGTCTTGTTCAACTCAGAGGAAAGCAAATAGGGGGATGAAGATGACCAGTATAAAAATCAGCAATACTCATACAGCTATCTAGAATTGATTGGATAAGAAGATATAAATATATGAAAGGCTGTCAAGAAAGTAAAATTCAGATAGAAAAGCTTGAATTAAACTATTAAAAGTAGGAACATAATTCACTCCTAAGAACTGAATCATAGTACAGGTACAAATTGACTCCTAAGAATACAACCGATTATAAAATCCATTTCTAAGTGAATTATTTTAACAATTTTATTACCAAAAATCCGAAGCTCCTTTATCTTAATAAACACAATGCAATTCTCTAATAAGTATAGTCTAGAATAGCATTAAGATCTACATATCAGGCAAACTCACCAAATAAACTTTATTGTAAGTATACCTTGTTAGCAATTTCCACAAACAGATATTCATCGCTGAATGGTGCCATATGTATTCTACATGAAGGAAAATGATTGTATTAGAAAAAATAATTAAAGATGCAAAAAAACAAAAACTCAATAACAAAATAATGAAGATGAAGCTACATGACAATTACTGTCACAATTAAGAAATAACCAGATGGGCTATAAACTGGTCAGCCTATCAATGCATGAGCCTAAATTTTCTTTCTTCACAGCAAAATACTTCCACAGTCCAATTATTTGTACATAGATTTAAGAGTTTCATAGAGATGGGGCATTGTTTACTACAAATTGATATAAAAGAAAGCAATGGATATAGTTGAAGTATTATGTATTTAGGTGAGAGTAAATATGTACATTTAGTGGACCCAACTAAACACAGAAATGGGAAGTATTAAGGTAGGCAGGGCATACAAAATTTAAATTGATGACCAGAAAGTAACACTTTGAGATTTATTCCAAAAAAAAAAAAAAAAAAAAAAAAGCAACACGGAGATTTTCTTTATCAATGAAACTAACGATGTGAAATGGTAAACCAATCACATAATGCAATCAAACAGATCGCTCCAGGACCAGTTGCATGCATGTACAAAGATGTAAAAGAGGAAAGGGAGAGACCTTACTCAATGTTCCCAAGAGACATTTATGATCAATAGCTTAGTTTGGAAGATTTGTCATTTCAATTCTCAACGACACTTGAAAATTGGTCATAATCTATATTGTAAGCAATTTTTCCTTCTTCAGAAGTTAATTAGTCCTAGAAGTACTGAAGTAGTTGAAGTTCTCCAACTATTTTTATGGATTTGGTGGACTTACAAAGCGAGGAATTGAATTGTCACTTGGACAAAGGAATCACAGTTGGGTACTTGAATAGGAGTCAAATAACCAAGTGTCAGAATATTCAGATACATTTAACACCAGAAATCCAGAATTATGAACAAATGCAAAGATGCAACATGGTTTTAGATTTCGAAAGATTTGTGTCTTTTAAACATAAAAATTACCTTATTATCCAAAATTATATCCCCTTTACCTTGTTTGACCTAAAATGCCTCATTTAAATTGGTCCACAACTCTACACAAAAATTGCCTCAAATCTGACCCAAATTTGATAAGCAAAAACCATCATGTCCATTAATAACACATCAATAAAGCAACAGAAATTTCAAGCGTAGATTAAAAGGTGATAACCAAGGACTTACCTTCCTACTCCAGGAAACATTTTTCCATTAGGTATAAGAAACCGGTCTCTTGCAATAACATAAGATTCCAGCATCCGTTCATTAACTAATAACGTACCTATATTGTAGAAAAAGTAACCATTTCAATGACTGCTCTGGAATAAAAATTTAAGTGCAAGCAAATAAGAAAATAGATTGAATAGTACATACAATACTGCACACACAAATTACAGACAATAAGTTACCCAACAACCATGCAGTACAAATTCCAGTATCAAAACTTCTATAGTGAGGGAGGTTAAGAAAATGCTAGTTTACACGATCGGGAATACATTTTACATAGAGGGATCTAATAAAAGAAAAAACATTTGAATCCATTAATTGCATGTTCCTGAAAGGGATAAATACATGGGGGTGGAAAGAAAACATGCACAAGGAAAGAAAACAGAGCACAGATAAGAGAGGCCAAACTTCAATAGCTTAGACTTTAATCAACACAAGAGATACGTAAGGTATCTGGAAATCTGCCAAATGGATCCTAGATTCCTAGAACTATACAGCTAATTATCAAAGATGATAGTTCATTATCAAAGATGATAAATTACCCATCGGCTCAGAAATCAATATATCTGCTTTCTCAGGCAGCTCCACTTCTTCAACTTTACCTTTAATGACCTGCACAAATAAACATTGTTAGTTATTTAGGGCATAATTTCACATTCAAGGGGGAAATCACATATATTTGAAAACAAAGGCCCAAAATAGACACCGTTATTCGATCAGCTAATAGGGGGTTGCCTGCGACAAGTTTACGTGCATAATCTGCCATTTCAGAAGCTTCTACAGCATAAACATGCTTTGCACCAGCCTGGGTTCAATATAATGAGGGAGTCAAAACATTTATTACATTTGTATCATTCCAAGGACATACCCATACAACTCTATTTTGTAAATAATATGCATCCAAGACTGAAATTGAAATATAAATCAGAATATAGATTCACCTGAGCAGCAAATAATGACAAAATACCACTGCCGGCACCAACATCAACCACCACCTTACCACTAAAATCCACACGGTTTTCCATGACAGCAGCATAGTAGGTCCCTACAGGACAGGAAAGATATAGTTATGTCAGTTGAGCACTCAGTCTAACCACATTGATATATTAATTTGTTTTATAGGATCATGGGCAGAAAAGTATCCACATAATTAAATGAGAGCTACAGTCACCTATACCATCTCATGAAGATTTCAGATATTATTTTTAAAAAATATAATGATCCACATTGAAGCAATGTAAAGCAACCAGATCATAGCAACATAACCTGTTCTCACATAGTCCTGCATCATATTTTGCTGATGTAATAGTTGTCCATAATAATGAAAATACATTTTGGCAGAAGATGGCTCTGTCTTGGAATCAAATTTGCTCCTACAAGCTGAAACTGCTCCATTTGATAATTGTGATTCTGAAAAGAGAGTAAAGTAGTTAGACTCTTATTGTGACCACTATTCTTATTTACAACACAATGCTTCGTCGAAAAGAGAATTTCTAGCCTAGATGATGGAAATGCTGAGAATCAAGTACAAGCTTTTATATACTCCCAGTGCTGTTATTATAATAGTCTCATTTGGAATCTTGCACAATCTCCAAGGCAATTATGTATTACACAAAAATTATACAATATTTTAAAAGCATCAGATGACACGATTGAAGCAAGATCTAATAAGACTATGTTTTGAAGCATATATTTATCCTTACAGTATTAGATTTCCTTGCATGAATCTCTCAAGGTTTCAGATAGGACAACCAAAAAGAAAACCGGAAAAGGGGGGGGGGATTGAGATCAAATGGGGGCCATTTGAATCAAATAAGAAAGATCAGTGAGGGGGATTTATTTTCAACAGATTTATTAAGTAATAAAAAGTACCCCTTTACCAAAAAAATAGTGCTAGATACAACCCAACATATCGACATACTTCCTCCGTTCTTTATTACTTGACCCGCTTTGACTTTTACACTATTCACCACCCCTTCTTTGACCGTCTTTTGTGAATAATATGTAAGGAAAAATATATTCATGTATGATCTTTTTGGATTCGTCTCAATAAGTACTATCATAGTATATAGCTTTTATAATTTTTACTTATGGAGAATTTAAGTTATTGATCGTTAAAGTTTTGCATTGGAAAGCGTGATAAAAGAAACAGGTCAAGTAAAAAAGAACAAAGGAAGTATACCCTAACTCCCTAAGCATCTAAAAGAATAAAACTAGAAAGTGCAAGTTTTACCCTAGGCAAAATGAGATACATTGTTCCCAACCATCAGTGCACAAGCAATATCTTAAGACACTTTCAGGCTTTCAGCTTCTAGAGCCTAAATTAAAGTCATTAAGTATTAAGTATATCACACTCAAGAAATCTAACCTTTGAGATTCAATTCCACATATAGTTATTCATCTTACTAGAAACAAATTCTCATGTTCCATATAAATTGGAAAAGGGCATATCATGCCTAAAAGGTAGCTTTCGTTTATTGGAATGGAAGGGAAATGTACACTTGAAAAGTAAAGATTAAAACTCTTTTGACATTGATACTTAGCAGCCTATGTACTCCAAAGATATGCTTTGAGCTATGTTGATTTAGTTGACAGCAGTCACAGCACAGTCTGCTATCTCATCAAGTTGTCTTTCAATATTTATTTCATAACAGGTTTAGAAAAATAAAATCATATATATGATAAGTGATCTAACCATGTATTGTTGAGCTAAATAGACTTCCATTCTTACAAGCCCAGTCTCAAGAGCTCACTCAATCCAAATAGAAAATTTTAGCATTATTTTTCATCAATCTTTACATCAAGCAGAGACAGCTAAGGAGTGAATAAAAACAAGAATGACAAAGCTTTCAAGACCCATTTAATTTTTATTACGACTCCAAAGATATCTCAAAAGCTCACTCTCCAAATCTAATATTGTTTCCAAAACTCGAAAGGGCTGGTAATCAATCAAGCATTTACTTATCAAAAATATAACTCTTCTCACAGTTTACAACCTCTTCGCAAGAACTTATGTCAAGTACAATGCTACAATCACTTTTGTAGCCCATCCCAAATAAAACAAAGTTGCATGAGCACATGAGACATGACTTAGCAAATTGAACTTTTACAACCCTTGTATTTCCATGGCAGCCCTTCATTTGTAATCAAAAGAGCCTTGATTATGGGGTGAGACGGGAAGATATGCTTTTATAGAAAATACTGGACAATTGATTGTTGGTGGGTAGTTTTTGAGGAGAATTTCCAAGCGTAAGTTGACAATGTTAAGATCAATGTCACATTCAAAACAGAAAAACTGAGTAATCCATTATAAATTAATAAGTAAGTAATCCCTGGATAATGTCACAGTTGACTATTATACAATAAAAACAAGGTCACTTTGGCTGATCAAAACCTTTTCCCACCAAGTAAAAAAAATAAATAAATAAATAAAATAAAAAAAAACTCACCCCTTGGAATTTCCTAATTACCTCAAGTCCTTATGATCCTCCTCATCCAAAAAGATAAAATCAAACTTTAAGACAACAAGGCTGTAAAGAGGGTCAAAGAAACTACTCAAGTCGTTGTGATTATCCTCATCGGAAAAGATATTAACAAACATTAAGACCATTACTGGCTTTGAAGAGGGTCAAAGATACTATTTATACAAGAGATCTTCAAAGTGTAAATGTTAAGTGCCCCCGTAAATCCCTTCCCTTGTTGACCTCTACATGTTCAAAGATTGCTTGAACTAAAGTAATAAAATACTCCCGTGGTAGAAATTCAGTCTAATCCCCTTCATTGTTTTCTACTTTTCACTTGCGCACTTTCCATTAAGAAAAAGGTATTTATTATAAGACAACAAATATAATTATGATAGCAAGATTAGTAAATGAGGAGATAAATAGTTGGGAAGCAAATAGTTCTCAGGAAGGAAAATTATAGATTGATCCAATTCCTTTATATCTCTCCTAAGGAATCATTTGAGAAAGGCATGCCACTTAAGTCTATAAATAAAAGATACTCGCAATCTCTTCATTTGGATCCCGACATGGTATATCCAATATATTATAAATTTTCCATAACGGTATTACCTATCCGGCTATCCCATAACGGGAACAAGAAAGCTTCAATGTAGCCTCATTAATATAAAATGAGGCAAGAGGCTTGCAACTTTGTAACAATCCACAACATCGGGAGGCAGTTCCTTCCTAGCAAGTCTAAGCGCTCTTATGTAAGGAAAACTTAGTTTTC